>NC_072734.1:158218399-158818399 GCF_026930045.1 Uloborus diversus | reverse complement strand
GCAAATTTTTATTTTTACAAAACTAAGGCTAAATAATAGAGAAGCAAAAGTGCACATCTGAAACAAACCAACTAACAGTCTTATAAGCTAATAGATACGTCCATTTTTGTCAATAAACCGGACCTATATTAGCCTAATAGATAGTCAGACAGTATAAGATATTCATCTTATAGGTGTGCTGTTAAAACAGCGAACTTCAGCTGAATACAAAATTTCTAGATTACTGATTTCCATCACTTGAGATTGATAAGAAATAAAACTTCATAACGTTTTACACTGTAAATAATCTTTCTGATAAGTGTATTGGTGCATATCTGCCATAAAATCTTTATCTTTATTACCACATCTTAATCTCCATTTCTATTTTATGGATATGCGATGTATTGCGTATTCTAGAAAATCACTAGTCATGATTCTGGCATTTTCCATTCCATTCCAATTAGTAGAAACAAGAAACTCAACGAATAGTGTCCTATCGCAATTCGTAATTGCGAAAGACATAATTTGAATTCAAGACTTCAAAATTCAATTTCTTTTTTTAATTCGAAAGGAAATACTATCGAAAAAGTACGCGATTACTCTATTTATGTAGCATTCATTTGTAGAAATTTTTTTATAATTGTTTAATTTGTAACTTCAAATGTTTTTAGAGTTTCAAATTAAACAATCATAACCCTTTCGTCTTCAAATAAAAAAATGTCATTTTTGTTTTATTTGTGCCTTCAAAGTAATAAATGTAATTAAATTTTGTATTTAACTAATATTGAGGTTAAAAAATATATTATGCATAAGAAAAAGAAAACAGATATTTACGCATATAGAAACTATTGTCTCTCACACTCTTTCTTAACGTAATTTTATTAACACGTGTATTAAAGCTGGTTTGTTTTAGCACTTAGCTAGAGTCTTTAGAAAACTGTTCGACTAACATGCTGCAATCATAAATCTGCGTGAGGATGTGCAGAGTAAACATCAGATGCACTTAAGAGTGGAGCGTAAATGTTTCTCATTCGTTTCTAAATAAAGAAAGAAGCATTAATGTCATCTTCAAGTTATTACAGTAGTTCTCAAACCTCAAGCGTGGAAAGCGGATTTCTCAAGATACGGTGTGTGTGGGGGGGGGAGGGGCAAGAAAATACACGAAGTGTAGGGCGTATCTACCGCAACGTTTTTGACATTTTTACACTCTTTTCTCTTTACAAAGTTCTTTTTCTTTAGCACAATCCATTAAAAAATCAAGCATTGGTTAATATTATATCATTTTACATACTTTTATAAAAGTGTTGCTTGTCCCACTTGGCAGATAGAAACATCATACCAACTTTTATAAAAGTAATAATTTATTATAAAAGAGAGAGAAAAAAATTATATTGTGCATGTCATTCTTTCGTAAAAGTATGTAAAATAGGATAGTATTTACCGATGTTTAATTTTTTTTTTGATGTTGAGCTGATGGAAAAGAATTTTGAAAATAAGAAATAGTGTAAAAGTGTCACACACGTTACAGTGAAATCGACTTGCAGTAAAGTTAAAAGAAAAATAAATAATGCGTTTTAAAATTAATGTAACATAAATTAACGATTTTCCACGAAACAAAATTAGCGCATACTAGTCAAGTTCCATTTAAAGCATGGGTGCCCATCAGCCCCGCAAGGTTGGTGGCGCGTCACCCTCTAATACTCAGGAAGTACATGATTATTGAGTACATTCGGTGCTGATTTAAAATAAGAATGAAATTTGGAGAAGAATTTAATGCATTTTTTTGAGCAATCACGATTGCTTATTGTTCTCACTTGACAGTCCTTGATGTTCCGGTTCCTTTTTCAGTTTGGACCAGGCCTGCAGCACCACCGTCCACCGGCGGCGGCGCGGCTGGTCCTGAGCACTGTCCCCCGGAATCCACTTTTGCTGGGCGGTGGCGTCCATGTCCCACACACACGAACGCCTACACACACACACACACGAACGCCTACACACACACACACACACACACACACACGAACGCCTACACACACACACACACGAACGCCTACACACACACACACGCACGAACGCCTACACACACACACACACACACACACACGAACGCCTACACACACACACGAACGCCTACACACACACACGAACGCCTACACACACACACACGAACGCCTACACAGACACACATACGAACGCCTACACACACACACACGAACACCTACACGCACACGCACGTACACAACACTCACTCACACACATGCATACATACACTTACGCACCCACGCACCCATACACATGCGCCTACACAAACACACACGCTCGTGATTGCGAAAAACATAATTTGAATTCAAGATGCCAAAAATTCAAATTATTTTTTTTTTTTGCCCGGGCCTGGTTCAAAAGAATCTGTTTGCATTTTGTTCTCATAGTTTTTTTGGTTGCAATTGTTCTCATTTGCGAGTTAGTGAAAAAGCACAGTTGCAAATTGTAGTTATGAAGCAATGTTGATTTTAAGAACCAATTGGTAGAATCCATGTTAATTTATTTGTTAAAATTCATAAAAAATTATAAAATACGGTTTTTTTTTTTTTTTTTTTTTTTTTTTTTTTTTTTTTTTTTTGTTTTGCCCCAAAAAAAATTTTTGGACCGAGATACTGGCCGCGAAAGGTGGCGGTCCTGTCATGATTTTTCACTTGGGATTCTCGTCAAAATCATTAAAGTACATTATCTCAGAAACGGTAGAACATATTTTGTTGCGGTTTGTTTTACTTAAAAGGATATTTTTTTCTGTTTAAAAACATATGCGACATTTTGAAATATGTGCTTTAGTTTTTTTCCCAGTCTTTAAAAAAAAAAAAAAAGTTGAAAATAATGTTTTTGATTTTCCTCATGTCAACTTCAGAAATTTTCATTTTTTTACAGTTTATTAGTATCATTGAGCACTACGTTCCCTGAAAAGGAGAGCTTCCACTTTTTTGTTTAACAGATTTTGGAGGCATTTGAAAAAATTGGCGTTTTTAAAGAACTCTTTACGTAATTGCATACCTGAAAATTCAAAAAAAAAAAAAAAAAAATTCGCAACAAGTGGCCAGAAAACACTTTTAATTAAGTTCTTTGGTGAAATTTTCATTTTGAACCTCTACTTTATCCAGGAGTTTTATTTTTTATGAAATCTAGAACGCAATCTCCAGCCGATTCGCTGTATTTCCCCACGCAACCTTTCAGTTAGGGTTTGCAATCCCGAATCCCGCAGGATCCCGCATGATATTTTGCGGATTAATCCCGCGGTATTGAGGGAAAAATCCCGCAGGCTTTCCAATCCCGCAAAGATTTTCTATGCAAACGTTTTCCAACGCTTGCCGTCCATAAAACGAATACTTTTACAAGTATCATTTGAAGTTTTAATCACCTTCCTGTAAATCTGCAAGAAGAGCAAGAAAAACTTTTTCTTATGAACGGTGGATTTACCATTCAATAAAACAGTAAAATATATTATATTTTTCTGAGAATGAAATGATATTCTCATTTGATTTTTCAGTGTTCAAACGTTCAGCAATTGCGGAAAAATTGAGGAAAAAATAAATTCCATTTCGAAAACCATCTCTTAAGTATATAAACCCTGAAAATTGGGCTTTGGAAGAAATTGAGAAACTGTTACAAAGTGCGAAATCCGATGGAGCAGCCTGAATGCAATATTTGAATGCTTCTGTAAACTTAAGGAATACGTTCAAAACCTTTAACTTACTAAAAGTGCACAATATTTTTTTCCGAAGAAGAAAGCAATGTAAAACCTGACGTTTTTTTGTTTATGCTCTCTAACCTGTAGAAAAAGACTTCCAATGTCTTTGCTACTGAAGCTAATACATTATAAATGTGGCTGGTACCTTGAAAATTATTTTGGATGAATTAGCTGAGCAATCTTTAATATTCAGCACGACTCGAAAAGAGTTGACACAAACTTGGATGAAACACTATCATATCTCTGTATGGCTGTGTTAACTTTGTTTCAATGATCTTTTATCATTTTATTACTCACTCGTATGGTAGTGTAGTTAAATAAGCTACTCAAGTTTTTCATTATCTCTATGAAGTGAGAGGTAAAATTATCAAAGTTGTTCAAAAACTTTTACTGAGACTGCGACCCAATCAGCGTTCACCCCGTGATGTAATGAATCAAATTCACCGATGCAATAACCAACTGAAGCAACAAGGCAAGTTAAATTGGATAGAGTAATACACAATTCAAACAGACATCGTTTTTGTCCAAAAGTTAGATTTATTGAGCTAAATCTCTAATATAACCCCCATAAGAAAAGAAAAATTTATTTTAGAAAGTGGTAAAGTTTATGGGGATCTTTTGCTAAATGTCCAGAATTATTCAATCTCAGTAAAACCAATTGCAGTGGAGCTACATCACGCGTTTTCATAAAGTCCATTATTTTTGGTGCAAAAATCTTTTCCCACCCCATACGAGCATTGCTTTGTTTTGACACATTGGGCTTTTTAAAGCACACTTTTACGTACCAAATGATAATCGCTAATTGAGATCAGATGTGATTTTGTAATACAGTCGAGCCCGCTTAATGGAATAGGCAATTTGCTAGGAAAAATTATTCTAATAAGCGGGATATTCCATTATCCGGGATAAAAATAACACACAACAAAAGTGTAGTACAAAGGAATTTTATTACATTAAGCGGGATATTCTATTATCCGATATTCCATTAAGCGGGCTCGACTGTACTCTACAAATTGGTGTACGGAATTCGAAATAACTACTAATTTACCAAACAAGGACAGTCCTTCTTAAAAAGCACAACTCTTTCTATTTGACATAAAAATTTTACTTTTAGAAGAATAAAGCCAATCCCGCGGGATTGGCTCCTTACGATCCCGAAATCCCGCGGGACTGAGATTGACGCGGGATTGGAAACCCTACTTTCAGTATAGCGCCGAAAGAATCGTTAAGCGCAATACCATCTTGTTCTCACTAAATTTCATATCCTGAATAAAATGGCGACTCAAAATGAAAGTTTCGCTATACGACTGAATTAAAAGTGTTTTCTGGCCACTTGTTGCGAAATTCTTTTTTGAATTTTCAGGTCTGCAATTTCGTAAAGAGTTCCTTAAAAACCCTAATTTTTCAAATGCCTCTAAAATGTGTTAAACGAAAAAGTGGAAGCTGTTCTTTTCAGTTAAAGTAGTGCTCAGTGGTACTAGTAAACTAAAAAAAAAATGAAAAATTTTGAAATTGACATATTTGAGAAAAATCAAAAACATTATTTTAAACTTTTTTTTCAAAAGACTGGAAAAAAAAACTAAAGCATATATTTCAAAATGTTGCATGTGTTTTTAAACAAGAAAAAAATTTCCTTTTAAATAAAACAAACCGCAACGAAATATATTGTATAGTTCCTGAGATAATGTACTTTAAAGATTTTGACAACAATCCCAAGTGAGAAATCATGACAGGACCGCCATCTTTGGCGCCCTGTATCTCAGTCCAGAAATTTTTTTGGGCAAAAACAAATAAATAAATAAAGTAAAATAAAAATAAAAATAAACGTATTTCTTAATTTCTAATGAATTTTAACATATGTTAAATTCAAAAAAATCCGAGGCCATCATGTTACAGCCCTTGTTGAATTGACATAGATTCTACCAATTGGTTTTTAAAATCAACATTGGTATTAAAATGTTTAAACATCCGAATTCAGTGACTTTTGCTTAAAGCATTCAGTCACCCGTTCTATCTCTTTAAAAAAAAAAAGAAAGAAAAAAAAAACAGGACATTTCGACAGGACTTTAGAAAACAGGACAAAGCGTTAAACGAGCGCACGAAACAGCATAGAACAAAAATCAATTAACCATCATGTAGAACACACAATTGAATTCGTAACACGGATTTGTGAGAATCTTGGCGGTTTTTAAGGATTTTCGAACTTTATAAAATAAATATAAAAGTCGTTTTTTTTGTGATTTTTTTTGATTTTCCATTCACTTTAAAGTTACAATTCGTTCACGCGAGATTCAAACGTGTTGGTCAGAATTACAAACACCGCAGAAATTTGCTCAGAAAAAAAAATTCTGAAAGTATTCAGTGAAATTTATACACAAAATGCTTTTTTATGTTAGGAATCATTGTGGAATGCAGAACATTTGAAAATACGAAATATAAATGTTTTTTCGTGAATAAAAAAATGTTACTTTTGAAACTGGACAAAACTATAAGAACAACGAGCGTTTTGCCCTGAAAAGCCCTTGTAATTAATAATATCCCCCTTTTTTCAATCCTTTTTATCAGTCTTGATGTCCTAGAAGTTGAAGAACGTGTTTGAAAATTTTTATTCCAATTTTTTCGATGAAGAAAATGAGTTCTTGTTTGTTTCAATATTGAATAGGGGAAGCTGCTGTACCTCCGAATGGTTGTACCTATGGACGTTGATCGGGAAATTCCGGGTATCGTCAAGAGAGATCCTAATTGGGGTTCAACGTGTGTGTCACAGCCCTGTCCAGTACCCCAGGAAGTTTCAACGCCATCAAACGAACATTTAAGATTCTATCACATTTTTTTCGGTTTTAGTAGGATCTAAGTAAAACAAAACATAAGCAATTTCTTTATTTTTCGTCCGTCGTGGAATGTATTATTCATTTTTGTTGTAGGCATCATGATTCCCTATATTTTGAAGGTTTTGTTTCAGATTTTTAATGTTGTAAAACAGTGGTCCTGTCGATGTGACTGGCTTGCAAAACCAAAATGGCGTACCTTTGTACCAATGACACATAACCATGAGTACCCACGGACGGCAATTTTTAGTCTCCTTGGGTCACACCTGAGTCTTCTTACATTGTGAAGTATCTCAAAATGGTGCATTGTTATCAACGTCCGAAATTTGCTTTCAACAATGATGATGAATTTGAAGCAGGGCTTGAAGATATAGTGTTGAAACAACTCCACCTGTTGTAGGATCTACAGACCGTCAATCCCACCTGTTTTCATTTGAAGTCGATTTTTCTAGATTTGTGTTGGTTTAATCTAAACTGAGTTTTTTTTGTAATGGGTTAATTTTGGTTAAAGGTTTCAATTTGCATATAAATTGAAGTTATTATGTAGGTACATAGAGAGCCATACTATCATGAATCTAGTTATTTTTTTTTGTTCAAAAACATATTAATTATTCATAGCATCATTAACTCTATTACGAACAATAACTTTTCTAAAGAGTTCACTGATGTTAAAAACTAAGGAAAATATAAAAAAAGGGAAAAAACCTTCGTATTAATTTTTAAAGTTTAATTTCTGTTTTTTTATTTTATTTAATGTTATTTTCAATGGATGTTTGAAATATTTCAATAAGAAATGGCTTTTGAAAATGTATTAAGTATAATTGAGTTCCTCAGACCTATTTATATATTGCATGAAATACACCGCCAGCTCAGTCATTTCCAGCCGAGGACTGCAGTTTTGTGCTTATTAGCACTCATCAGCCCGGCATAGGAAAGTGACTGAGCTGGAGATGGAAAACCTCTTATGGAAGCCAAGAGGGCCAAACAAACTGGTAGCTAATGTAGAATTAGCACAGACCAGCCGAGTGACCGAAGCAGTGGTTCGGTTCAACTCGAAAATTGATGGCAAGGCATGGTATATTCAGTAAATTACCGCCCATTAGCCAGGTCTAAAGCAGAAATACATGAAATACACCGCCAGCTCTGTGCTAATTCTGCATTAGCTACCAGTTTTTTTCGCATTCTTGGCTTCTTTAAGAGGTTTTCCATCTCCAGCTCAGTCACTTTCCTATGCCGGGCTGATGAGTGCTAATAAGCACGAAACTGCAGTCCTCGGCTGGAAATGACTGAGCTGGCGGTGTATTTCATGTATTTCTGCTTTAGCCCTGGCTAATGGGCGGTAATTTACTGACTATTTATACATTATTTTTTTTATATGTCCAAAGGGTACGAAGGCACCTGTCAGCGGGGTGAACGGGGTATTATACCCACGGACAAAAAAGATGGTTTTTAAGAATTTTTTTTTGAAGTTGAAAGCTTTGAGATTTTCACCTGACAAAAATTGCCAAATTATATGATAAGTTGTAGATTCTGCCAGAAAATTTTTTCGATCGATTATCCATTCCCAGAGACCAGCAAAGATTGAAAAGTAAATTTTGTCCTAGGGTACAGCAGCTTCCCCTACTCTTTTTTTCATACTTCGGGTGTTAGAAAGCCTCACAAAGCTTCTATTAAACTCAGATCGAGTCTTTTGTTCAGCCAGTGAAGTAATTTCGCGAAATTAGCATCAACACAAGCTTTTGAAGCTTGAGAAAAATGTACTTCAGCATCATCCTGGTGAAACATGTTGTCTCCACGTGTAATTTAGCGGTGCTTTCGGTAAAAAAAATATTGCTCAGTACGTTCACCGTACTCTCAGAATTTATTCTGCACTTCACAAAATATATTGGAGTAGTTTCCGTCCTTTGCGAAACTTCCTTAGACCATGACTGAGCCCCCTCCAAATTGAACTTTTTTTTCCCTCCTTCACAGAGATCATACCAGAAGTAGTAAAAACAATCCAGTAAATTCTAATAAAAAAAATTTCTCTGCAGAAAAGATATTCCATATTTTATCTATAACTAGTGGCACCCGCACGGCTTCGCCCGTAATAGAAAAATTAAAGGTCTTTTGGTTCGCTTGTATATATTTACAAATAATGTATGGTGAATTTTCTCGACGATTGGCTTGTACCGACGTTACAGTTCCACGTTATGATAATTTCGTATCTCACCCATTGGCTTGCGCCCATGGTACGATTCCACGTTATGATAATTTCGTAATTTATGATAGTTTTATTTTTCTTAAAATTTGAATAAAAAAAAACCACATCGAATTTTCGAAAAATCGCTTCGAGGTGCACATCCCCATGCTACATACTAACTTTGTGCCAAATTTCATGAAAATCGGCCGAACGGTTTAGGCGCTATGCGCGTCACAGACATCCTACAGATATCCTACAGACATCTTACAGACATCCTCCGGACAGAGAGACTTTCTGCTTTATTATTAGTAAAGATAATGCATTTTTGGCTCGCTCAACCCTTGTTCTCATATGAACTTTTTTAAGAGTCTGTCATGACATTAGTTTTACCTAATGAATCTTTTTCTCTTTTGTAAAACATGTTGAACATTTCGAGCACAATGCCGTAACTTGAATTTCCATCTAATATCTCTTGATGTTTGTTTTTTGGAGCAAGCTTGTCTTGTTATCTTCAGTTTCACCTCCCAGAGACAGAAGATTTCCTTACTTTTCATCTTTGTTTACCTTATTTGCCGGAATTTTTGAGAAAGCTTTAAATGACCTATCTCTATCTATTCAAATTTGGTGCGATTTGACACAGTGCGGCGAAAAATCTTTTAAGGAACCAAAAAATTTTCTTTTCTCAAATTCTTTAAGTTTAATACCTAGCGGCATGGACTGTCAAAATAGAATGTGACTTCCCTAATCGCTTGCTAAGCATTTATATTTTTGTCCATATCACACGTCTGTCTTTATTTAAACTTCCTTCTGCGAATAAGAAATTCCTTTGTTTTTCCAATAAAAATTATATAAAAAGGTTTCATTTACTAGTAGTTACTAGTCATAAAATTTGCACAACTTTCCGACCAAATGCAGCGAAGATTTGATGGTTTTTTCTTTTGTCCTTATAATTTTGACCATCACTGTACTAGCGTCATCTGTCTTGAAGCTTTTAAGGTGACATAATCATTATCTTCTTCCTTTAATTACGTTACAAAAACGTTTTCTGTGAATTCAAATAAAACTTAAACCGCTAATTCTCGTTTCGCCTACGTTTTTCTCCTTGCTTGTTGGGTGGTCTTAAATTCTGAAATTACTTTTGACATTCTTCCTCAGTTTATGTGTGATGGTACCTCCTGGTTTATCATTGTTGAAGTCATTTTAAAGCCGTAAATATATTGTTTTCGCTGGTTTGTTATTACGTTAATTTGTAAACTGTTTATTTTTACTTTATCCATCTTCTTAACTTATGTTTTTACAATGTTGCGATTGCTGTTTATCACTTGCATCTGTAAGCCTCATGATATATTGTGAGGAGCATGAGAAGTTTTTTGTGAATCGTTTAAATAAAAAAAAAATCTTCCTCAGTACACTAACTAATTGTATAAGCGGTGAAAATGTGAATTGCTAGTTTCAATAGTGACATGTTGGCAGTGGCGTGCAAAGAAATTTTGGGGAACGTCACAAATGACTTCTACTCACCCCCCCATATTGTTTACCTCTACGTCCTTACATATATTTCACTCCTCATTTAAAAAATCTCCGGCCCCATCAGGCACGGGCCCGGGCCAACAGGTTACCCTTCTCTCACCCCCCCCCTGTGCACACCCCTGCATTTTGGGTAGATTTTTTTTTTTGAAGGACTTATTTTGTTATTAAACACAAATAAATAACACAATGATTGCGCGTTTGATAGTGACGTTACCTGACGAATTTTTTTGAAAATTCAACTAGCAAAAATTTCTCTAGACTATGCTATTTTGTGTACTTTCTTCTTTGTTTCTATTTTCAAATTTAAGGAAATAATTGCTGTTATTTGATGTTTCTAATTTGGAATGCCTTCTTGTATCATTCTCGCAAAACAGAAAAAAAGTTCAATGTTAGACTTTTTTTTTTTCTTTTGAAAGGTGATAGCTGTCTCAACTATATTTTCTTCAATTGATTAGAGTGTATATGAGAAAAGAAAAACAACAGCAGTCTAAAATATGTGCTTAATGTGCGGTTTTTTTTCTCAAATGCTCGTTTGAAGACAATGATGCTCATACCCGGACAATGACTGAGAGGATCTTATTTATTTGAACCGGACAATGACCGAGATGAACTTGTTTATTTGAATATACATTTCACAGATGCAGTATTTTATAGTAGAATTATTTTCAACTTGATATAACTAAAGAACAATAGAAAAAGGCAATAAAAATTTTTTGCATTCATTTTATGTTAACTACGACCAAAGAAACCGTTTGAACCTAAATTGTGATGCTCTAATATCACATGGTTCAGGAGGCTCAATATTACTAGGATACTGACGGGATTGATGTTTTTAAAGGCTGGTAAATATTCCTCAAATTTCTTTGGATTACATTTTATACATTAATAAAATATTCCTTGTAAAAAAAATTCGTAAAATTTACGGTTTTTTACCGGCAGTTGGGTTGGTTATGCAAAACCGTAAAAGTTGCGGAGAATACCCGTCAACATAACGGTCTTTAACCATACAAAGACAAATTTACGGTTTTAAACCGTTCATAGCTGAAGCGTAGAACGGGGGAAAAACCGTTTTGTCAACGAAACCAATTTAAACCGTCAAATCTACGGGGAAAACCTGTTGAAATTACGGGCATTTTTTACAATGTATAAAGTATCCTATATATTCAAGTAAAATAAATATTTGTACTTAACTAAGTTCTTCAAGAGTTGCCAGGAAAATGACATTTAATAAACATGCTAGAAAATCGCCCGTCAAAGTATGACGCGGGAAAATTACTTCAACATTTGAACGAAGCAATTGCCTGTTTCATGATATTTTGATATTTGAAATTTCAATCCTAACTCCAATGGATAAACTCTTAACTCCAGTAGATAGCATTCATTGTTGACCCTTATTCCGTTTCTTCCTTCTCCTAAAATGACAGTCTTACCAGCAAAACAGTTAAGATACCGGATGCAGCTCAGCTTCGTCAAAATAAAGCATTTCTCTGCATGTCAAATATCACCAAAACCAAACGGCATGATATGAAATTATCATGCCGTGGAGCGAGTTTTTTTTTTTTGATGACGTCAGGAGCTTTACTCGATCATTCGCTATTATATACATGAGGACACTGACTCTTTATAAACTTCATTTTTTGATAAAGATGAAAATTCCCTAACTAGTAGTTAACATCAATATGTCTAACTAAATAACTGAATGTTCTTTCAGAAGATAGCTTCAGTAAAGTTCTTGTTGACATTTATATAAGAAATTTCGAGTGTAATGATATTTGCCAGGATAATGATAATTTTTCTAGTGATCTGGTTTATAAATTATTTAGGGTATGAGAAAGTAATGACAGTAGTTTTCATAGATAAAAAAATTACTGTTATTTTTTTGGTTTTTTTAATGTAATCATTTAGAATTTTTCCATTTTGTAATGTAGTTGTAGATTGATCTGAAAAACAGTAAAGTGGAAAACATGCTTTTGACTATTTTTATTTTCATTTTATAAGTGATACACGGTAAAGACATGTTTTTCCTCTTTTGTAAGAATAACTGGGCAAATTTTTATTGATATGTTTTTCTAAAAAGACCAATTTTTAATGTTTATTGTTTGATGTTTCTTCAAGTTGAAGCTTTTATCAAACCTTTTTTTTATTTTAATACTTGTTTAGTTTCTGCTGTTTCGTGTAATTATTTCGCTATGAAGTAAAACATATTTTGCTTTTTTACATGTAATTTTTCTGACTCATCTTAACTTAGTCTCGTTTATATTTAATTATATTTTATATTATTTTAAGTGTACTGTTTTGTAAAATTACCTCGAGTCTTTATTGTTACAAAACAAATAATTATCAAGGTGTTCCCTCAGTTTCGCGAACACGAAATTCTCCCCCCCCCCTCCGCTTTTTTAGTTTCAAATCTTACCATTTGATATATCTAAGGGAGGAAGAAATTTTAACTGTCGACGAAACTGCGGGTAAAGCATTACCAATTTTACCTAATTATTGTTTTATTGTTTTAAGTGAGCCTTCTTTTTTGACGGATTTAGATTTGCGCTTCTCATGTTCATTTAATTTAATGTTCTTAATAGTTTTCAATTTAGAGTGCATTATTACTGCTGAGCAATTAACGTTACCTTCAGGTTTTATTTATTAGTTTTCAATAATACTTTTATGCAGTCTAATTGTGTTTATTAATGTCCATTTACTCACATTATTTGCTCTTTTGCTGCTAGTTTAAACGAAATTGTTTGCGTTCAAAATAAAAATTACCTTTGTTTTTGTAATTTTTAAATTTGTTTATTTCGCTGAGTACAATTCGGACTCGCAATGATGGAAACAGATAAGTACTTTCGGTAATTTTGATATTATTTGATTATTTGATTGTACATAACTTTGATATTTGATTGATTGTTTTTAATTTTTTGATTGAATTTTAGTACTACTACTAAGGACAACGCCATCACCGTAATACTAACTACTTTATATGAAGTCTTTAACAAGTAAACGCGCTGGGAAATAAGATGCAAAAACCTGAGAGCGCAAAGATCTTGGTCACAAAATGGCGAAAAACCCAGCCATTTCGAAACCGAAAAAACTTGCCGGTTTCTAATCATTGCCATTCCGAACGTCTTCTGATAATGCGATAAAAACTGCACAAGGTTTACCGAAAACATTGAGATAGGATTATGTTTCTTGTTTTTAAGCCTGAAGGCTGATGAGGTTTTAGTTTCAATTACTTAGAACATTTCGCAATTCTATTCCAGTGGTTTGTGAGTCACTGAATATCAAGCGCGAGATCTTCTACAAAGACTTCCCTTCATCAAGGCATGCCAAACAGGAGTTACTCTTCTTTGAAAATGGCACAAGGAAAAATCTCCTTTGCAGAGAAAACTTATGAATGGCGAAAAACAGAAGGTAACTTTAAGTAAACTAATTTTTTATTTAACTATTCAGACTTTCTCCGTGTAGATATGGATTTTTTTCGAGGTTTTAAAATACTCCTTGACACTTTTATGGGATCAATTTTTTTTTTTTTTTGGATGAGTGTAATATGAGAGAACAATAAAGACCATAATAGTTAACAATTTCATTAAAAAAAATCTAATAATGAAATGGATGGATGTTTTCATTTTTCTCTTCTTCCCTTTTCTGTTTTGGAGCTGTTATTTGATCCGTTCAATTAGTTTGCTTTTTCAGCTTATTTTCTGAAGAAAACAACGGGAAATAAACGCATGAAATTGATGTAATTAAGGGTGAATGACATTTTCTTCTAATGCCATGAATTTTCTTGTTATTTTGTTGCACTTTTAAAATTGCATTTAAATTTTAGAATTTCTTCATTAAGGTTAGATTTACATTTTTAGCCTACATTCCCAGTAAAAGTCAGAAAAAGAAGAAAAAAGCATGAAAGATGGCTTAATGCATCTTAAAAATGTCGCGAAAAACAAAAAAAAAATCAAAAATAAATAAAATAATTAAATAAATATCGAAAAATTAAAAATTGGAAAGTAGGGTATTGAGATGGGGAAAAATATCTGTCGATCTGTCTGTCGGTCGGTCAGTCTGTCTGTCTGTCTGTCTGTCTGTCCCCCCCCCCCCTAATAATTTTTGAATGAGTAGTCTGATTCGAACAAACTTTTTTTTGTTCGAAAGATCTCGGCGAGAATACCTCATTCCCATATTTCACTTTTTGATTTGAACTATTTTTGTTCAATTTTGAAAAGTTCAAAAAAACTTAACATTAGCGCCTACGGGGAAACTGAAAGTCAATGTAGATTCCGTACTTGAAGGCGGATTTATTTCAAACAAATTTTGTTGGAAATAGCTCTTGACGCCAAACTCCAGACTCCGAATCCGAGAATTTAGAGGCACCTGACTCCGACTCCGACTCCTGGCCCGACAATTAATCGGACTCCGACTCCCCGACTTCAACTCTGACTTCGTAGCTTTGGCAAAAATTTATACACGGAGGACAAATGACTGACTCCGATTCTTGGATATTCGACTCCGACTTCTTTATCCCAAAATTAGATTGACTCCGACTCCGACACTAAGGTTTAAACTGTGAAATACTTATTGTTGATATGACTTGTTTTTATTTTCACGCTAAAGTTTTAATTTAGATATTCAGATTTCGGCGAATAAACTCGAAGTCATTCATATTTCTACATAACGATATGCGCAGACGATTTTTTTTTTTTTTTTTTAACAACGAAAAGTATTCTTTAAGTTGACATTTTATTGTTTTTATTTATTTTGGTAAGTGCATTAATTCATTTAAAAAATTATTTTTGGCAACAGGGGAAAAAGAAACGATTTTTTTTTTTGATATGATGTATTTATTTTTATAAGCTTATTAATTTTAGTTATTATTTTTTCGTTTTGAAAGCTGTTAAAGAATTTTTTTAATGGAAAAAAGTGTATTAGCTGCTTTGTTTAAAAGGTGCAGCTATTTTATTTGTTCTTGTTTTTTTTTTTTTAGATGAGTGAGGAATATTTTATTCCTAGAAATCAGCTTAAGATATTAAAAAAATATGTTTGGAACAATTTGCGATTTTAGCTATTTTTGAGAATATTGATCAGGTACTAGAAAGTAGTATGTGTACGGGAAAGTAGGCTCGCTTAGTTCCAGACGGAACTTCTTGTTTCATTTCTAAATAATACACTCTGTCTTTGATAATCTGTTTTATTTTTTGAGATTAGAAAAAAAAATTAAAAAAAAAAAAACCTCAAAATTTCTAGCAGTTCAATAAAGTCTGAAATTTTCTTTCATTTTTTCCAAAATAAAGGGAAGAATTAAAATATAAAAATTGTTTTTCCCTTCTCTCAAAATTATTTTAAGTTTGAATCTGTTATGTTTATCTTATGGCGTCTTACTTAGTTCTACTTACACTAGTGCAAAGTACTTTACGATTTACGGATATAACGCGGCTTTAAAAAATTGCATATCATTTTTGCTTCAATTCACCGTTAAAAAGCATAGAAAATAACATTAAGCTGAATTTGGCAAACGGTAAATAAAAACAACCCTAACAATACGATAATGGGGTTGTTTCCTTCAGTCAAAAATAGTACTTTTTGTTACTGAAATTGATTTAAAAAAAAAAGAAAAAAAACTTAATGATAATAAATAAATAAAATAACATGGACACAGAAAATACTTTCCTTTTCCCAACAGTTATTTTTTAATTAATTTTTCAGTATGCCCGATTTTTGAAACAAGGCATGGTCTTGATGACGTCACAAATGATGCACTTTGCCGCATCTTTCTACCGCGATTCCACGTTATGATAATCAAGAAGCGAATTAAAATTGCGCTCTACGATTGCTATCAACCATATCGTTGTCAATACGTGAGTAAATGCGAATTAAATATTTTGCTCTGTGAATGGCAACACAGAATGGCATTGCATCATTTGTGATGTCATCGGACAGAAGCGTTAATATTAAAAGCACGCCGATTTAAGTATTTTTTTTTAAATATTAAACCTAAAGAAATAATTTTAAAAAATGGTCAGATCCTATGTTTTCAAGCATGCTCTTTCAGAAAAAAATACTTTCAAAATTTTGGAAACGACCCCATTCTATCTGCTTGATTCTTCCGTTGTAGTTGCTCAGACAAACTGCTCATTGCTGCAGAAATTCTCTGTTATCTTGTTTTATAGTATGCGTTTTGTTCTCTGTAAACGAAATTGATAAAGGTGTTTTTTTATGAAAGTAAATATCGATATAACGAGGCAGACATTACTTTATGTACATTATTTCAAAGTTTCTTATAACACGAAATACAGTTTCAATTTATCACGGTACATATTGCTCTAATTTATGATACGTTAATACATGAAAATAAATAAAATAATCACAGTAAAACCCCTCTTAACGGACACCCCTCTTATGCGGACAATTTTTATTGCCCCAATTCCAAGGCAAGTAACATTATTAACCCCATGTCCTGCGGACACCCCTCTATTGTGGATAAAAAAGTTTGTCCCTTTAGTGTCCGCATTAGAGAAGTTTTACTGTATTTAAATAAAGAAATGAAAATTTCTCGAGTATCACGATTTCTATATACAAGTAGCATTGTAGTTTTCAAACTATGAAAAATGATTGTAAAATTTTATTCCCAAATCAAATGCATTGATATTTACGTTAAAATGTCAATATTTCAATGAACTTTTAAAAACGTTTTCCTTTATTTAACAGCTCATATATTGTTTCATAATTTAAAACATGCATTCAAACCTCAGTGTTCATGAGTTCTAATCTTTCTTGCTTTTCTGTTTCAGTCAGGTTGTTTTGAAGTTTTGACGAAAGGTTTAGCTAAGAAAGCATTATTACTAATAATATTTTGCTTTAGTTTTATACTAGTCGACCCGTGCGGAACTCCGCACTGTACTTCGAATCGTTTCATAAGGCATTTCGCTCTTTAAAAATTTCAAAGAAAGAATATTATGAAGAAACACCGAAAAAAGTAAGCGGAAAAAGTAAGCGCACAAGAGAAGCCATGTAATTTGAAGACATCAGTAACAAAACCTCGTTAAATACAACCTTGTGATAATTTGATCGTCGCTCACCTTTTGGTTGTACGTATTTTCAATGCAAATATAAATATCATTAAAAGTGTGGCTGAGTGACTCGTGAAAAATTAGTAATTTTGCATGTGAAAAAACAGGTTGTGGCAAATACAGTCCTGCCCATGTGAGCATCAGACGGAAAAAAAAACATTAAAGAGATATTTATTGGCACGGATTTGAAATGTCGCCATTCTGATTAACAGAACGACACTTCAACAAATCAAGCAATTGCGCCTTCCTTTTTGAATGCTATTCATTGAAAGAATGCGTAATAAAAAACAGCAAAAAAGCTTTTAGCCGGAAAAAAAGTAATAAGATCATGCGTCTATCTTTTTTCATTAGCCAGCATGATACGATTTAAAATTATTCGTAAAACATTTAATTTCATTAAAGAATGTTTTAAAGAATCTCTCTCACGTAGTGATTCAAACAAACATTCTAGAGAAGTAATAAATTCGATTCAAAATTAGTGTTTTTATTTTTGAATATAGAACAATTTTTCATAGCAGGCTGCTTTAAGCTTTACGGCTTAAATGCTTGCACATGTTTTTAATCGAACACTTAAAATTCAAAACCAAAACCAGTTGAACTGAGTCCGTTTTTTAAGTGTAATTTTTCGGACGTAGACAAAATGTTTTTTTTTTCCAGCAAAAAGCAGAGGAGTAGAAAATGATTTCTTACTAATGAACTTGATAATTTTAATGTTTTATACCGTATTCAAATAAGTAATTAAAGATTTACTGGGTGAAACTCTCGTAGTTTTAATTTGGCGTAGTATTTTTTCATTTGTACAAAAGTTCGAACACTGCTATTAGAAAAATTTACATTTCTGCATACAATAAAAATGTTTTTCTGCACAAAAAGGAATCCCTTGAGGTATATCTAATACTTTTTTTATGCTTGCATTATGCTTAGTGGTCTGGACGGAGTCAAAGCTTTAAAAAAAAAAAGGAGGAACACTTTTCGATTAAATGTCAACTTATCTGAATGATAACTGTAGCCTGCATAAAGGAGTCGAAACACCAAGTAACATTTAAATCGCATTTATTTTTTGACGTGTGTTATTTATTGTACGTTATGAGTACATGTAATGCTTAATATTAATGTACATTTGCTATTATGTCGGACAGCCCGAGTTTGCCCGAAGTTCAGATAGTTTATAGCCGAACGCTCTACCGTAAAAAACTTTTTAATTTAACCGAACAACTAAGTCCAGTGCTTTAAAGCTTTGTTTAAAAAAAAAAAAAAACCACACACATAGGTTAATTTAACTTTTTTTCTTGCCGAAAGCGACACAAAAATTTGGAAAATTGTATTTGCTTTAAAAAAATTACATAAGAACTACAGGTTGCATCAAGGTTTTGTAACAGCAAGGGGCGTTTCCGAAAACTTAATTTTTAGACCGTAAGTCTATTTTTGTCATTAGTCAGCCTGATATGTTTTAAAATAGGGTGGGGGGATTTCTTCAAGTGCTAAGCAAGATCTCGCATACTGACACAAAAATAATCCGCAGAAATAATATATAAGATAAGATATTGAAGAGAAGTGTTTTTTATTTTTGAAATTTTTTTTTAATTTGTTAGCGCAGGCTGCTTGAACCTTATGGCTTAGATGGCAGCACGTGTTCATCATTTAACAGCACGGTTAAAATACAAAATAATTTGAACTAAGTGCTTTTTTAAGCGTAATTTTTCGAATGTAGTAAAAATGAGATAGGGTATTTGTTTTTTTTTTGCAAAAAGAAGAAAAATATATATATTACCCTTCAAATTGAGATAGTAATTTTTTTATTTGTGGAAAGAATCAAAAACTCATTGGAAGAATCAATATTGCAATATATGATTTATATAAATTTTTATGAACAAAAAACAATTCCATTGTAGTCTGAAATCTTAAACCTGATACTTATATTTTCGGTAACATTATGCTTTAATTTTCTTACCGGAGCCAAAGTTTTAAAAAAAAATCCTTACAATTAAGAATCAATCTAGCTTCATGTTGAATCAAGATTTCATAACAGCAAGCAGCATTTCCATCTCATTTATTCTGCTCCCTCAAATTTGTTATTCATTGTTATTAAGTGTTCATGTAATGTCCGTTATTTTTCTAATTTTATGATGCAGATTGTCCGGACGTGGGCCCGAGCTCGCATTCTCCTGGTTACCAGTCGAACGCTCTGCCGATCAAGCTATTCAGCTCTGTCGGTCACTGTGCAAGTTGAAGTTATAAATTTAACCGAAAACCTCATTCTGGGTCTTTCAAAGAGTTTTTTTTTGCCCGAAAAAACAATGTTTAGACCATGGGTCTATTTTTCGTCAGTAGCCTGCACGATTAGCTTTAAAATAAGGTATAAATCAAAGAAATCGATCAAGAATTGAGGAAAATCTGGCGTAGAAACCAAAAACAGGTTACAGAAATAATATATAAGGATGATCCGTAAGTTAAAAAAAATGTAAGAAAAGTGAGCAAATCAAAAAATATATGAACAATAAAAACTCAATGAAAACTAATTCAAAATCATCCCAGTAAAATCTAACCATAAAATAATTGAAATTTTTATTTATTTTGGTCTTACATTATAAATTTTGACACTTCACAATCGATCTACCGATAAATGACACTTTGGTAGATAATTGAAACATTATAGTCCTCCTTTTTCTTAAATTAAAATTTAAAGTCCTTTTTGTATTTTAGAAAAAAAAAGTCCGCATATTTAAATCGAGCATGACGTCACGAATCACTCTGGCAGTGAAGGAACATAAAAAGTAGATAGTTGTAAAAAGTAAAACTTTTCGTTTTTATTTCAGTAGATAAATGTGTCAACAAAAACTGTTGAGTACAAGATTTCAAGGTGATAGCTTCTTCTAAAAGCCTTTAGAAATGTTTGTAAGTGAAAGCACAGATCTTCTCGTGCAGCTACTGAAGAAAAGATGAAAAGAGTTCTCTTCCGCATTGCTAGAAGGACGCTGGCGCTGTGTAAGTATCGCCTTGAAATCTTCCCATCTATACGAAGGAAGAAAAAAAGTCTTTTAGACATCAAAATAATAATGATTTGTGTTGAAAAGAGAAAGTTTATGAGCATTCTGTAATGTATATAAAGGAATTTTATTACAGGGGTGCCCCCCAAGGGCAAGGACGCACCCCCCTCAATATCACGCAGACCTCCCCCGAAATCAAGAGCCACCCCTCAATGAGAAAAATAACCCTCAAAACAACCCGCACTAAAAATGTCAATGGCGCAGTCTGCGCCATGACCCTCTTAGGTGGGCACCCCTATGCATCGATTAAGAAAATTTATTTAAAAAAATTTAAATTTACACATAATTTTTCATTTTATCATTACCTTATCAAATTCTTTCTTTTTTTTTTTTGAAATGAAACTTTTTATGTGAGGGCTTTGAAGTTCTGATCCTCAATCTTTTGTGCGACCGAAGTGACGTAGTTGTTTTTTAATTACCAAAAAACAATGAAAAATAATAGTAATTATAAAGTTGTTTTGCTAGTAAATTTAAGAAATTAATTTCATGGCTGAACCTAATATAAGCAAGCATATATTTGTGGATTTTGTTCATTTTAAACTTTTCAAATAATGCAGGTTTTCGAAGATTAATTTGATTTGTTAACTTTAATTAACAAAATTAACTTTACAATTTAGTAGGCAGTTTTTGGCAACATTTAAAAAGCGGATTTCAAGAACTGTTTAGTTTTCTCGTTGCTTATAATCTGTTTTCTTCATTAAAAAAGAACAATTTTGTTGTCAATATACCTAAGTCAGGAGCAGAAAGAACAAGAGCGTGGCATAAGAGAAAACGTGTGGTTGAAACGACAGTTCAAAATGTAAAAAAAAAAAAAAAAAAAAAAACAGGTAAAAGTTTCAGTTCTATCGTGTGTATATATGACACACAATTATTTTTTCCCTATTAGTGGAATATTAACTAAAGACATGTAAGTAGCTCTAACATCGAAAACTGAAAATGGGCTCAATGCAAAGAAAGACTCCCAAGAATGTTGTGAAGGCGTTTTTAGGAATCTCACTCAAGAGCCTTTGGTTTTAACACCTATTACTAATTATAATAACCAAGTACGAAATCGTATAAAGACTACTATAACAAAACCATGACCCTTCAGCAGATGAATTTTTGCTGTGCCTGTGACTGGCACGAAGTGGAAAATCGTCTCAGTCTTCTCAGAATTACGAAAGGTTCCCATCTAGAAATGTAATTATGTTTGTGCAAAAACTTTTTCAAATAAAGATCAAAATAAACGAAGAATTTTCTTTAAATCCGAAGATTTTTTTAAAATAAATTTTCTCTATCAGTGTATGACTTTATACACGCACTGTGCCACTCACTAGGAACCACAGTGTCAAATCTCAAAACTGTTCAGAATATATATCCAGGGGTTTCTATTTAAGTTATAAATTTTCGTTTTACAACCCTTCACGATTATGTTTGGATTTTATGATTATTCAGATAAATGGTTTGAACGATTTTTCTTTTTTTTTTTTTTTTTTTCAAGTTCCACCCTTGCTAAGAATGGCGTAACTAGGACTTTCTCTTGGGGGTGAGTGGGTATTCGATTCGTAGTAGTTCTTACAGGCACAAATACTAGGAATAGCAGTATGGCTTCAAACCAAAAGGTTCTGGGTAGTTCTCATCAAACCCCATGATTACTTCTTTGCATGGTTTTATCGTTACTAACAATCATTAATACCTTGACTTGACAAAAGAGAAGGCCTAAAATTGAGTTTTTTGGCCCTAAGTTTTGAAAATATTACAAAATGGTTGAAAATTATTTCTCTTGAAATACAACTATTTCAAAGATCCTTTCCCAAGAGACTTATCCACCACTGAGGCTCCTCTTTTTCTTTTTTTTAAATGGTGTTTTTTGCAGTTTTACTTATTCAAGCTTCAAATTTGAGCATAATTCGTTGCTGTGTGTCTTTTATACTTTACAAAAGTCCACTGATTTTGCACTTCGATACATGGAGAGAGTAGGCACGGAGAACAAGAAAGAGTACTGTTTTATTCTTCCTTGATATTTATTAAAATACGTAGTTTTTTTTTTTTTTTTCAAGTTCCATTTTCACAGTAGAAAACCAAGTGGGCGGCAAGTGGCTGATTTTGTACTAGGATACTTCACATACCCCTGTCCAAACACTCAGTTACTCTCGAGTTCAATCTGACATCTCCTGTTGAGCTACGGACACGCTAAACATGGCCGTCTCTATCGAGTCTCCCGCCAAATGTGAATTGAGAAATGTTATTCGTTTCTTGCAAGCAGAAGGTAACAGGGCTGCTGAAATTCATCGAAGAATAAGTCGTGTATATGGAGACAACTTAATGAGTGTTGGTGTTGTTCGTAAGTGGTGTCGAAAATTTAAAGAGGGCAGAACTAATGTTCATGATGAAGGGGATCATTGCCGCAAGTCTGTGGCTACAGACGACCTTGTTCAACGATTCGACAAAGCGGTTAAGTAAAATCGAAGATTTACGATAAGTGAATTGTCGGTGCAGTTTCCAGAAGTTTCAAGATCGTCCCCACATTCTATAGTTATAGAACGGTTGCGCTATTGAGCACTTTGTGCTCGCTGGGTCCCAAAAACACCTTCAAAAATCACTTTCAATCATTGGCAACAACGTTCTATGAGGAGGGTATAGAAAAGCTTGTGCACAGGTACGACAAATGCCTAAGTTGTGAAGCTTATTATGTGCAGAAATAATATGTATTGTACCTTACTTTTGATAATAAAATCTTTTTTGTATATTCAGCCGTTTTTTTTTTTTTTTTTTTGTTTTTTTTTTTAATAGCCAAACGGAACTTGGAAAAAAAAAACAACCCTCGTATATTTGAATGAAATTTTTTCGTCCCTCTCAAGAAGAATTTCCGAGTGTGCCAGTGAATACAAGTAAAAAGGAATGGTTTTTCTCACCTGAAAATTAGCTGCTGTTTAACCTCCTTCCTCTTCTTCAGCTCCCTTGGTCAGGATGTTGGCGAACTTTTTGATGTCAATGAGTCCATCGTTGTCAATGGGAGCTTCAGACAAAGCCTCTTCAACCTGCGTGATTTGCAAGAAAATTAGCAATTCCGATGATTGAACTAAATCTATTCAAACACTTGACACAAAACGAGTTTTGAAATAAGGAAGCGACTTTAATGAAAAGTAACCAGTTATCGGGGAATTGAATATAAATTGAATATTTACAGGGAGTTTGAAAAAAAAACTAAAAGCAGTTCTTTTTCAATTTAATGTCTAATTTCACTTGATAAGTTTTATTATTTTGCATCCGTTTATTTCATCCATCGATCTCGTAGAGAAAAATAACATTAACAAAATTAAACGTACGAAAGATACTGCAATTACATTATTCTTTTAAGGAAAAATAATTGCATTTTATTTGCTGAAAAATGACATAAATCTCATGTTTTTTAACATCCAGACTTGTAAATATAATTTTTATAATCCCTCTGCATAGTCGGAACTTTGAGGGGTTCAAAAAGTTCTTGGAATGTCATTGGGCGTAAATGATTCAGAATAACAAAAATGATTATTCAGTAAACCCTTTTTTTCAGTTGACATATTTTTCTAAAAAGGTATCACCGAAAGCTGGTAACTTTTTTTCGTTTACCGTTGCCCATAAAATAAGGTAATTCATCAAAATGCATGATAGTTAAAATAGCCTCATGTTCTGAAATGAGCATAGAGATGGAAAATTGGCAAAATCGATTTTACACTGTCCACGGTTGCTTGATTAATTTTGCTTAAATATTTGAAACGTAAAATATGCAATACTAACCTCTGCTTCGGAGAATTTCTCACCCCAGGTGGTAAGAGCTCGTCTCAATCTGTAACAAAAGTAACACTCCATGAAATTAAATTCCTTAAAAACAGCGTCTTACCAGGGAACCACCTGAATTGTGTAGTAAAGAAAAAAATAAACCGATTGGTAGCAATCAAAAGACTATAGTGAAACATGCTCTCGTCTCCCCGTTAGCGAGGTATAAAGTCGTAAAATTTGCCAATCTCAAAAATTCGGCAAGAAATGGAAGATACCATGCTACTTCAACCTCTGCATATGGCAGGACATCCATATATGCAAAGTGTGAACGATTACATTTGTCACCGAAACTCGCTAATTTTGGCGACTTTTCCTGAAATTTCGGCAGGGCTCGTATTTGGATAACAGGCAGATGAGAACAAATTATTTATGCGTCCAAAGACTTTTTTTCTGTACTCTTTTCTTCTGTGCTTTCTGTGCTTTGATTGCTACTTATTTAGATTTTTTTCGTTACTACACCATCGTGAGGTGTCCTAGTAAAGAGCTTTTCTACCATTTAATTCAAAAGTGGAAAGGCATTTTAAATCACTCTTCAGTTATCGGTGAGTTTCCATTTTTAAACACAAAACTATCACACTAAAATGGAAAGAACAATTCCATGGAAATTAAAAAAGTTAATTTACTTTCATGTATTATTCTAAGACATTCTGACTAGACTACCAAAGTTTTTTTAATTTCTAGCATTGAAAGATTAAGTCAGAAACATAACAAAAAACTAAATGAAAAAGAACAAAAATTATTGCTATTTTTTGAAGTCCACCAAGTATTCTAAACGAAGTTAAACTTATTCAGAAACATTGATGTGAAAAAGATTCACCTGAATAGTTTCAGTTAAGATTCCATGGGATATGTGTGTGTGTGTGTTTGAAAATGAAGAATGGTGGTTAGTTTGGCGTTTTTTCAGCAGAAAAAGAAACTTTTTTTTTTTGAACTTTTATAATTTCAACAAATATCAAAACAACGTCCTTTGCTCTGTTTTAGTAAAAATATTAGTCTCTCTTTTTTTTTGTTAATTAAAATTCCTGTTATACCTAATGATTATTAATATGACTATTACTAGATTTGTTAGCATAATTATTGAATATTTTTGAGACTTACGTTTCTTCTTTGCATTTTCCTTCTCCTTCATCATACATGTTGAAAGCATTGACAATGACATCTTCTTCGTCAGTTCCTGAAAAGTATAAAAATTAAAGTTCAGTTTCCCGGGCAAAAAAAAATAAGCTAAAACAACCTATCTGCTGATTTTGTTTCAGTTAGAACTGATGAGGAACAAGCTCTTAAATTTTACCATGCCATTTTATTATGAAAATACCAGTTTGTTTAATGAGAGCAAAACAATGCTCCTTTATTTTGCTTATTTATCACTTGTGAAATATTATTTATTCAATTTCCTGTTTTTTAAAAAAAGTAATGTATACTTTAGTTTTGGAGCGAGTTGAATCGATTATTTCAGAAAGGGCGTAAGTCCAATGGATTCCCGTAGGACTTACGCCCTTTCTGAAATAATCTATTCAGTTATCATCTATTTTTATGCTTAGTTCAAAACTGCTGTCATCCAATTTATCTTGATAATGTTTAGTCACATTTACTCTGTGTATAAAATGTAGTATTCTTTATTTCTGATGCTTAAAATAAGCTGAAATGTTAAGATTTTTTTCAGTTGTCCCTCATGTCCAGAAGCGCCAAACTTAAATTGAAAACAACTTAAAAAAATAAACATTTTGGATTAACTATTATGGTGGACGCCGGTTAATTGAATCAACCGCTTTAATAAATCAGATCGTAAAAAACAGAACAAAATCCAGCTTTATTGAACAAGCCGCTTTGTGGAACCAAAACTGCTTAGAACAAACATACTTCATGTAACCGGCGGTAACTGTATTTCATGCAGTATTTGATCTGTGCTACAGACAAAAAGTTTTGCTGCTTATAATCGTATTATAATCGTGTCATAATGATCACAATTGACGCTAATAAATGCAATGAATTTCTGCTATTACTAGTGCATTTATACGTTTGCTACAAAGAATACCGGAAAGCGAAATATGGGTTGATGAAATTGTTAAAGGTATTTTTGCCGCTACTTTTCATTGGTGGACAACGCATTCTCTAAAGGGGGGGGGGAGAAAAGGGCGAAAAGCTTTAAAAGTTGTCGTTGTTGTATATATTTATGTTTTCACTGAGGATTCCTGTGTTTTCACAGAAACAAGACTGTTTTTGGTTGGGACGGTTTATTAATTTTTCAGAAATATTCCCAGTTAATTTCAATACGATTTGTGATCTACAGCCGGAATCGTTCCTGTTTTTTGAAAGGTAAGTCAACGGCCGAAATTATGCACATTAGTTGCCCATTATTTTCCAGGAACGCTTCGGAATTTTTTAGTGTCGATTCTACTGCTTACACTGAAATGTTATGGATACAAAGAATTATCTTTTTCTACTCACCGGCTATTCTGTCTCCGAAGATGGTAAGGAACATAGTGAAGTTAATGGGGCCGGGTGCTTCTGCCATCATGGAGTCTAACTCCTGTTCTGTACACAGACGGCCTGGAAGAAAAACATGATTTCTGAGCATAAGTTAATCAATTTTGTTTTTTAATATACAGTAGACTCCAGATAATCCGTGGATTAGGGTGGCGGGGTAACCGCGGATAAGCGAAACCGCGGATAATCCGAATTATAGGTAGAAAACGGTACTGGTGTATACAATAGCTAAAAATAGGAATAAAATTCACACATACAGAAAAGTTTTAATTGAAATCAATATCATTGATTGTAAAAAATATATGAAAAAGCTAAAAACAAAAAATAATATAATCATAAGTCACCGCCGTTGAAGAAAAAAAAATTGTTAAAAGACCGCGGATAATCCGACCGCCGATAAGCCGGAGTTTACTGTATATTGACAGAGAAAATGGGGTAAAACCACACGAAAGTATTTTTTATTTGTATATTAACTCAAGATTTAGTGACTGCCTTAATGACAAATGAATATTTGAGCAGGAAGAAAAACATTGATGTGTTCTAGTTGTATTCTTTGCATGCATTAGAATGCCATTTGAAGAAGATCTGTCAGCTTGTTTCAAAGCTAAATTTCGGAATCTAACTTATCTGTTTATTAAAAAAAAAAAAAGAAAATTGAAAACAATGACTCCATAAAATTTTATTTCATAATAACCTAAAAATATTCAGCACTTTTTGCATTTCACGAACCTCCTTTATTGGACACAAGTACTTTTTCATTATTTCCCTTTTTACTCAGAATCAATTTATAAAAAAGAGAAAAAGAAAGAAAAAGAAAAAAAAAAAAACCTCAGATTTTTTACCCATTATTACTATTTTTATCATTATATTATTATTATTGCAGTTATTTTTATTAACATTATTATTTATTCATTAAATTATTTCTCTTAATAAGTAATTTTTAGTGCATGTGTGCTTATGCATAAGTACTTACCGAGGGAATCGAATGTTGCTCTGATATCATTCTTAGAAATGAAGTTATCTTTGTCTTGGTCGATGAGTTGGAAAGCCTAAAAACAAAAATTACAACTTAGAGAAAAGCAAACACAACTTTTAAATGTTTTATACCCATGAATATTTGTAAGATAGGCATATACATGTATAATGCCATTATAAACAAGAAAGGTGCATCTCAAAAAGTTACTTTTCAGCAAATTATCATTTTTCAGAATAGTTGTTTTGTAACCCTTCAATAATTATGCTTTTTTAATCTTGGCAAACTGACTTATTCATTATTTGTTCCTATTTAAAGAAATAAATTATTTTTAAAATCGCATGCCTATTAAATGATCCTTTCATGAGAAATTAGTAGTTTGAAAAAATTGAAACATGCTGGACAAAATAAATAATACATTAAAACGTATGCAGGGTGACTTTAAAAACAAGATATTAAGGTGAATATAGTATTACGCTAGCAGAAGTTTTCAAAAAAAAATTCAGTAAAGTAATTTTGTATGCCTTAAATGTATATTTTTAATGGTGAAATTTAAAAAACTGGCGTGTACTTTTTCTTGCACTTTTCCCACGTCTTTTAATAATAGATGATTAGTTAGATCTTTTAAGTTTTTAAACGTTTGCTATTTATACAGCAGTAAAACTGTTTTTGGAATTTTTACCGCATTGAAATTTTTTTTAATGTTTCACTTGATGACTGCTGTCTCAGATTGCAGTGGTTTCTTTTTAAATTAAATTAGTTATTGTAAACTGTTTTCAACAGTTGTTCTTTGTACATCTTGTACAATAAAACATATTCACAATTCCAACCTGCTTTTAAACAAGTGCTCAGGACAAACTATGAAGAAATCTCATAGTATTTTTGCTATTTTTTAAAAAATAACAACTATTTATTTAAAAATTATATGTTAATAATAGATCATCTTTGAAAAGAAATCACATAAAAACTAACATGTGACACCTTCTGATCTACATTGTTATTAGTATTGAATGTTTAACATTAATTTAATCTGGTTATACCTCAACTGTGGTAGATACAGGGATACAGGGGTGCAATATGTACTTGCAAAGAAACTTCTTAACTAAAACTTCTAACAGATTCATAAATCTTTTCACGATAAATTGTTAATGATATTGAGTGTTGGACGTAGAATGAGCGAATTGTCATAAGAAATCCAGTGTTGAAGTTATAGCAGCATAATTATTGAGTGTTGTACAGAATAACTCCAAGCATCCGAACTCCAACCATCTGAATTGCTGATTATCCGAATCGCTTTCAGAATTTCAGCGGAAAAAAAATATGGTGAAAACGCACTACGTTTCGCAATGTAATGATTAGGTCAACGCTCTATCCCTCCCCCCCCCCCGGGAGTTTATTTAAACAGCTTACTTTGATCAATGTGTTCAGTCATCTTTCATTGACTGTACCTTAGTTACCTTTACATTTGATTATAAATATTTTTTTTAATTTTCAATAACAATAACTTTTCTCTTATTTTCAACGTACATGCATTAATTGATTAAAATAGATCCCCCCTTTTTTAAAGAAACAATCCAATTGATCGAGTTTTTGATCATCCGAATGAGGTCCGGTCCCAATTGATTCGAATAATTGGAGTACTACTGTACATAGAAACTGCACGAGCAGGAGTCTGCTCAAAAGGGGTTAATAACTCAGGTTTCGGGGAGCATCTGTTTCATACTTTATCTCTTCTATATTTACCTCTTTAAACTCTTGGACCTGGTGCTGGGTAAACATGGCGAAGACATTGCTGCCTGATCTTTGAGCTTTCCTTTTTTGGGAAGCGGGCTTGGAAGCGGGAGCGGGAGCGGGAGCAGGGGCGGCTTCTTCTTCACCTGCATCCTTCTTCTTGGACTTCTTCTTCTTCTCTTTTTTGTCCTCGTCTCCCTGAGGAAAGAAAAATAAATCTAACTCTCAATTGAAAAGAAAAAAAGGTAATTTAGGGGAGCGACTAATATTATAGTAGTATTTAGGAAATTATAATCAATTAAAACCTAATAACTTCTTCATAAATACTTTCTTAGCAATGTAATGCATTGTCATTATGCATAGTTTATGAAAAAAATCGGTAAATCACATCGAACATCACCGAGCTTTAGATCAACGTTGTGATGTTCGTGCTTAGCACAAGGAAATTCATTGAAAATTAGACATGTGTACCATCAATTACTCAAGTCGTCTTTCTCTTTTAATGGCTATCGTCCGTTAGCACATCAAATTTATTAAAAACTAGTTATGTTTGCTTCCAATTAGACTAGTTACCTTCCTCCTTTGCTTACTGTACGTTGCAAAGTATCATTGTACATTTACTATGGAAAAACACATGATGTTGTGATTGATAGATAAATTACTGCCTGCAGTGAAATCAGAACTTAATTCATTGAGCATTTTGATGAACGTAGTTTAAATTATTTGGAAACTTTAATTCGTCTCGAAGTTAGATAAGAAAAACCGAAGACTTAGAAAAAAAGCTGAGACCAAAGTAGTCAATTACCTTCCTCCGTTACTTATTTACTCTACAGTGTACATTGAATTCCACGTTGTAATTTGTTATTGCACATTTCTTTAAAGGAAAATAAATAGCTATTGTTATCATTGATACATAAATTATTACCTTTAGTGAAATCGGAATGATAAACGCAGTTTAAAGTATTTAGAAGCCTTAACTAAAAGTCCAGAGAATAATAAAAAACCTAAAAATTAGATAACAAAGATGAGGCCAAAGACAAAAGGGATTATTTCAATCAATGTACAATGTGTATTTTACTCTCTTGTTAAGCAGTATTTTTTAATTAAAACCTCAATCAAAAAGTGTGAATCATATCAATATGTTAACAAAACGTTGGCATTGTACCATGGATCTACCGGTATCTTTTTCTTTTCTAATTTCAAGGAGACACCACTTTGGCGTTTAGCTGTGAATTCCATTTGAGTCATTCTTTTTAATGAGTGAAACACTTTCTTTTTAGCTCTAACAAAAATATTTCAAGCTACTGAACAAGCATTTTCTTTTCATCCTGTTCTATTTCAAGAATAAGTCTTTGGTTGAATTCTCGCGTAAGAAAAACGACGTCAAAACTCATGACGTGCCGCTGCCAAAGCATGCATACATAATTCATCAAAATGCCTTAGCTTGCTCTTCTCTAGAAGTTATTTTTACAGGTATTTCATTTGATGGAGCGGAAACTCGACTGCAGTTTTGTACTTTTTTTTTTTGAAGTAACTGCTGTTGTAAATGGAAATCGATACTATAAATTATTCTCCTAATTTAGATTTAAGCAATTCAGTTTACTGTAGTTCCGTTTAAACAATCAACTTTTTCTTCAGCAAAAACTTAAACGGAATAAAAAATTTATTTTGATGGGAATTGCTAATTTCGAACTTTTTCCCTTCAATCGTCTTTCCTTTGAATTTTTTTTTTTTTCAAAGAAAATGGGGGAAAAAACTTTTTTTTTAATTTTTTTGTTAACTTCGTTTTAAAAAGTTCTTAAAGAAATAAAAAAATCTGTCAATTCCATTTTAAGAATTGAAAATCATGCAGGAAAAAATCACACGAGGGCTTCAATTTTGTACATTTTTATCTTTATTAATATAAAATTTTGATTGTTATTCATGCAATATATTTGATAAGTATATTTATGCAAAAAAGAAGAGTCTGCAAGCGAAATCAAGCATGGATTTTAAAACACGAAAAATTGGGTACTGTCACGACATGATGTTTAATATGTTAAAATCATTTATAGACGTTATGCTCAATAACTAAGTAACAGAAAATTAACATATTGGAGCTATTTTCTGAATAAACCTTAGATGATTAAAAACTGAGCGTATCTATGCATGTACCTATGTATCTATGTCTGGGTTACTTCTCACGAACGCCAGTAAACTGACCATCAAATCAGGTATCGATGGATTTGTAACTTTCCCGTCTTTCTGTTTTGCTAATTAACATAATTCTCCGTTAATAATTAATGCAGATATCAGTTAAAAACTATTAATTATGATACTTAGATTTCGACCTTCAGTCCTTATTTTTCGAAGGCTTTCTTCCATTCAAATTATTATTTAGTGCTTCATCTCAACTTTCCGCAGCAATGCTTTGATTAAAATTTATAGCGTGAGGAAAATCATTGAAACGAAAGATCTGTTGCCATTTTTTTTTCGAATATGAACAAACTAGTCGACCCGTGCGGAACTCCGCACTGTGCTTCGAATCGCTTTATAAGGCATTTCTTTCTTTAAAAATTTCAAAGGAAGAACATTATGAAGAACATTATCTTTGAATATTGAACTATTTCACACGGAAGGTTGCTTTAACCGTTACGGATTAAATGCCAGCACATGTTTCTTTTTAAATCGAACTCTTAAAATTCAAAACCAAAACCAGTTGAACTGAGTCCGTTTTTTAAGTGTAATTTTTCGAACGTAGGCAAAATGTATTTTTTTTTCAGCAGAAAGCAGAGGAGCAGAAAATGATTTCTTGCTAATGAAGTTGATAATAATTTTAATGCTTTATATCGTATTTGCGCGAATAAAAAATTAAAGGTTTACTGGGTGAAACTCGTAGCTTTCATTTGGCGTAGTATTTTTTCATTTGTACAAAAGGTTGAACACTGCTATTAGAAACATCTACATTTCACCATACAATGAAAATGTTTTTCTGTACAAAAAGGACTTCCTTTAGGTAAATCTAATACTTTTTTATGCTTATATTATGCTGAGTGATCTGAATGTAGTCAGAGCTTTAAAAAAATGAAGAACACCCTTCGATTAACAGTCAACATATCTTAATGATAACTGTAGCTTGCATAACGGAGTCGAAACACCAAGTAGCATTCCCACTTCATTTATTTTTTTACGTGTGTATGTTATGAGTACATGTAATGCGTAATCTAATATAAATTTGATATTATGTCGAAGAACCCAAGCTTGCCCGAAGTTCATATAGTTTATAGCCGAACGCTCTACTGAAAAAAACTTATCAATTTAACCAAACAACTAATTCCAGTGCTTTTAAGCTTTATTAAAATATGAACACACACACACACAGGTTTTTTTTTTTTTTTTTGCCGAAAGCGAAGTAAAAAATTGGAAAACTGCATTAGAACTTTGCAAAAAAAAAAAAAAAAAAAAAAAAAAATGCATAAGAACTACAGGCTGCATCAAGGTTTTCAAACAGCAAGGGGCGTTTTCGAAAACTTGATTTTTCGACCGTAAGTCTATTTTTCATCATTAGCCAGCCTGATAAGTTTTAAAATGAGAAGAGAACAATATATAAGATAAGATATTGAAGAGAAATGTTTTTATTTTTGAAAATTTTTACAATTCGTTACCGCAGGCTGCTTAAACCGTTATGACTTAGATGGCAGCACATGTTCATCATTTAACAGCACGGTTAAAATACAAAATAATTTGAACTATGCTCTATTTTAAGCGTAGCTTTTCGAATGTAGTAAAAATGTGATAAGCCATTTTTTTAAGCCCAAAAAGTAGAAAAAAATATATATTTTACCCTTCAAATTGAGGTAGTATTTTTTTATTTGTACAAAGAGTCAAAAACTCATTAGAAGAAGATATATTTCAATATACGATTTATTATTTTTTTCTGAACAAAAAACAATTCTATTATAGTCTGAAATCTTAAACCTGTTACTTACATTTTCGCTTACATTATGCTTCAATTTTCTTACCAGAGCCAAAGCTTAAAAAAAAAAAAAAAAAAAAACGTACAATTCAGAAGCAATTTAGCACAAAGTCGCATCAAGTTTTCATAACAGCAAGTAGCATTTCCTTCTCATTTATTCTATTCCCTCATATCTGTTATTCACTTCATTAAGTGTTCATGCAATGCGCGATATTTCTCTAATTTTTTGATGCAGATTGTCCGGACGTGGGCCCGAACGCTCATTCTCCTGGTTACGAGGAGAACGCTCTGCCAATCAAGCTATTCAGCTCTGTCGGTTATAGTGCAAGTTAAAATTATAAGTTTAACCGAAAACCTCATTCTGGTTTTTTAAAACAGGTTTTTCGGCTGAAAAAAACAATTTTTAGACCGTGGGTCTATTTTTCGTCAGTAGCCAGCACCATAAGCTTTAAAATAAAGTGTAAATCAAAGAAATTGATCAAGAATTGAGGAAAATCTGGCGTAGAAACCAAAAACAGGCTACAGAAATAATATATAAGGATAAAATTCTGGCTTTTGTTTTAAAGGCTGCTTTTCCCGTAATCGGGGAATTAAAATGTTTCCCTTCTGGTTATTTTTCCGGAATCTGCCGCAAAATTTTACTGATTTGTTTTTAAATTCAAGCGTGATTGTTGAACACGCGTCACATGACACAACTTCTATTTTCGAGGTAGACCGTGCAAAGCCGGGCGACGCAGTTAGTTAGCGTTTATTTCTTATTTGATATCGTGTCTGTTTTTTTCACTGCGAACACATATGCAATGTGCACAGTAACAACTCTAAAATTAATGACTTTCATAGCGCTGACAAATCTGAAATCCTAATTTTGCATGAAACAACGAATAAGTGTTGTTCTTTAATGACTTTATATAAGTGTCTAACGAGAAAATCTTTTGAATTTGACTTGAGTCATTAATTTCAAAAGTTTAATTGTGTAAGATTTGTTATCATGCTCTCAAAGAGTAAAAAATATGCTTTTGTGAAAATAATATTTCATTAACCTTTAAAATTGCTTACGTCTTAGTTTAAAATTGAGACATGTTTTCTGACTTTAAATACATATCTTATTATTCTACATAGCAAATAGATGAATAAATGAATAAATAAACAAAATAAAATAAAATAAAATAAAATAAAATAAATAAAAATAAAAATGGAAAGGTCAAAGAGTTTTTTCAATACAAAATTATTGTAAGAAATATATGAATTATAATGATTTGATCAAGGTTAAGTTGATCTAACTTACTTTAGGTTTAAATTGTATGGTAATTCTTACGAAGAAGATAAAATCAATTGTTTTTATTTTCCTAGAGAAGTTATATGTCCATTTAACAATTAAATTTCTAAAATTAGAAAAAAATTTGCCAAGTACTTCAAGTCTTAAGTGAAATTGTAGTGAGCAACAACAATTTTGAAACATAATGTGAGTAATAATTTTTTAAAGTAAAGTAAAAAATTAAACTATTTTTTTGGTTGGTTCTATTGAATTTATTGGCACAGGAGCCGTAATAGGCTATACTTCGCTAACTATTTTTTTGAATTTAAAGACTGCAATGGAGCAGAAATATGTAATTTTGGAATACTTTCCTTTTCGGAATTCTTTTAAGACTCGACACTCCGAAAAAAAGAAAAAGGAAAAAAAAAATCGGAAAGGCAGAAACTCGTAACATCAATCCCCCACATCCCGAAATAACGCGTCCCAACAGAGAATGCTGAGCAGTAAGAAAGTTGAGAACACAAAAGAAAAACAGCCGCCATTTTGACCGTCCATTTTTGGCAACGCTATAATTAAACGCTAGAATGGTGCCTGGTTTCAAGTTAGTGAAGCAGAACCTCGTCGTCATGTTCCTGCCGTGTCTTTGGTGCCATAAAATATGAAAAGCTTGAAAAGTTAAAGCTTTGTAAAATGGTTTGGATTTATCCGACTTATAAAGAATTTCGCCGTTTTAAAGTTGTACAAATTAATATTTTTACTATTTTCAGCTATGTATCTAAATATCTACTTCTCAAAAAAAATATTGAAAATATTTAAAATTTTTAATATTTAGCCAAATACTTCGAGTCTTAAATGAAATTGTACTAAGCAATAATAATCTTGATACATAAAGTGAGTTAATTTTTTTTAAATAAATTTTATAGTTGAAAATTTGATTGCAAATTGAGACATTTGATTGAAAGGTTATACAAATGCTCCACATATTATTTTTATTGGATATCGCATACGATTTGAAAAAAGTATGTAGTTATATAATTATAAGAATAGATTAATTAATTAGATATCAATATGTATGCTTAAAGTACTAAATATAGTAATCAAATAGGTAGAATATAGCTTAAGGTTTCAAAAACAATTATGCATTGTGTGACATAATGTAATTATCATTTTGTTGAATATAAACTTTTCCATTAAGAAACGTCTCCACTTTGAAATAGTAGTAGAGTGTAAAAGCGATTAAGAAAAGAACTATAATTAAGAAAACGATTACAATTTTGGAATCATACCCCTTAAAATCTTCTTTTTTAAATTTTTTTTTCAAAGACCAAATAAAAAAGTATGGTTCTTCCTAATTTAAATTTGAACATTTCATCTGTTTTCTTAAAAGACAGAATAAGATTATGCTTGTAAACTTCCAGAAATCTATCACAGAACTTGAACCCAATAGCACTGCAACATACGTCCACATAATGCATCGTGTTAAAAGAAAAACACTTCTGAGAGCATTTTATTAAAGAGATACAACCTAGATGTGTTATCATAAATCATTCTTTCGTTGCATTTTTTAAAATGCAGCATTTATATAAGTTCAAAAACTGCTAGCATGGAACAGATCATATTTCATTCGAGCAGCTGATGGGAAAAAAGTGCTCTGATGAGGAGCAAAACTTGGCGAAAATTCGCTTTTTCTCGGCAATCTCGTCATCAAGTTGATGAAATTAGAAATTTAATCTCACGGGTGGGCATGCCAGGGGAGTGTTATTTTGATTCCGTAACATAAACAACTTTGTTGAGACTGTCAACATTAAAAACGAATGAGGGCTTGCTTCGTTGAACTTAGCGCTCCTTTTTACTCTTGCTTTTGTAATTGCACCAATCAAAATTGCGGTGTGATTACCATTAGTTATAAGTTCTTCTCTAAACAGGTAAACAGAGTGTCTACGAATTTCTCGTTTTCCTTTATTTTTATTTATTTATTTATTTATTTATTTGAGCTATCAGGAATTGCTTATTATTCTCAATTTGCCGTAGTTGAAGAAAGATTTTTCAGTTTATAATGACGACGAGAATGCGTCTATCTATCTCGTTGTTTTTAATGTCTATTTAAAGAAACTTATTTTCGCCGACATGGTTAAATTGTCTGCGTTTTGCATTCATTCATTTTTTTTTTCAAAATTTTAACTCAAGCAAATTTAACATTAAAAACTCTTTTTTTAAATGAAAAATCACTTTTTTTCAGGAAAAACACTTATATAGGCGACCTTTAAATAGCGAAATTTCATCTGAAAACAAAATTTCCAGATTACTAATTCCCATCGTTTAAGATTGTTAAAAAATAAAAACACCGTTTCGATATATGCAGTAAATGAAATTTTTACGATAAATGTACGGGTGAGAATTGGCCATAATAATCATGTTTTTATTCCCGCACCCTAATTAACTCTTCTGTTTTCTTTTTTTTATGGATAGGCCTAGTATTACCTATTCTAGAAAATCACCAGTCATAATATGACGGGTAGATGTTGATTGTTTTTATTTTGAATTATAAAGCGCTGCCATTGAGAAAAATGGGTGGTGGTGAGGGGGGGGGGGGTAAGAATATTTTTTGAACACTGTATTTGATATCTTTTTTCAATACAAAATGTCAATCGTTCTGCATGAGCAATTTGGAAATGGAAATGTGAGGCTGAAATACGCAATTTTTCTTTTGATTACTAGTAGTAAAAAACATATATAAATAAAATTTGCTTAGTTATGTACATGTATAAATGACATTACTTAATAGTGTTAACCATTGGCTTACGTCTGGGAAACTTAAAAAAGTGTAAGTGATTTAAGGTGTTGAGAAAAGACTTATAAACATTGTCACAGGTTATAATGTACATATTCTTATTTTACTCTGCAGTAAAATTTTCAAGGTGAAAGAAACAGTAACTAAGACAGTGATACAGGCTTCTACAAGTATCTTTGGCCACATATATTGTTCTTTACTTTCTCTTCTTTTTGTAACCGAATGCTTTTTTGGTTTTTAATCCTTTGAGTTAGTAAGTTCGACTGGCACATGCAATTTGCAGCCTTTTCCTGCATCTTATACGCGTGTTATACTTTTTACTAGAAGTTATACGATTTACACAGCATGATAATTACATTGTGAATATTTTAATTTTGAAATTCTGCTTATACAATGCGAAACTCTTGTCTGTATTTTCGTTTGAGTTTACTGCATTTTCTTTTATATGCAAGTCTTTTAAAGCTTTCCTTTACCAATGCTGATTCTAAATATCAACTCAGAAAACCAGAAAAAAACTACTCTAAGGCCTACGCTCAGTTTTGATTTCTTTTTGACTTTTCGTTACAATGGTGAAATAATTTAACCCAAAGAAAACCATAGAAAAAAATTGAAAATATTTGAGTAAAAATCCATAACACGAATTTCAAAATATCGTGGTTTTTAGTATGGGATTTTCACAGTGAGTGGAAAGTATTTGAAAAAAAAAAAAAAAAAAAAAAAGAAATCAAAATGCACCAAGCTTCCAAACCAAAATGCTTCACACTATGAAAATTAATGAAACTTTTATCATTACACGATAAAGTGCATGTGACACAAAGGTTTTGTGAGATTGTTTCTGTCAAAAGTATAGAAATTTACTTTTTTGGTTTGAAAACTTATTATTTTTTTATATTCCTCTAAAGAAATTTGGAAAAGGTATAGCTTTTTTTTTTAAAGTACACGTAACTGAGGCATCTTTAAGCATTTACTAACGTCAGTCAGTATTTATTTTTCATTGAAATGATAGCTATATTTACTTCTTATTTTTAAATTATGAAAGTTTAAAGTTTTTAATAGTTTCTAAACTCCTAGTTTTTCTTTAAAAGTACTTCGATTGGAATGCATGTTTCAAATATACGTTGACCCCTATTCATTAAAGATGTTTTTTTTCCAATTAATGTTACATCTTTTTGAAGTCCAGAAAGGTTCTCACTTAGCCGAGTTCCTCCTCTATGTTTATTTTATGCTGTTGAAAAATACTGATTAATTACACAAAACTTGTTTTCGAGAAAAAAAAACTGTATAATTTATAAAAAATAAGCATTTTTTGAACCCTTTCTTATCTCTAGTTAAAATATTGCTTTGTATTAAACACAGAAGAAATCTCGACTAGAAAAATATATGCTAAAGTGAAATACTTTACCCTGTTGAAACCTTCATGAATATGCTTCCATGAAAAAAAAAAAAAGAAAAGAAAAAACGAACTTACTTATAAATTCACGTAAATGTAACATGACGTGAACTAACATTAAAAGATGCAATTTGAAATAAATATGGCATAGAGCAACTCCCTCAAAAAAATTCAAATTACACTGATTGGAGCATGAAAATGAATACAAATCAGCTGTATATGCTTAAGTAATTAAGAGAAAATAATCATAAATATTTCTTAATTACTGGTGAAAGCATGTCTAAATATTCAAAAGATATTAAAGAGTTATTCAATCGCATATGATATTTAGATGTTTTTAAAAACTGCTCGAAATTTTTGTGAAGAAAAAAAGCCTCGATTTAGTTATTGATATAAATTCAAGGTTTCACGTCGAAAATTTTGGTTAAAGTTGAAATAATTTTCTTTAATGCATGATCTGAAACCAACTGTTAAAAATTATACAAGTCGTTGAAATTGGAAGTAAAATACCTTTTGTTTTTTCACATTAAATAATTTTACTTATTTTTTAAAGAAAATGGAATAAAGTGATTTCAACATGCAGATGATATTAAATGTTAACTTCAGTTATACAAAATTAAAGAAACACACTTTAAGTAATAAATGATGGTTAAATGTATAAATTTTGAAAAAATAAATAATCTAAAATATGATTCAGAATATTATGGATTTGTTTATAGTGCGTTTACAAACTTATTCTCGTTTCAATATAATTTTTGAACTTTTATCTATTTGCAATTTTTTTTTCTATAGAGAGATGTTTGCTGCTTTAATTGGTAAGATAACCTATTCAGCATTTTAAATAACATAAAGCCATACGTTGTGACGTGAAAAGTCATGTCGACTACAAGGAAGCTGTCCTGACTAAAGTCCTAGAAACCAATGTAATTGAATTATTTTGTATAAACCCATTTATATAGATTTGTACTGAACTATGCAATAATAAAGCATGCTAAAATTTTTAACGCGAGTATGACTCAATTCATAAAAAATGTTGCTTTGGCTGTTTAAAGAAACCATCGAAAAATTCGAATTTTATTTTCAAAAACACAGCTTGGTGTTGTGTCGATTAAACTCAAAAAAAGAAAAATTCCTACAATTGAATTTCTAATTCTTCTCTTCTGAAAACATTTTGCTTTATTTCATGTTTTTAAATTTATCAATTTGAAGGCACCATTATTTGAATCAAACTGAACATATAATGTAAAACATGATTTTTCTCCTTAAGTTCACTTTTAAGCACTGCTGTCTGCACTGGCAATAATTTCGCAACGTTGCAATAAAACTGAACATCGTCTTTGTTAAAGAAAAGGGAGATAGTGAAATGATATACATTTTAAAAATTTCAATTTTAAAAACTCACTGAACATTGATACTATTTACATACACTAACTTTCTCGTTCTCGAATCAAATTATTACGAAACAAATTTTTAATCTTATTTCACTACATAACAGTTCGCTTCTTAAATTGGATAACAATTTATACACATTTCTGGAGATTGCAGAAACTTTTGCACTGAATGTAAAATGATTTTATTCAAAAATATGTGTATAAGTTTATTTTTAAGAATTAAATGAACAATACTGCTGCCTTGTATGAAAAAAAAGTTAAAAAATAACATTTTTTCTTAAATTACAGTTTTTATCAGTAATTTTTAAATAACAATATAATATATTTTACAACTTCAGCATAGTGTAGAAGTTAACTTTCTAAATATTCGGGGAAAATTAATTAAATTTTTAAGGCTAAAAAATGTTTAAATGGTGAGTTATTGTTTTAAAACGTAGAAGAACTATAGTAGGAAATGCATAAATGATAAACACAATAGTTACTTTGCACACATATTGCACACAGCAATTGAAACAATGCTATTCGATTTTTTAGTTTTAGTATAATAAAATATGTATAAAAATATATCCTAATAATTGACTTCAATCAAGTTTCTTCAAAAACAATTATGAATCATGATACAACTTTAATTATAGAAATTCTTAGCACCTACGTACTACAAGAGAGTCATTTTTAACGATTGTGATCAAATGAAATGATAATAAAATGTAGTGAAATTGTCAATCGATAAATATAAATTGATACAAAATATTACAGAATAAACATCATAATTCCCGAAGTGTTTATGAATCATAGATTCTGTAACCATTGGTACCTTTTTTAAAGAGAAAATTTAAGTAATATAATGCTTAAAAGAAAGTTATTAATGCACGATATTCAATTTCGACAAATTATGTTCCATTACGAAAAAGCAGTAAAAAATTTAGTTTAGTATATTTTTTTAAAACAATTTAGTTAAATTACAACATTTTCTTGTATTCGTTAAGAAAATAAACTGTTTAAATATCAAACGTTTTTCGATCAAAATTGGTTCGAGTGAAAAAAAAAAAAAATCTTGGAACTCTATAAATTCTAGGAAGAGGAGGTAAACCGGTTCAACACCTCCAATTGGCCTTCTACGAAGCCAGTAGATAATTAAAAATGATAACAAGAACGAATAATTACTTGAATTGTATAAAAGTTCCAATTTAAAATGAGAATAATTTTTTGTATAAATACTCATTAAGTAATTAAGTGCTTACTAATAAAAAAAAATAAGCAGAAATGCTACAATAATTGAAAATCAAAATTAACTTCCAACGCAGAAACTTTTTCAAAAAGATATATTTCCGAAACAAATTATGTCGGTATTCATGTTCATGATCCACAATTTTAAAATATTGAACGTTTATCCATTCGTTTCTCCATTTCGAACAATGAAACTCTCAGACGAACGCACACAATGTAACAAGTCACTGTACTCACCATGTTGGATGTCTAAGAGCTTAACCGAAAGAGAAGATTCAGAGAGGAAGACTGGGATGCTAAGAAGTACCCCGGCTCAAGACTTTTCGTTTTTAGGCTCCCTTCAAGTAGCTATTCTTCGTCCCTCCCCTTTACGAACGCATGACGTCACCGCACCCGGTTGCCAATAATACGCCATGAGACGTTCCTGTCCTGACTTTTAGGGAAATTTGCCAGCAACCAATGGTGTGTGTGTTGTACCACCGAATCTTCTCTCAGGATGTGCATACCGAAGCATAGTAGACACAAATATAGAGCAAGCTAAAAATGGAGTGGGGTGAAGACAGTTGTTCCATGGGTTCCTTTTCCCTCGAGAGTGAGATGGGGAGAATAAAGGTGAGGATATGCTGCCAGACTACCGCATTCTCTGCAGACGTTTTCTTGGAGAAGGCAGAAATTGTGTTTTGGAGCATGGTCAAAAACAAAAAAGAAATATCGTTCACGGGGTCAACTGCTGCAATTAGAATATGGAACAATGTATACGTAAGTGGAATAAGCGAAGAATTCAGGTGCATTGATGACAATGAACTGGAATCGGTAACTTTCGAGAGAATTGTTAGTTTCGTTGTCATAAATGATTCCCCCACCCCACATTTCAGAAGGAGCAGAGGGGCAACTTGAAGGTCAGTGGCGTAGCGAGAGGGGATGTTTTTGGGTTTAAACTCTTCCCCAGGAACTTCCAATTTAAACACTTATCCTAACACGGTGATTTATACATATAAGAGCAGTTATGGCAAAACATCTACTAAAAATTTAAATTTTTTGCTAAGGCAGAAGGAAAGGGGTAACGCCGGTTTCCCCAGTCATTTTTGTATTTATGTTCGGCTCCACAAAACTTAAACACACAGTTTCATTATCATAGTTCACAAGGCCCGACTAACTAAAAGTGAGGCCCTAGACCCACAATAACTTCGAGGCCCCATGAAGACACTATAGCTCGGTCGGAATGTATTTTCGGGGGCCACACTGTCTATCACAGAGCTATGTAAACCATTTATTATATGCATTCATGAATCCACTTGGGATCACCTCATAATCGTGACACGGTAAATTTGCTACTGGCAGAATTAATAAAATTCTCTTATAAGGAAGATCTTTTTCAACTAAAAAGGCATTTTTTTTATTAATTCTAAAAAGATAAGTATTTTTAATACAGCTGTAATGCTATGCATAATTCTTCAAGTAATTAGAGGTCCTTATATAAAAATGAAGCCCCAAGCCCAGGCCTGGTTGGCCTGTGCGGTAATCAGGCCCTTATAGTCCACAGTTTCTGAGGAATCCATGGTTTTATACGTGAAAAGAAAATTTTGGGCATGAGTGTTCCTTAATTTCACTGTTTCAGAGCGACAGGTAAGATAGGGTGAAGACCGATGACTCAGAATCATGCAGTAATACAGAGCCGGAAATGGTTTTCAGACGCAGTAGATAGTGTTGCGCTTACATTCCAAAACACTTGGCATCCTGCGTGCCATAGATATGAAGCCTGGATGAAAGTGGGAGAACGAAATGAACCTTCGAACACTATATTTGACGCAAGTTACTTTTGTTCACGTAAATGTATCATTAAGACGAACATTAATTGACGTGGAGTCTTTTTATTTCTGATGTTTTTGAGTATATTAGAATCAGTATACCCTGCATTGTTGTATAATTTGGAGTCATCGAGATTCATTTCAACCTTCCCCGAATATCTTAGTCGGTTAATAGACTTCGCTTGTCATAGATGTCCTTAATGCCAGGCAATAAAGAAATTAGCTCCTTTCGTAGCCTTTTAGATTTTAAAAAGGGCCACATTTTCATGATTTTAATTTCTTAATTTTTTCATTTTAATTTGTGTCAGAAAGGAGAAATTTACCAGGTTCAATTGAAAAAAAAGTTTTTCTCGCTATTAAGTTTTAAAAAAAATTTCAAGTATAGGCAATAAAATAAATAAATGCCTTATTAATTTATGTTCTAAAGCCGTTTTAATGCTATGGGGAAATGAATAGAAATGAACCTTTGTGCAACAGAATTACAATAGTAAAAAGCTTATATACAGCCCAAATTATCAAATTGATTGAAGACACGGGTTTCGGGGTTTCAAGGAGTTCCTTTTTCAATGTAAAGAAGTGTAAGTGAGCTATAAGATGAAAAGTCATTGAACCTCATAACACGTCTCTGCAGTCGATTTGTTAATTTGTGCTTAAAATATGTTGTTTACTATTGTTACGTATTAGGGAGACCAACTATTTCTGGCGCACTTTCAACGTTTGTGACTTCTCTGCAAAACATATGTCTAAGTTTTTATAGCTGAAAACTTGGTTGTACGTATTATCATCTAAGAAACTTATGAAATAGTTATGAACATAACATCAGCATTCAGGATCTTAATCATACAAGACTGGGGAATATCGCCAATCTGCCTCACGATGGGCGTAAGTTGGCTCTTCTCTAAGATAAGTTGACGCAGATAACAAACATATGAGAGCATTTTTATAATTCACAATGTTTTACAGAAAATACCATTATGTTAGCTCTTTTCCATGATCAAAAATAGTGTTTGATGTTTCTGGTGAAAATTGCTATACCATTATAATTTGTCTGGCTCTATTAACTTGTTCACAAATGGATGTGTAATTAAACGATTATATTTGTTTAAATAGGGGCCAGAGTCGGTTTGTTTCAACAATGAAATATGCGATGATTATTGACACGTGCTAATATGCAAATGCCTTCTCTCTCTCCAAGTAGAAGTGAACTGCACTAAAGTCGGGCGTTTTGTTGTAAGTCGTGTTTTAGTTGCTTCTTTGTGGAAGCAGGAAAATATGTATATTAAAAAAAAAAAAAACCTTTTTTTTTAAATCCAAACTCTGCGTTGATAAAAAGTTGCCCGCGTAGATCCACATAAACAACAATAACATATTATCTAAATTAAAAAATGTTTAGAAATCCTCCGCAAAGCCTAAAATTTATAACTTTCTTCAAAGATCTTTTGTTAGAGTCTAGCTCTTCGTAAAATTAGTTAATCTGTTTTCTTTATTACGTTGAATTTGGATGTTATGCTAATAAGTATTTTACAATAAATACATATTTCACAGAAGATTGTGTTTTCTAATACTACCGATGAATGTATTTATATTTGACACTTTAAGGAAATAATTTACCTCATCTGGAGAAAAATGAGTCCTAACTCCCGAACTCTAGAAAGCTTGTGAACCCTTGTACAAGTATGACACTTCAACAATACCATTCGACAGTTTAAAATATTTCTCTGTGCCTGCCACTGATGCATGGGTTAGTTACCTGAAGCAAAAAAATTACGTGGAGGGTCTCATAGGTACATTTCCTGCATCGAGTATTGCAAAAAAAAAAAAAAGAAAAAAAAAAAGGTACCCCTTTCTTGAAAAGAGTTAAACACTCTTTTCAAGGAAGATTTTGGTGACAGAAAACTGTTTTTATTGCGTTGCATTGCCTAAATGTTCCTAAAACATTAAACCAAATTCAAGCATTAAAAAAAAAAAGGCCAAAATTTTGCATTCGAATCAATAAACAACACCAATTGACTTCAACATCTGGAACATATTTTGCAGCTGTCCTAACACGTGGTTTGTGGCGTAAAAATGCGAAAAATAATTCTGAAAAAGAAAAAAAGCCTAAAAAAAATGGTTTTACGTTTACTTTAAATTAAATATTGGTTTATTTGGAAATGTGCTCAACTCCTCTTGTTTACGTTACAGAAAACAAGAAGAAAAATTGAGAAAAAATTGAAAAGGTGGCGTAAAAACGTGACAATGTGACAGATCTACTGTTTACAATTAACTAGAGGTATAATCGAAATTCCAACTGGTATTTGAAGAGACCATTTTTTCGATCCAATAAGTGTATACAATTTTATGTTCGCATACAATATTATAATTTACAACTCCTTTTAAATATTTTTACCAACATTAAGTGGAGCGACAAAAAGAATTGCGCTAGTAACTGAAGCAGACTATGAAAAGTTAAACTTAGTCAAACAATTTGAAAATTATTGTTAGTAACAGTGGCTATTTAAGTGTTCAAAACTTGAAACCAAGAACTCGTGCTATTCCAAAATCCAAAGAGAAAAGTATCATCCAGATTTAAAACAGAAAACGAAAAGTGATCATTGAATAACTCTTAAAAGAAATGTGTTCTTCCTCTAGATAAAAACTTTTAAATTCATAGAATTTGATTGTGTCAATCACTGAAATTCACTGAATGCGACGATTGAAAATGTTAGAATCTCTCAGGAAAAATAATGTGCTGGCAATCTGCCATCTGTTTTCTTAAACTGATTACGTACCGCTACGACTCTCAAATATCTAGAAGACTGTACTACTACACTTCTAAAGCAGAAAATCAAGTAAATAAAAAGTACAACAGTGAATTAAACATATTTTACGTAGCGAAACAGAATTTGCAACGTAGGCATTGTTGTGAAAACTCTCCTGGGCATTTCTCAAATCATTTTACCTGCTGCAAATACATTTAAATGCTTCTTAAATACATTTGAATTTTTCGTTAAAGTCAAAAGTGTACCAATAACTAAATAAGATTACTTCTCATCCTACCAAAAGCAAATTTACAAATTTCTACTCCTATCTACACAGTTACAAAAAGTCCTGAAATTTGATGGTAAAAGTTAATGACATCCATGTTGCCAGTAACATTTACCATAAAAACATTTTTTACAGTAAAATTTTACAGTAGAATAAACGAGAGTTAAAAAACGCTAATTGCTCTCTGAAGGTTTGATCTCGGGACCTTCGGATTGGCAAGTGGCTTTGCTGTGCACCATACGTGATGGGACAATTCGAGTAAGAGGAAATACGGTGTTATCTGCTTCGCACTGTAAGTCACGTGGCGCTACACTCGTATTTTTTTCAGCACAATTTACTGTAATTTTTTTTCTGTACTGTAAACACTTCATTTTACAGTAGTATTTACCATGCGTTTCCTGAATTTTTAACAGTGTAGATGCTACTATTTTGTTTTGTTGTTCAGCTGTTAAAATAATAACTTAAAAACAATATGCTGCGTGTCCCGTTTTACCTGCAAAGCCTCTATTTTCAGAACCGTTAGTTCTAAATACATACCTCAATTTTAAAAATGGTCAAAATGAGATCCAGTGTTGAGATAAACGAAATATAACAGAAGTTAAAAAATACGAATGATAAATTTTGTATAGTTTCTAGTTCCTTAAAATATTTTCGACGCATTTGAAGAAAGGACATGAAGCAATTCTGTATCATTTCAAAAAACTGGTCTCGAAAAGAAAGCTATGAAGCGGATGACACACTTAAGTATTTTTAATGCTGTTTTGCTTGGTTGTATTAAAATAAAGCTACACATTTACCATTTACTGTAACCAAAATTAGATGGTAATGTTTGGGATTATTCAAAAAATTATCGTAAATGATTAAAATGATCATAAACCATTGTGTGTGTGTGTGTGTGTGTGTGTGTGTGTGTGTGTGTGTGTGTGTGTGTGTGTGTGTGTGTGTGTGTGTGTGTGTGTGTGTGTGTGTGTGTGTGTGTGTGTGTGTGCAGTGCAACAGCTTCAATATCTCACGTCGAAATATTGAAGTAACTACGTATTCATTGTCAATCTTGCGGATGGAAACCTCATTTTCATTGTAGAAAAGCTTGTGTTGCAAGGCAAGATAAAAAATGCAAGGCTTTGCAAGGCGTAATATTTTCATTAGCATTAAAATTATAATGTAACTTGTGTGTCCTTTTTCTTGTCACTCTGTATATCGTTTGATATGTCATATAATACGGTCTGAATATATTTTCGGAAGAGTAACGTTTGAAGGGAAGAACAAAAATTTAACTTATTTGCTCAACTTTACTCTTGCAGCTGACCTTCAATTATGATAAATATACTGAATCATAGACATAGACAATAAGTCAACTTGTATGTGTGTGTTTGGGTCAAATCCTACAAATATTTATGCAGACTGAATCATTATGTTAAAAATTTTGAACTAATTGCTTTTTCATTTCTATTATATACAATTATTTTCTCTCTTTTTTCTGATGTCACATTTATTATGTCCAAGTTATTTCTTATCACCCTGTAAACTGTGTTAAAATAAATATTTTACTCTAAACAGTAGCGTCAGACATTGTACACATAATGATATATTTTTTATGATGCAGAAAATTTGCGACAGTGCTACAAAGTCTTCTGTATACTCCAATTAAATTTAACATCATCTACATCGCATGCAAGATACAGATGCATCTCATGAAGAAATCAATCGCGTTACCGAAATTAAACGAAGGAATTTAGTTGATGAGGAGCAACTCGCTTTCTTAACTGGAATAAGGATCGTCAAACGCGTCAATCCACATTCATTCTCAGTAGAAAAAGAGGAGACGGAAGAAAGTGGCTTTATTTTTAACACGAGAGCAACGTGATACCAATGAGGAGAGGGCTTTCGCTGTGGGTTACGCGAACACCATCTCTGCTATCTGGTACGTTTCTAACTGTAACACCATAGATACTGAAGAAAATAAAAGAAGATCCTCGTTATAACAAGCTTGTTGGAGGGCAAAAAAAAAAAAAAAAAAGACTTTAGTGATGTTATTTAAATTAACGATTTGTCTAAAGACTCTCTAACGATTCCTCCTAAATTCAAGTAACTGATAGGACTGACATCTACGACAAATTTAGTTTACTCTTATATCAGGAGGAATTGTATAAAAATAAATTGCATAAAATTTATGCTGTATTTACACGAAAAAAAAAATACTTGAATTACTTTCAAATGGAAGGGAGTCATTTTATTTTGTTATTTGTTTGTTTCAAAAGGGCGTAAGGGAAGCGGTTTTAAGTCAAAAGGGGTTGGGTCATTTTTTTTTTCTTTTATTTTTAAAAATCTATTCTTCCAGGATTTTGTCAACCATGTAATTTAGTGTTATTGTTATCCATGCATTTCTGGGAAAATTATATTTACCTTATATATTTAATACATATGACTCATAAAATATAACAAGCTTTTCAGTTCACCTAAGAGTTTTTTAATGAAAGTTTTTAAAAGAAAAAAATGTATAAACGAACTTTTTTTTGGGGGGGGGGGGGTGCATTCATCTAGGCCTGACGAGAGGCCATATCAGCCTAGTCGGAAACTAGGGGCCCGTCTCTTCAGGGGTCCCGGCTCGGAAGCGGAGTAGTATAAATTTGACTAGTTTTATGGAGCGAGGGGGCCTGATGACCAAAATGACAAGGGCCCGGTTTTCCTCTCGGCGGCCCTGTGTCCATCCACTGGTCGGACGGCACTATTAGTCAGTGGTGCCCTGAACTTATATTTTTGGAAGCGCTGTAATTTTCTGAATGGAACTCAAAATTTCACCGAATAATGATAGTTTTGCCGAAAAGAACTCCAAATTTCGCCAAATGATGATAATTTTGCCGCACGGAATTCCAAATTTCGCCGAGTAAAGATAGTTTTAACGAATGGAACTCCAAATTTCACCGAATGATGATATTTTTGCCGAAAAGTACTCCAAATTTCGCCGAATGATGATAATTTTGCCGAATGGAACTTCAAATTTCGCCGAATGATGATAGTTTTGCCGAATGGAACTCCAATTTGTGTCGAATCATCAAACAAAAGTTGCCTCATAAAGAAAGTTTTGGATAGTTACAGTGACCTAACATGATCTCCCATCGGGACGTCCCAGCTAATAGATGGAATTTAGATTAATTTTAGACTAGCTTAGCTGCAGAACATTATAACTGTAGCTTTATACATTATAACTAGTAACCTTGAGCATTGTAACTAGTAACCATATATTTAAGTTCTACAGAATTAAAGGTCCCTGAACTTCCTTTATCAGAAATTAAACTTTGATCGTACTCCAGTGATCTAAATTGTGTAACTAGAGCGGCATTTGAGTGATCCGGCGTTTTCTCCGAGCGCCGAATAACTCAGAAGCCAGGAGAGGAAAAAAATGTCCGCTAACAGCATCGAATCCCAATTATTTCTCCTTGTTAACGTTTTGTTTTGAGCAATAAAAAATAGAGGAATGTAACATCAATTTCGATGTTATTACCATCGAAGTATTAAGGACGATGTTTTTTTAACATCGCTGATTTGAGTTCGATGTTTTTTCGATTTCGTACACTGAAAGAATAGTAGATAAATTACTAATACTTTTGACAGTAGTTATGACGAACAATACAGCGATTGCGGCTGCGACATGTGTTACATTGGAATTTTTTTCTGTAATTAGTTACCTGAAGAAGAAGGTTGTACATAGAAGAAAAGTTAACAAACATATGTTTCTGCAAGGTAGAAATATCAAATATTGAGCGTCATTATAGAATTACCCCATCTCAGTTCCTTGTATCAGTGCATTAAAACTCGATATTACACGAATAGTATGTTGACAGCTTCACATATAATTGGCTTAGATTTGGTTAAATCATATACATCTTACAACAAATTAGCTAAAAGTAATCTTAAATAAGCTGCACGAACTGCATTCTTACTTCATACTTACTTCAAACTTCATACTTTTTCTGCTGCAGAAAAAGTAATAAGGTTGTAACAACTATTGCTCACCCACCTCCTCACTAATGGATTGATTTGAAGTAAATTTTTCCGTAATGTTAGTGTCACACATTATACATCGTTATAGATAAATGCAGAGCTTTCCGCAAAAAGAGATAGCTCATAATTTCAATTTTAAATCAGTCTAAAAAAGCTTAAAACATCAAATCATGTTCTATTTTTTTCTTTTTATAAATTTTCATGACTTCACATTTATAACTCCACTAAAAAGCATGCAAGGGAAGTTATAGAAATATCTTTTCTTGCAGCAAGTCCTTCAATGCTGGAATCTTTTAATATTTTTTGAAGTTTTTTTTTTCTTTTACAAATTATGAACTACCGTCGTAAACTAATAGGTACACGCATTGCTTAAGGGATTTCACTCCTCTGATAAAAGCATCTATGAGAGATTAAGGGGCGTCCACAAATGAAGTCACGCTTTGAGGGATAGGGTTCGTAAAACTGTAACAGTTTGTGACAAAGAGAAGAGTGGGGGTGTGACATCATGCATTTTTTTTAAATAATAAGTCAATGAAAAACGTATTTATATTTGACAAAATTGGTGAGGGATTAAGGCGAAGTGTGACATTGGGAGAGGGGGTCTAATTTTTCGAACAAAAGTTTGACATCATTTGCAGACAGCACTTTATTGTTAAAATATAGGATGTTTGTATGAAACAATTTTCAAAATTTCGATCTCTCAAAATGTCGTCGTTGCTTTGGTAAATATATTAATCTTAGGATCCATCAAAGCCGCACCTTTAACTAAAACACTCATTAATATAATCACGTACACTGAAGATAAAAAGTTAAGGACTTTTCTTTAGACTTGATAAGGGAAAAAAATCTTTCATTTATCTCAGCGCATTGGGATGGGGATTAAGTTGGTTTTAAAAATATAAAATTTTATTAACTTATTCTCCAATAGATAATTAAAAAAAAACACCAACTTCAGAACAGCTACAAAGAAAGAATCAGGATTTGAAGTTGGCACAAAAACTATGGATAAATCATACGTAACCATGAATCAGTTACGAATCATACCTCTCCTAAGCATTAGAGACTAAATTCCCTGAAGCAGCCCCCTTTAAAATGTAATGTCACGATCAGAGCTAGGTTCTCCGAAGTGGGCAGGGCACCCCTGCAATATGTATGGGGCAGTTGGAAGCACTTTACTTTCGAGAAAAAACAGAGGAGAAGGAGAAATTTGTAATCAAATACTGTTGGTATTATTCCATACGATTAATATTAATTGTTGGAACCACTTTACATTTCTAGAACTGTTGGAGACGAAAATGTAAGATCATTTAACTTTACATTATTACGATCATTATACAATTATATCTCAATTCCTTGTACCAGCGCATTAAAATGGGATGTTACTGTACACGGATAGTGTGCTGATAATTTCATATATAATTGTCATGGATTTAGCTAAATCATATAAAGCTTACCAAAGTTTAACTAATAGTAATCTTAAATAAGCTGCATGTTATATTTTTAATGTGTTAAAATAAATATGGTTAAAAACATGTTTTAAGTAAATTCAAAACTATTCATAGTAACAGAATACAACATCTTACGTAAAAAGTGTAAGAGACTACTTATCTCATTTTTTTAGAAATTCTTTCCAAGCATTTTGTTTTTCTTTAAACTCTGTCGGAGAGGATATTCATAAACTTACTCAAACATACATTATTTTATTTTCTTTATTACTAATAATAAAGCTGAAAGTCTGTACGTCTGGATCTCTATCTGTTACGCACATAGCCCCTGGACCGTTGGGTCGATTTTTATGAAATTTGGTACAAAATGAGTTCGTAGCATAGGAGTGGGCACCTTGAAGCGATTTTTCGAAAATTTGATTTTGTATTCCAATTTAAGAACATTTTACCGAGCGAATTACCATAACATGGATGAGCAAATTAACATAGCATATTTGCGAGAAATGTATCATCCATTTTTTTTTTAATATTCAGGCGAACCAATGACCTTTTAATTTTCTACTACGGGCAAAACTGTCAGGGTACCGCTAGTAATTTTATAAATGCGAAAAAACTACATACTGGAATAAAGAATTTTTTCGGAAAAGTATTAGCATTACATTGGAAAGATAAAATGTATTGCATTTTTCTTTTCCTTTTTCTTCAATTCCATTAAATTTCACTTAAAATTTCAAATCATTTCATCCTCTTACTTTACAGTAATAATGAATCGTGAACTTTGTTGCCAATAGACAGAGCTATAGGTAAAAGGAACTTTTTGTTTTTAATGTCTCCGGGGCAGGATTTTCCCTTAAGTAACTCTGATGAAGTCATTAGTAGATACTGATTAATCGAAATCGTCTTACTACATTTTCAAGCGAATAGAAACGATAAGTTGGAAGATTATATTTTAACTCTAATGAGAATTAGTAAACAGAAAATAAGATTTAGAAAAAGAAAAAAAAACGGAGAAAATGCAAGAATCAACTTAGAACCATTGCGTGCTCTTAAATCTCACTAAGATTCCTAGTTCCAAACTGCGTAACACTAATTCCAGCGCAATCAATCAAGCAAGGAATACAAAATCAGAGAAATTATGTCTTTGAAGAAGTAAATAAAAAACGTCTAGCAAAGGTAATAATGTGATCATACTTGTTTGGTTGCTTGATTCCGGACGGATAACAAGCATATTGATAATGAAAGTGGTTTTACGTAAAGGATTCGTTGTATGTATGCTGTTCAAATGCTACAAAATACTGATTGTTAGATACGCACACGGTACACGCAGCTGAATTCTACATACATGGCTGGTCATTCGTGAAAAATGGACTAGAAACTAGTAGCAGAAAAAGTAGAATAAAATTAAATTTCTTTCAGGGTTAAAGTGATTCAAAGTATGAACAATACAGTGATCACTGTTAAACATCAATGGACAATTCAAATAATAGATCATTTTCAATGGCCTATTATTTTTGTGAATCGTATTGGTTAGAATAAATACAAAGATGCTCGAAAACCACCGTTACTAAAATAAACGTTGTTCTCAAAAAACAGTTTCAATTGCTTTTATAAATAAATAGAAACTCCCATGGGTTTTCATCATCTTTATCCTTTACTAATAATAAAGCTGAAAGTCTCTCTGTCCGGATCTCTGTCTGTCAGGATCTCTGTGACGCGCATAGCGCCTAGACCGTTCGGCCGATTTTCATGAAATTTCGCACAAAGTTAGTTTGTTGCATGAGGGTATGCACCTAGGAACCGATTTTTCGAAAATTTGATGTGGTTCTTTTTCTATTTCAATTTTAAGAACAAAATTATCATAAGATGGACGAGTAAATTACTAAATTATCATAACGTTTAACCGTAACATGGGCACAAGCTAATTGGCGAGAAAATGCATCATACATAATTTGTAAATATACAGGCGAACCAAAAGACCTTTTAATTTTCTATTACAAGCAAAGCCGTGCGGGTACCACTAGTTAATAATAAAGCTCATAGTCTCTCTGTCTGGATGTCTGGATCTCTGTGACACGCACAGCGCCCAAACCGTTTGGTCGAGTTTCATGAAATATGACATAAAATTAGTTTGTAGCATGGGGGTGTGCACCTCGAAGCGATTTAGCAAAAATTCGATTTCGTTCTTTTTATATTCCAATTTTACGATCATTTTACCTAGCAAATTATCATAACGTGGAAGAGTAAATTACCAAATTATCATAACGTGAAACCGCAACATGGAACATAACAAATTGGCGAGAAATTCATCATCCATTATTAAGGATGGTACTTTGGTAAGTATACAAGCGAACCAAATGACCTTTTAATTTTCTTTTACGGGCAAAGCCGTGCAGGTACCACTAGTTCAGATAGAAAGTTACAGAAGGTATAAATCTTGGGAAAATTCTCTGATGTGACCATTTATGACGGTGAAAGCAACTGAACGATGCAAAGGTTAGAATTTGATTTAAAAAAAAATCTAAATTTATTTCAATGAAAAAGAATGAGAGAAGGGGGGGGGGTTGACTCCCATATGACCCTTAGTTTAAGCAATTTTGTCACTCCACTTAAGTTAACGATTGTGCCCAACCCCCTCCCAGAAGAAAACTCAGGTTGAACCACTGTACTGCATACACTGTTAAAATTTTTCCAGAAAATTTACGGTAATTGTTATTGGCATCCATGTTGCCAGTAACTATTATCGTGAAAATCAAATGTTACAGTAAAATTTTACGGTTTCTTCGGTAGGCCACAGCAATTGGAGCTGGGATCACTTATTTCGCCGGTATAAATTACCGTAAAAATCAGCAATGCTCTAAGTCCACTATTTTACAGTAACAATTACCAGAAAATCTTCCTGAATTTTTAACAGTGTAGTGCGTAGGACTCCAAATATAGCCCTACGCTTTTCTAGACTACATAGCAGTCAGAAGGCAACGAAACAGAAAAGTCTGCAATAATCGAGGTCTCAAAGGGATTTTGATTTATGTTATTTATTTTGAGATTTATGTTCGAGAGAGTGGAAACATTCTAACTATAAAAATAGCTGTCTTTTCGGTTGCCAATCTCTAATAACTTTGAAAACACAACCCGGAATCGTCAAAAGTTTAAGTATATTTTTAATGAGAAAAAAATGTATTTCTTCCATAATTGAAGCTGTGTCCAAGGAAGTTGTTTTAAAGCTTAAACGTCTTAGTGGGGTAAAAATCATTTTCAAATAAAGAAAAAGGGCATTTAATTCAAATAAACTTGAATACTATACTAAATTTCACGAACATTGCCTCCCCCCTCTCATCCCCTTTTCCCCCTCTTTTTCGCCTACTCTCCAGTAAAAGTGAGCGAAGGCAGATAAAGAACGAAAAAAAAGCTTAATATACAGCTTTAAAATATCGCTAAAAACAAAAAACAAACAAACAAAAAAAAAGTCAAAAATAAGTAAAATATAGGACAAATATTGAAAAATTAAAAACGTAAAAGTAGGGTATTCAGATGCGGAAAATGTATGTCTGTCAGTCTGTGACCCCCCCCCCCTTTCCCTCCCCGCCCAAGCAATAACTTTTGAAGGAGTAGGTCAGGTTCGGAATTTTTTTTTTTTTTCGTTCTCAAGATCTGAAAAAGGCCTCCTCATTCTCGATTCACCTCTTGATTTGAAATTTTCGTTCAAACTTTAATAGTTCAAAGAAACTTTATACGGCGAAATTTAAAACAAATACATAGTAGTTTTCAAATTCAAAGACGGCTTTGCTTCAAACAAACTTTGATGGAAAAAGCTCTTGATGAAGCAAATGTGTAGAAAATCGTTTTTTAATTCAGCTTAAAAAAAAAAAAAAAAAAAAAAAAAAAACCGTCACTTGAAATTATTTTTTGGAAACATTGTGCTTGCAAAAAAGTTATGAATGACACCACTTCGACTTAAAACTGACGTAAGGCAGGCATAAATATGACTGAGTCAAAATGAAATGAATTCAAAGCGCATCAGATATCTTTACTATGAAACAATGATAGTTGAGACGATTTTTTTTTTCGTTCTAAAGTTTTAATTTCTTTCTTTATTTTCTCTTATATATTTTTATTTTTTAGCAACGGAATACGAAAGGAAATTCAGACTGCTGTTTTCAAACAGAAAAAAAGGTTTGAAATTCATATTCAAAGAAAATTATTTTTTTAAGATAGCTTTAAACTTGTGAATTTATTCATTTTATATACTTTCTTAAGTTTTTTATTCATTTATTTTTACAATTTTTTGAAAATGAGGCCAAATAAATTGTGGAGCTTTATTTTTACCCAAAAGAAAGAGCTGCAAACGACATGCACTTCAAAATAGAGATCAAAATCAAGAGATTTTTCTAACAAAGTTTCAGTCTAAGTTCAGGATCTTTTTGCTTTAAATTTCTCTGTGCTGTACTTCTTGAATTTCCCAATTTCTTTTTTATTTTTTAAATTGATTTATTTGTTTTTATTTTATGATATTTTAGAGATTAACCTCTTTTTAGATGAATTTTCCTTTTTTAAAAATATTTTTACGGGAAAATAGGACAAAGATGAAGTTTCTGTACATTTTGGTGGCGCCATCTAACGAGTAAATAATGGGTAATAATGAATACTAACAGCAGAAAACACATAACTGCACTCGTGATTAGAATTTAACTAGCATAGTTTAGCAAATAAATCATAAACATTTTTCTTTATCCAGTGAAAAACTTTTTCTAAAGAAGTGTTTTCCTAAGAAAGAAGTAGATTAAAATTGAAAATATTTTAATTTCCTTCACTACTGTACTACTGCATGTTAACTTAAGTAACATTTCAACAGATTGGATATGTCATGTCCTCTTCCAGCAGTGCAATGTTGAAATTAGTGAAGAATAGCTAAAGAAAGTCTATCATCTACTTAGGGGCGGACTGCGGACTTGCCCGTCGCGCGCGCGCCGGCCGATTCGCACTCAAGACCTTTCCTTATTTCATCAAAAACACTTTTTTGTATTTTTTTCTTTAAACATTTTTTGAGAAAAATGTTTTATTGCTTTATTTTCTGGTGCGAATTCCTACATTTTTTTTTGCTTTGACAGTTTTTTTTTTCCTTTTCTTTAAACCCGTAAACCGGTGTACCATCGTTTCCTGTTTCTTTTCTTTAAAAAAAATATTTTTTTTGCACCTTTTTTTTCCTTCTTTGTGCACTTTTATTTTTTTGCAACTTTTTTTTTTTTTTTTTTTGCGCCGTCTGGAGGCCAAGGTTGACGCCCTCTTGCGTTACCCAGTCCGCCCTTGTCTACTTCTAGTTATATTTAGGAACAAAAAATATTAAAAAACTTGAAACAAAGTTGATTAAAATTAAAATCTTCGAGAACAGTACTGTAAACGCGGGCTACTTTGGCCTTTGGGTCCTTCTTTGGCCGAAATGGATAAAAAGATACAGCGACCTCTGTCAACCTTCCGGGAGCAATTTTTTACCATATTTTGCCAGATTCAACTAGAGAGCATCCCCAAGTACTCAATTATGTATTACAAGCAGTTCTATAGCTCTGTTCAAGAGGCAACACCAGTGGTTCTGCATTCCTTGTGCTAACATGTGTGGTGTCTTCATAACCTCCCAAACTTCTCCATGAAGAAGCAGTTCTACATCAGCTAAGAGTATTTTTAGTACCTATTTATGACCACTATATTTAATACTCTATGCCGTAGTCTAGTTGTACTTCTCATTTCCGTTTAGGTGTTGTCTCTAAAAATTGACAATGACAACATGTCTCTTTACTTAAAAATTACGACCCACTTTGACCCAGCATAAGAACTTGAAAAAATTCACCAGAGAGATTTGGAAAAGTAAAAAATAGCTAAAATTAAAAATATAAACAGAAAAATACAAGAAAAAACCTGGAACCCTCGGCAATGGATAAAGAGAGAGATTGCAGACTCAATTCATCAGGGCTCAGTTGCATGGCTTTCATTATGGAAGATGAAAATGAATTGAAAGTTGCAGGAGGTTTAGAAAATGGTTTACTCAATTGCATCTACTTCTTACAAATATTGTTAAATTTGTTAGAAAATTTACGGAATTTTATTATTGTAGAATGGAATGAGCTCAGGTTTCCAAAGATAGCTGTTGATGCGAGAGAAGAAGGAACGAATGTTGGGAGTATGGAATGCAATGCACCGAAGTTTCGGAAATGACAGAAAATTCAGGATCCTTTGTTTTACGAATGGTGTTGTCTTAGTAAAATTATTCAACCTCTAAAACTGATGAAAAGATCACTGTTCTTCATCGGTAATTTCTGAGACATTAACTAGGTAAGCACACACATATTAAAATAATAATAATAATAATAATAACTTTCCCTAAAACAAATATGTGAGACTCAAACTTCTTTTAAAAAATGTATTTTTTTATTCAAATAAATAATTCTTCGTATGAACACACGTATTTCTTTGACTCTAGTTAGATCTACATAAATTTTAAATAGAGAAAACCACTTTGGGCCAAAGTAACCCAAACGCAAGGGTAACCATTGGTCCAAATAAAAAAATACTAATTAGGGGTAAAAATACTTAGAAATAAACCGGATCACTATTCAAAAATTAAATTAAGAGATCTCTAGATGTGTAAAACAAGTTTCCACAGCTTCAAAATATGAATAGTTACAAAATTATTGAGAAACAAATGAGAAAAGTTAAAAATCTGGTGAGCCAAAGTAGCCCGCGTTTACGGTATTTTAAAAAATGCTATGTGAGAAAAGAAATAAACAACCTCTTTGAATTTTTTTCTTTTTTGTACTACATTATCTGTTTCTTCAAAATGCATTTTTTAACCTTCTTTCAGACAAGAGAGAGGAAAAAAAAACTGAAGAAGAAATGAAAACGAGAAAGCAGGAGCAGAACACTCAACATCTGCCTTTTTAAGCAATTAAGGTTGCTTATTGGTTTCACATTGCCGTGCCTTGACGTTTCTCATTCTATTGTCCTTGCGATTGGCAGTGCAGATACATCAAGTGATTCATTGTGACTTGATCAAGGAAATTTAATCTCTGGAATTTTATATTAATAATATGTTTAAAAGTGTTCCTTTTTTATGAACCATTCTCGTTTCTTTGCTTCCTTTTATTGTTTCATTTTAATTATTGATTCTTTTTTCTGCATATCTTTTTCGCGGAAGATAAATCTTCTCATCTCATTGGTTCTTCGTTTTCATTCGTTGTTGTTTTTTAACCAATCTTCTCGGATTGGATGTTTGTGCGTTATTTGGTTATTTAGAAGGGCGGATACAGAAATTGTTTAAAGAAGGGCGGTTAATTTTTTAAGTTACCTCTTACTATGTATCTGATTTTCACATGCTTGGGGGCAGCCACATCATTTTTATCTAAAACAACATAGAGATTTATTCAGGGAAGTCTTTGAATATATTCCTTTCCATTTGTGAGGAAATAACTTCAATTTCGAAGTGATTCCGGAGCGTGTTTCGAGACCCCCTCCATGATTGAAGAGTGTGTGAAATTGCACTTTTTTGGAACTTTTGTTCCAATAAATTACCCCCGGACGAAAGTCACTGAACCCATAACTTCATCCAATAACACTGAAATGTCTTTAATCTTGTCTTTGAGACTTAAACTTAGCAAAATGCGCAGTAAAGGGCCTCCATCTCTTCCTCCTAACATCACCAAAAGCTCGTCTGAAAATCCCTTTTTGAAACTTCAATTCCGAAACGTTTCTGGGAGGGAGATCGAACCATCGTCGTCAAAAATAGCCCTCATTACCGTTTCAGAGTTTCGATTTGGTAAAACTGCCGTTGCAGGGTGCCTCAAGGGGAAAGCGATCGCCCCCCTCTTGTATCCGTCCTTCTTATTTAGGTTTGAACTCTTAGATAGGGGATAATGGATATTTAGTTAAATCATCCTTTTTTCCTTTTGGCATTTTCTATTGGATTGGTTGTTCTTTGCACGTTACAACTTTCTACTTCACTTTTAATGCTTTGATACGGTAACTATGCACGATTACTTTTGAAATAATATTTGACGAAAGAATTTTTTTTTTAAATCTAAAGACATTCAAATGCAATTAAAGGCAGACATTTGATTTTTTTTCTTTTTCATTGTGTTACCTTAAAAACATATAGGTTTGTTACTTTTTAGAAATTTCTTAATAGGGTCTTTTGCGCAATTGCCAACACTACATATTATGGAATTTAGTTTTCGTTATTGCTTCATGTACCATGGTATAACTTTAGAATATTCAGATTTTTCAATGTACTTTTTGTATGATTTTTAGCACGAGCATAAAATCTGAAAAGATTCACTGAAAATTAGGCCAAAGTGTAACTCTTAGGATCTTGGAATAATCACCAAACTGCTATCATCAATAGCGATTTTTTTTTCAGAAACAAATTTAAGTTTTTTGTTTTTGTTTTTGCTTTCTTCTATCACACGTAATTTAAAATTCAAATATTGTAACTAAGGCTTTAAACCTGAAAACATTTTAAAATTAAGTAACCGGTAGCACTTTATTGCTATATCCAGTATTCCCTAGGCAGGTGATATTTCTTCTGATAAGATCAAATTGATGGCGGTTCCTTTCTTCAAATCCCAGAGGAACTCCGGATCTAAGTCGGAGGAAATCAAAGAGCTCTTCGCCAAAAGAGGGATAACCCTTTAGCCCTCTTCCTCGCAAATTTACTGAGCTTTAACTCTGCATCTTCAGTGGGCTTTGGTTTCCCCGGCTGAAGACCCAAATTGCTAGCGGAAAAAGATAATTAGCATTATTGGTTGCCTCAGAAGAATAGTCGCATTTCTTTAATTACTCTCCTGCAAGTTTCCTTCTGAAAAAGATTGGGAAAGACTTGTTTAGGGTAAAAGTTTTTGGAATTTTCGGAATCGAATTCTTTTAGAGATAATGAATTAAATGTTGTTCAGTGACTTTTGAGGTTACTTCTTGAGAAGCCAGTAAAGTAAAATCTGGTTATTAATGAATAGAAATTTTCTGAAACGAACAGAAAAAAAAAATGCATTAGAGTTCTGAGCTGCTGCCACTTCTAAGAAGTTATTTGTTTAATTTCAATAATTACAATTGATTATTTCTTTTCAGTTCATAAATAGGATTCTGCAGAAAGCAAGAAAGAAAATGGTTAAGGAAAATATTTGTGTCAAGACTTTAAATTATGTAAACTTCTGCAGAAAAAAAATCTGTCAAAAGGAATTAAAAATCACGGATGAAAACGAAAAATAGTTACAGAAAAATTGGTTTAATGCACACAGTTCTGAAAAATTTAACTTTTTGTATGAAAGCAATGCTAGATGAAAAGTGAGGGAATCACTTTGCAAACGAATCGTAAATGAATTAGCTTAAACTTTGAGTAAATCTTCTATTTGCAGTTCATTTTTAATCTCAGGATTCTAAAGGTTGTGACAAACGTAATGGTGTGAAACGAGTAAAATATTTAGGTTACTGCTTGACATAGCAGTGTATTCAGAATTGCCGAGTTGTGCTCTTGCATAGACAATTGTATGTATATAAAATCTTGTGATCGCTTTTTGCTGAACAAGAAAATAATAAACATCATTCGATTATTACGCGAGAAACTCGATTGCTCAATATCATATATGCTTTCGCAAAAAGAAAAGGAAAGAAAAAAAAAACAGTCAGTTAAAACCTTTTCATGTAGTACTTTTTGAATAGCATTTGATGGCGAACTACTGCATGAGGATTAGAGATGAGACGGGCTTTAGAACCAAAAGTAGGTCTCGGGCTCGGCCGGGCTCGGACATAAGCTAAGGTATTCAATCGTCAATTTCCAAAAAAATCAAAGCAAATAAACTTTATTATGCTGTGAAAAAAAAAAAAAAAAAACATTTAAACCAAATTTAACCGAAAAAAAAACCGCTCATTTAATAGTTTTTTTTTTTTTTTTTTTTTTTTTGTGGTTACTATTACAATATGTCATATAGTAATGCATTTGAAGTGGAGCATTTTGAGAAAATTTAGAAACTTCTGATAATTAAGAATGTTTAACATAGCATTTTTCATTAATAGAGAGATTAAAATAAACATTAAAAAAAAACATTTTGAACCAATTCCAGTTGAAATATAAGTACCCATATCTATTAGGTGTTGTAAAATAACAGCTGAGACTAACATTTCATAAAATCATGTCAGACTGTAGAAGATTTTTGATACAAGCAAGTTTTCCTCGGGCTCAGGCGGGCTCGGATTTTGGTCCGAGACAGTACCCCCCGGGCTCGGTTACAAGTTTTCGGGCTCGGGCGGGCCGGGGCTCCCATAAATGAGATCGAACTTATCTCTAATACGGATCTGTCGGATTCTTACTAAGCGGTGTTAAGGGGCTGGATTAATTTGGTTAAAAGGGAGCGAGTCAGACACTTAACAATTCCTAGAGTTAGAGTCGGAGTTTAAGATTTTCCATCCGAGTAAGTAACTATAGCTACGCCAGGGATGCAGAGTGGAAGTCAGAGTTGTGGAGTCGGAGTTGAAAGGATTTTCGAGAGCTTCAATTGGGGGTAATTTTCTCCTTTATTCAGGTAACATCGGCAGAAAAGTCAACTAGCACTTAGAGTAATGATTAATAGTCTAAGATCCCACTAGGCTTGACTTACCATCATCGAGTTTCCTAAAATTGTTACTATAGATGAAGAGTAAAAGTTGTAAATAAAACGTGAAAGAAAGAATTTCTACCTCTTTCACGTGACCTAATCAGGGTTGCCAGGAGATAAAAGGTACCCAAAAATGAGTAATTTACCCTCATCGAGTTTCCAAAAATTGTTGTCATGAATGAAGACTAAAAGCTGTAAAGAAAACGTTAAAGTCAGGTTGCCTACCTGTTGCGTGTGAACTAATCAGGGTTGCCAGGGGCTAAAAAGTGTCGAAAAATGAGTAATTTACCCTCATCGAGTTTCCACATAAGTAATATAAAAAATTGTAGGTAAAAATATTACAAAACCGATGGTACAGGGTTGCCTAAGCAAAATTGGTGCAATCATAGGTTTACCGTTGTTCGAAGTTTCAATATTGGAACTTCGAACAACAACATTATAATATACACTAATAATATACATATGCATTGCAATAAAATAATTATTTACAAAAAAAAAAAAAAAAACAGCTGGTTAAATTAATTGTTTCTAAATTTGTGGCATTTTTTATGCTACGGCTAATGTTAAATTAAGGGTTTATTAAAAATTCTCTTAAAATTTGAGTAAGAAGCTAAAACTTTTACAGCATAATGCTATTACTAAGTCTAAAAACATTAGGGGGCTTCCTGGACTCTAGCAGATTTTTTTTTTCTTTTTTTCTAACCACTCTAGAGGGGATGGTATGAACTTGTTTTCGCAAAACAAGAAAATAAAATAATTTGAAACATGGTTTTAATAAATATCGAGAGCGCTTAAACCGATGGTGAAAGTCTAATTCTTCTCAATTTTTTTCGTTTTCAGGATATACGAGATTGAATTATAGTATGTTATGGTACATTTCAATGACATTAGTCTCGGTAGTGAGATGCTATGCTTATGAGATTTTTTGCTAGTTATTGGTCATTCTCTTAAGCAGCGTATTAATTTTTAATTCGTGTATAAAATTCGGTGTCCATGTAGGAAGTAGTCCCAATTTAGTTCTGATATTTAAAAGTTGCATGAAATCTTCCGAATTTAGTGCTATGCACCGATGCTTTTGCCATCGAAACATGCTATATTTCAATCGCGTATATCGAAAACTGAGAAGTTGTGAAAAGTTAAGACTCCCACCATCAGATTCAGCTTCTTTGCCATATACGAGAACAATGTTTCTAACTTATTTCAGAAAGAACAATTTTATAAGTCAAGGTACAGTAAAACATCTCCTAACGGACACCCCTCAAATGCGGACATCCATCTTATGCGGACAAATTTTGATTCCCCGATTCCAAGGCAAATAACATTATTAAACCCCTGTCCTGCGGACACCCTTCTATTGCGGACAAAAAAATTTGTCCCAATAGTGTCCGCATTAGAGGAGTTTTACTGTACTTACAAGGGTCTTATTGGAATCAAATTTTTGAACGAAGGGATATTCTCAAAAAAAAAAAAAATATTGCAACATAGTTTCCGAATTTGTCAAAAACAAAAACTTTTTGGAAGTTTACAGTGACCTCTCGTGACCTCTCATCCTATCGCCCTTGAATTTATGCTTATATCTCATCATTTCAAAAGTTAATTTTAAAGATTGGAAGCATGAAGTTCAATTCATTTAAATTATGTTATCACTTCATAGTAATAGTGTAGATGGCAGCACTATAAAATTATGCTACCCAGAAACATTTTAAGAATGAAATTCTCCCTTTTTAAAGAGCGAGCCACTAATTTAACATGAAAGGGGGGGGGAAAAAAAAAAACTATGAATTCGTTTTTAACAAATTACAGTTTTTGCAACCAAGAACTATCTAAAACGTTTTGAGCAAAATTGAAATAAAAATAAAATGCTGTATTTACTGTCATTTTTTTTTTAATTTAAAATAAATAAATAAAAACCACATAGCCTTTGATAGGAAGTTCAAAAAAACCTTCTGAAAGAGCAAAAGGTGTTACACTCTATGATAACGCTAAAGTAATAATTCTTGTTTTTCGATGCCTAATTTATTTAATTTGGTGATTTTTTTATGATGTGATTGAACTTTTGCGTTTTATTTGTAGACAAGATTTTTTCGAAAACGCACGAGAAAAAATACATTACAAACGGTGAGAGAAAAAAAAAAAAAAAAAAACATTATAAACGGCGAGAAAAAAGAGCATCATTGAAATATCAAAACTATTCATGAAACTACAGTGCAAACTGAGAAATTCTTTGAGTTATTATATATTTTTAGATTGATTTATGGGGAAGACTTATTAAAGACGAGATTATACCTTTTTGCTTCAAGGACATACAACGTATATGCGTATTTCCTAGTGTCAAAGTCAGTTGGTTAACTTTTCAAATTCATTGAAGTTCTTGATTGAATATTCTGTTTTTTTTTTTTTTTTGGTGAAAAAACTGGGTTGAATTTCCGATGAATTTTGACACAAAAAACAAGTTTGTGTGATTATTTTTGGAGTAGACATGCAAGGAAATGGTGCATGTGACTGGCCGAGTCAATCAAACGGAAAATAGTTTGCCCCCTACGACGTCCATGGTCAAAAAAAAAGAAAAAATTAATTTGAATTCTGAAATTTTGAATTCAAATTATGTTTTTTGCAATCACGAACTGAGACAGGACCCTACTCATTGGCGTTATTGTTTCAAGAAACGGCTCCTGTCCCCCCCCAAATCTGCCTCTCCTCCTCGGCGGTTACTTGTGCATAGTTGTGTGTGTGCGTAGACCTGTGTGTATGCACGTAGGCGTGTGTGAGTGTATGTGTGTGAAGTCGTGTGTGTGTATGTGTGTGAACGTGCGTGTGTGTAGGACATGGACGCCTCCGACCAGGAGAAGCGGATAGCTCAAAACCGGAGCAGCCGCGCCGCGCCGCCAGCAGAGGACGGTGGGCGGTGGTGCTGCAAAGGCTTCTGGTCCAAGTTGAAAAAGGCACGGACACCAAAAACGGTCAAATGAGAACAATAAGCAATCGTGATTGCTCAAAAAAAATCTTCTTGATTGCTAAATAAATAAATAAATAAATAAACAAATAAAATTTCTTTGAATTTTGGCATCTGGAATTCAAATTATGTTTTTCGCAATCACGAGTGTGTGTATATGTAGGCATGTGTTTTTGTGTCTGTTTGCAGGCATGAGTGTGTGTGTAGGTGTGTATATATGCGTGTGTAGGTGTGTATGTAAGTATGTGTGTGTAGGTATGTGCGTGTGTGTATGTTTGTGTGTGTGCGCGTGTGTGAGTAGGATATGGACGCAACCTGGAGACGGTTTTAGCTACAGGAACAGCATAGTGAGGGCGGTCGATGGTGGTGCTGCAGAGGGAGGCGGTGGGAAAATAAAATCATAGGAACGCCAAAAACAGTCAAATGAGAACAAGAAGCAATGTGATTGCTCAAAAAAAATCATGCTTTTATTGAAAAGTCAACATAGAGCAGTTTTATTCAATGCAATTTAAAGTTCTTTATGAGCTCCGTTTGTGGTACGCTTTTTAATTCAGATTGATTATGCAGTAATCATTGTTTGACTTTTAATATAAATTCTTTACTGCGTCAAAGTTGCGACTAAATTCCGTGCATTTATCTCAGTTTGATAAAATTCTTAGTTCTGTGAAAATCTTTCTCTCTCTCTCTTTATCCAACCAAATTCCTACAATTCAGTTTCAGGTCATCGATTCTTTCTGAGAAATCTAAGCCCAAATACCTTTGAGCTAGTTATTACTTCGCAGTAGTGCTTAATGGTAAGCATTAACTTAACTAGATTCCCACAGAGCAAACATCGTGTAGTTTATGGAATGATGCTAATTTCAAAATTGAGGTGTGCTTTAATAATAGTGGTTTAATAATATCAGTTGCTTTTGTACGGAGTTTTACGAATTTTCATTACATGAAAAGACTAATGCATACCAAAAGATGATATGTGAGGCAGTGAGAAGCAAAGGGATGCAAGTGGTAAAATTAAAAGTTTGGAAATAACCAGTACAAATAGTAGGTGAACCCCTTCTCTGTCTTGGAGCAAGAGATAGTACTAGTAGCCCTGGTATGTGCTGCTGTACAGCATGAGTTAGAAAAAAAATCCATGAAAACCTACCTAGGACGTTATCTTTAAAGTCGTTTTATTCAACACTTAAAAATGTCTACTTACATCCCTTTGCTTCTCACTGCCTTAATAATAGTTGGGGCAAACCTAACCTGGCAGCATTGTGAACGCTACAAAGATCCTAATCACAGCGTTACTTCGCGTCCTGGCTAGGTTAGAACCCCCTCCACTATAGGGGCCTTAAATTAGGTTTACGCAAACTATATAGACACTTGATTTGAATGGTTGCGACGGATTTGCTTTCATGAAAAGGGAACCCATAAAACGCACATTATTTTTTCCTGTACCGTAACCATTGGCAGACTGACGCAATCAGTAAATTTTTAAAGAAAATGTTGTCGCGCTATCTATCGGTTTGCGTGAAAGTTATTTAAAGTTTGAAATTTTGTTGTATAAAAGTGCTTTATGATATATTTTCCAACAGAAAAGGAGCATGCGTCAGTTAATACTTTTATTTTTCACGCACGAAACGCGCGCAATTTTTTGGCCCATTATGGGTACTACGGATGAATTGGTGCCAGAATGCACCGCACGTCATTCCGGTACTGCTTTCCTGAAAGAAAAAAAACAAAAAAGAAAAGTTCGCTTTCACCTAAAATTAGTCACTACTCAGGATTCAGTGTGCGTTCTGATACTGAAAAATTGATAAATTTTAAGGGGATTTTTTGAACACTATAAGCGTTTTAAATATTAACAAAAACATACAGACACACATACACAAAAAAAAAAAAAAAAAAAAAGAAAGAAAGAAAAAAAAAACTGCAAAAGCTTTGAACATTTTAAATATATTCTTAATTTTTGGTTTCAAGAAATGGAAAAAGTTATGAATAAAAATTCGTTCAGTATTGAAAAATTCAAAAACTCTTAACATTAGCGCCTACGGGGTAACTTGATGCAATATAGATCCCGCACTTAAAATCTGATCATGAAGATAGGATCAAGAAAATCGACTGACTTACAAAAAAAGGGTGTCCCATTCTCTCGTTAAATTTTACACTCCTTTATAATAGTTTTGGGGACAAAGGTTTGTTATTTGTGGTCGCTTTAAAAATAAAAAAAAGTTTGCTTGATCTGCTAGTATTTTCTTTCCTTTTGAGAGTTAGTGTCATCATCTCTTTTTTTTTGGTGCAATTCTTTTCGCAACTTTGATCAGTTCATAAACGCTATGTGATAAAGAAAGAACCTTCCAATTGCTTTTGCCTCCATTCTTGTTGATCATTATGTGAAATGACCCCCTGGATCCAAATATGAGAACCATTTTCCCCCATCTATTCCCACTTTTTGGAAAGGATCCCCCCCAATTACTCAATTTGTTCAATTTTCCAGTTTCATAGCTACTACTTTTATGTGGAGGGTAAGGGAGCATTACATTATCCATTGACATTATTCTGAGGGGCTAGCGAGGTGAAAACTTCAAGACATTTATAGCAGTTTCGGAAACTTCTGGATGTGTTCCTTCTAAAAAATTTTTAAAAACCCATCCAAAACGATCTTATATTTTATTAGAGGTTTGCTATTCAATTTGTTCACTTATTTTTTCGGTGTAAAACCAAAAACATCTGACTCAGTCCTATAAGTCTCAAATTCGAAAAAAAAAAAGAATGAGTTATGGCTTTTTGAATTCAAATTATGTTTTCCGCAATCACGAGTGTGTGTGTGTGTGTGTGTGTGTGTGTGTGTGTGTGTGTGTAGGCACGTGTGTTTGTGTCGAGTCATGAGTGTGTGGGTATGTGTGTGTGTGTGTATAGGTATATGTATGCATGCGTGTGAGTTTGTATCTGTATGCAGGCATGAGTGTGTGGTATGTATGCATGGGTGTTTGTCTGTGCAGGCATGAGTGTGTGTGTATGTGTGTGTGGGCGTGTGTGTTTGTGTCTGTGTGCAGGCATGAGTCTGTGTATGTATGTGTGTATGTGTAGGTGTGTGTATGTATGCGTATGTGTGTAGGATATGGACGCAACCTGGAGACGGTTTTTGCTAGAGGAGCAGCATCGTGAGGACGGTCGACGGTGGTGCAGCAGAGGGAGGCGGGGGGGGGGGAATAAAATCAGCGTAATGTTAAGGACAGTCAAATGAGAACAATAAGGTAATACATCACTGTATTAAATTTTTAAAAAAATCTTGGAAACACCGCATACTGCACACGAGTCACAACTCTGATCTTAATTGAAGAAACTTTCCGTATAATTTGTATTTATTACAATTACATTGCATTCACAAATATAATTGACACTTAAAGGGAAAATTAAGTATGTTTATTATATAACAATGTATATTTATATTTCTGGTCATGCACCAAAACCATCACTTATTGTAAGAGAAATAAGCAATGTGGGCGGTACATCTCTAGAAATATAACTATACATTAATGCTGTGTTATAAATTGTAAAAAAGTTAGTTGTTATAAATTGTAAATTAAAAAATATATTTTGACACTTATTAGATTTTGGACTGTAACTAGAATGAATGTAAATAACACGGGAACTTTCGTTACTGAAGATCCGTTGTGCGATTCGTGTGCAAAATGCGGTACAATTCCAAGATTTCTTTACAAAATATTAGCACCTTGAAAATTTTTCAATCGCGTAGTTCATAGGAGTGAGTCCGATACTTTGGTTTTCACTGCAAAATAAATGTAAAATTTGCTAAACTAAGCCTTAGAAAAAAAATCGTTTTTGATGATTTTTTAAGTAATCTAGAGGGGAATATCCCCATAAGTCTCCCAACTTGCTACAAATGTTCTTTACACAAATACTTCAATAAACGGGCTCGAATATAGAAGATACTGCTTTATGATACGACTTAGTTCAGTAATGTATTTCATCAGAATATATATATTTTTTCATTAATATTGCTTCTTAAATAAACTTTATTTTAATTTTTTTTAAATCTAGACTAAGCTCGAGGCATATTTTTCTCCTTTCTCATTTGATGAAAATTATTAAAATTTAAACTTATTAGAATTAATAGAACTTATAAAAACTACATCGCACAAAATATACCTTATAATAGACAAACATAATGCTTTAATTTTAAATTTAGAAATAATTGCCATGAATATTTTGACTTGCATTCACTGCGGAGTAAGAAACTATCAAAGAAATATCAAAGCTCGCACACAAAAGACGGTGTTATTGAACAAACGAAAAGTGAATTTTCGAAACAGGAGATTGACATTCAAAGAGTTTTTTTTTTAGCTATTTTAAAGAAGATAATGCCCAAGATAAAATTTCCAAAAATAATTGTTAACACGATAAAGTAAAAATCAAAGGGAATTGTAAAATAATCTTTCAAAGGACCTCAAATCTGTTATTGTAGCTAAGCTTCAAGACTGTCAAGTTTCTGTCGTTCCGAAAGAGATAAGAGAGCTTTGTCCTAAGACTCTGAAACAAAGTTAATTACCGGGAAAATGTAATTTAAACGACAATCTGTGTATTTGAGTTTTAGTCAATTTAAAGGAAAGGGGTTTGTGTTACATAATAGCTGCAGTGAGGTAATTACATAAAAGTCGTGCCAATAAAAATCTTCTGGTAATAAGTTGAAATTAAGTTTTGGAAGGGACTGAGTAGGCTTTAGATTTTATGTTATTACTTTGATTTTGTAAGTGCAGTCGTTAAGGGCAATTTTGAGACCTGCAGGTTAGCTTTGAGCAATTTTCATATTTCAGTGTATTTTACTTTAAAAAATAAACAAATGAATAAATTCTTAGAATAAAATAAAAAATAAAAGGCTAGAAGGAACAGCGCTGCACTTTGCTGGCAAAGATATGAAATTGGTTTTCACTAATTCTAAGTTTATTGTTCAGAAGCTTGCTCTATCTATTTGCATAAACGGAGCAGGTTTAAACACATGCTTGCAGTTTATTTCCCGAGTTTGGAACTTTTGCTTTTAGTTGTGCTGTATTCGAGTGAAAGTAAATAATTATGTGTCATAATATATAATATCAACAATCTAAAAAGGTTTCTTATATTAAAAAATGATGATTTGTACTTATTGCGGGCGTGACCACATCATTATTTTTCAAGTAGAGTTATTTTTTTCAGGAAGTTCATAGCTTATGTTATATTACATATTGATTCTTTATATTAGAATATATTATAATTAAAAGTCACAGTTTAAAATACTGGGGGAAAAATGCAAACATATGCGTAAAAATATTACACCTGTACAAATGAATTATGTAAGCTGTTTCTTTGGTGTTGTTTAAATCGTACATATAATAATGTGTATATTCTTAATATATAAAGGCTTTTAAACGGCTGGACCGATTTTGATAAAAATTTTTCTGTGTAATTAAATTGTGGCAAGCATGATTTCGAAGCGCGATGGATCGAATCGGAAACGTTTTTGTTAATTAATTAATTAATTTAAACATTGGATGGCTATATCTCCAAAATGATTAATATTTGTTTCAACCTATTGTTGAGCGAGAACTGAAATAAATATTTAACCGGTTGCCAAAGGACAATAAGAAAGCCTGCTCTGCTTTTTGTATTGAAATTTCCTACAGTGGTGGACAAAATTATAGACTCAATTTTTTTTTCTTTTGTTTCAATTACAACATGACTCAATTTAAATTACTTTCATTGAAGTAAAGATGAATAGTTGAAGAAATAGTTCTAAAATTAGTACATCTCATCAATTAAATTAAAAATTTCATAAAATTAGAAAATTTGCAAATTTAATATTTTATCATAACGTGAAACCTGGACTTAAGTATAAACTCAAAGGTAAAAAATCCAGGATTTCGAGAAAGTTTCGTTCGAAAATGTTAATTTAACGCCATAGAATGAATAAATGTTGCCATCAGTGATTGCTTAAAGTTTTGTTTTTGGAAATTTATGATAAACATATAAATGCATCGCTGGACAAAATTATAAACTCATTTTTTTTTTCATTTTTTCAATCATAATTTAATTCAGTTAAAAATTTTTTTGTTCCAGTAAAGATAAATAATTCTCTCAGCATGGTAAAGCAGGATTGGCATTTCTTAATGGAAGATAGAACGCTGAAGATTACTGGAAGATCATCTCTTGCCTTTTGCTCATCTGATTCCTGGAGGTAACTGGTTATTTCAGCAAGATAACGCGAGTGTACACACAGCGAAAAGTAGAAAAGAATGGTTCAAGCCCTGGGGTATCAAAGTTACCAAATGGCCAGCTCGTAGTCCGGGTCTTAATCCGATTGAAAATCTTTGGGGGACCACGGTTCACAAAGTTGATCATGATCGGCACCAGTACCAAACCATAGAGGAATTAAAAAGGGCAATATTTTTAGCATGGAATCATATGCCACTGCAGCTGTTGGAAACGCTTGTGAAATCTACATGCCCATTCGCATATTCGAGGTAACTCAGAAAACTGGAAGCCCAACTCGTTTTTAAAAGTTTGTAGTTTACACTAATGGCTAGATTTAATGCAGTGTTAATTTTTAAAACATTTCAAATATTGATTATTTGTTTTTTTTTTTCAATTTATCCATGTTAATAGCAAAATTACATTTTCCTAAATCTATGCTTTTGTTTTACTGAAGTAATTGCAAATGTAACTTAATTAAACTCAAAAAAATTAAAATTTTGTTAGCTTATAATTGTATTTATGCAGTATTGTAAGTTTGTAATTTTGTAATTCAGCATTGGTTCATTTTTGGACATTAAATGATTAAGTATTTGAATAAAATTCTACCAAACTTCAGAGTTTCTTACTTTTGTGAGTTGATACTTTTGTCCACGTTTCATGTATTATAAAGATATTAAAGTTGAGATTTTTTAATTAAATTATTTATTTCATAAAGTTTACGAGTTATACTGAATTTAGGACTATTTATTCAGTTATTTATCTTTACTGGAACAAAAAGTTTTTTAACTGAGTTAAATTATGATTGAAAAAATGAAAAAAAAGTGAGTTTATAATTTTGTCCAGCGGTGCATTTATGTTTCTCATTAATTTCCAAAAACAAAACTTTTAGCAATCACTGATGGCAAAATTTATTCATTCTATGGCGTTAAATTAACATTTTGGAACGAAACTTTCTCGTAATCCTGGATTTTTTACCTCTGAGTTTATACTTTTGTCCAGGTTTCACATAATGATAAAATATTAAATTTGCAAATTTTCTAATTTTATGAATTTTTTAATTCAATTGATAAGATGTACTAATTTTAGAGCTATTTCTTCAACTATTCATCTTTACTTCAATGAAAATAATTTAAACTGAGTCATGTTGTAATTGAAACAAAATTAAAAAAAAATGAGTCTATAATTTTGTCCACCACTGTACTGTGATAATGAGAGAGAGTGAAGCCTTCATTTCTTGAAAGAAAGAATGATTTTAGGTCCAGTGATATATTTTAAAGTAATGTACTGGAAGAAATCGGATTTCTTTCACTAGGTTCACGCAAAACGCGTTTTTTTCGTCGTAGATAAACCATGTGACCGGATTGGTGCTTTAGATTTCCTAACCAAATGATCAGAAAGTACCGTACCTAGCAACATTTGTTTCTCGGTTCAAATCCATTTGAGTTTTGGCACCAATGGCAAGAATACTTTAAGGATTATCAAACTAATCAGTACATTATTAAAGGAAAAGATGGTGGAATTTGAAGACGAAACAAATTTTATTTTCATCCAGATAAATTACAACATGGTAGTTCTGTACACACAAGATCAGTGCAGTGGAAGATTTTTATCTTTGGCGGAAAGAACAAATTAGGCAAATATATGAAGTTTTCGTTCAAAAGATAGGAGATAGCTAATCGATCAGAGTTTGCTTCGCTCACTGATCGACTGTATTACAGGAATGTGGTGGCTTGGCGACATTGGCCATAACAATACAGTTGCGTGATTATTTGTTTACTACTGTTAATGTAATTTATTGTATTTTTTGTTCATTTGGTGAAACATTTTAACTTGCAAAGAATTGTTTTTTGGTTTTTAAAGAGTGTTTAGTCATTTTAGTTGATGAAAGTGTTTATTTTACATCGGAAGGGGGGGGGGGGAGGGGTGATTTTCGCCTATTCAGGAAACTGTTTTTACATTTATCATTTTTTAAACGATATCCATTGTATTGATTTATTCTTTTTCATATGGGGGACGTTGCAGCGGGATTTCCCGCTTTTCTAGAAGGGTAGTTAGTTTTTTATACGTAATACCTGAGGATTATTTTTATCCTTTGAGTAAGTGTGAAGGGACAAAGCATACAATCTATGAAGATCTTTCAAGTACGCGAGAAAAAATAGCTGATAAAACAACTGATCAGTGTGCACTAGATAAATCAAGTTGTAATAAATATACGCATTCTAACACCCAGCAGTTGCCCTACTTTTATTAAGATAATTCATTTCGTATCCTATTTCTTACGAGTCTCAATGTTATCCTAAACTGCAAAATTACTTTGGTCAAGGCAAATAATTCATTTTAAATGGATTTTGAAATTATAACTTCTTTAGGGATACTTCTTCCGTCTTATGCCAACAAATATAATACACCTAATTTAATACAATCCAAGTGATGCTAAATTGCCTCTAGCTACATAAGGGGCTCGTACGAAGGTTCAAGAGGGGCAACAGCCCCCTCACTTTTAAAAGTAAAGGGGACTTGTCCCTCCACTTTTCAAAGTTTAAAATTAATGATCAATAAAAAAAAACAAAGGAAAAACTGATCAGCTCATGTGTTTGAAAAATGAAGAACTAACTGAAGTGCGGGTTTTATATTTTTCTCAAGTTATCTTTACTAATAATAAAGCTGAAAGTCTCTCTGGATGTTTGGATGTCTGGAGGATGTCTGTATGTCTGGATCTCCGTGACGCGCATAGTGCCTAGACCGTTCGGCTTATTTTCATGAAATTTGGCACAGAATTAGTACGTAGTATGAGGGTGTGCATCTCGAAACGATTTTTCGAAAATTCGATTTCGTTCTTTTTATATTCCAATTTTAAAAATATTTTCCTGCGCAAAATTATCATAAGATGGACGAGTAAATTACCAAGTTATCATAACGTGGAACCGTAACATGGGCAAGTCGATTGGCGACAAATTCGCCATACATTATTTGTAAATATACAGGCGAATCAAAAGACCTTTTTATTTTCTACTACGGAAAAAGCCGTGCGGATACAACTAGTTATTTCATAAAAAGTGAAAGAGAGATTTAAATTGGAAGAAAGGAGTCTACTGTGGCCATCAATCCCGAGTTTTGAGATCGCGTTCCTTATTTTTTTAAAGATCATTTAATGAATAATTACGTTAAACTTCGATCTTTAAAAACTAATCTGTAGGGGCAACACCCACCCAACCTGCTACCCCCCCCCCCCCGCACCTCCTTAGACCCCCAATTTTTTGGGGCACCAGTCGCCTATGACCTGCTTCGTGACGCTCTCAGAAACATTTCAAGATACCACTTTTCCAATGCAAAATGAAGATCTTTTGGTTTCAATGGCGCAAGAGCCTAAATAGGCTATATTGCGCCAAGAGATAGTTTTGAAGATATAATAGAGTGGGGGAAAAAACCAAAAGTTTTAAAATTACTTGAACTATAAAGGACAAAAAACTTCTGGAATTTAAAAGAAAATTTTCGAAAAAAACAAGAACGAAGTTATGAATTTTGAAAAAGAAGACGAAATAATTAACTGTTAAAGAATTTTGTAAAACAAAAAACACATATACAACAAAATAAAGAGCAAACAAAAGCTATAACACAGGGTCAAAGACTAAATTAAAGACAAAAAACCAATCTCCAGAAAGAAGGGGAACAATTGGGAAAAGAACCTTTGGATGTTAAGATATCCGATACATAATCGGATGTCTTTATTGGTTACCTCTGCCCCAAAAGCTTACGCCCGTTATCCAGACATGAGGCATTGAAGTCTGAAAAATTTTTTAAGAAAAGCGCCAATTTTGAAGACTTGGCGAGAAATCAATTATGCAACTTCACCATCTGCATCAAGCTACAAATCGTGTGAAAGATGTCTTCCATTTCTCACTGACTTTGGCAACTTCTCTAAGATTTTCAAGCAAATATTAATACCTTATATTTTTATAAAGAGGACACGAGGGCAAATAATTCATGCGCCAGAAACATGTTTTACAATAGTCTTTGTTTTTTATTTATCTCATTTTACCTTATTTGACTATAATAATGTATCTATGTTTAGTCTTATTTAATTTTTTTTTTCATTATTACGCCATCGTGTTATTTCCTGGTATGACAGGTTCAAAATTTACTGAGCTGACTGAAAACGTTACTCAGCTCAGCTGAAATGGCTGCATCTTGAGCTGTTACGGTTACATAAAAAGACACGGATACTGAGTGATTTTGCATATATACTTCCAAAATGAGCCCCAGAAAAAAAGTTAAGGTGTACATTGCAATGGATACCAGACGACTTTATACAATGAAATTTCATACGGTGTTTATTGGTCATAACTTCCGGAGCACGTGTTGAAGACATTAGCACGTGAGGCATTAGATATTCGTGAGGTTCCTGCTAAAGGCCCTTAAGAAGGCTTATTGCGCTGCCTAGAGATCCTAAATGCGGAGAGATTGGACAACTTCGGCACTGCGGCCATCTTATGTCCAAAGATGCTCACTCCCCGTAGACCGTAATGCATCTTCTACCCCAAATATCACTATACATTCTATAGAAAAAATGGAAGCTAGTTATGATATTATAACTCTACGAGGGTATATATGTAACAGCATTCTCTCTCATTATTTCCTAGTAACTCGGTTCCAATATAGCACCTTGAGCCTACTAACTTTTTCAAGCCTTTTCCCCCTTATATATATATATATATATATATATATATATATATATATATATATATATATATATATATATATATATATATATATATATATATATATATATATATATATATATATATATGTATATATATATATATATATATATATATATATATATATATATATATATATATATATATATATATATATATATATATATATATATATATATATATATATATATATATATATATATATATATATATATATGTTTTTTTTTCTATGTATATTTGTATGTGTATGTATGTGTGTATAGGTATGTGCGTATGTACGATATGTGTATGTATTTCAAGAGTTTTCCCTTCAGTTTCTCTCCCTCCCCCTCAACCACCATGGTACCCTTCACCGGTTAAGCTAGAAATGGCAGGTACGAAGGTATCATTGGTTTAAAATAAAATAAAATAAAATATGATATTATAAAATGCAATGTGCAGATCACAAATATCTGTTTGTTTTCTATTTCTTTGAACAAGTTTTTGAGAAAAAAAAATTCTTTTGTAAGAGCTATGACTATACGAAACGATTGGCGCCGGATTGCCAGACTTGGTTCTCGCTCCATTTAATGAAAATACGAGGAGAAAAGAAAATCAGTCTGTTCTTTAAAGATATCATGCCCTATATTCTGTAGGAAAACTAAAAATTCACACAGCGCAGCATTTCGAACTGACAACACTTGGACTAAACATGGCGGAGATCGGCGCGTCGTTGTCCAATCTCTCCGTATATAGGATCTCTAGCGCTGCCTTCATTGTGAAGCTGTAGGGTAACTTATAACTTCTTGGTTAGGGGATCATCCAGAGGGTGGAGGAGGAGGTGGCCCTCTCGTGACCCCTCTTAAATGACGGACCTGCGCAGAACCGTAAAAGTTCCCTCATTATTTTAAATAATTACACGTATCCGTTGAAAGGGTTTTTTTTGTGACCTAATGCTTATCTTTACTAATAATAAAGCTGAAAGTCTCTCTGTCTGGATGTCCGAAGGATGTCTGGATGTCTGTAGGATGTCTGGATCTCTGTGACGCGAATAGCGCCTAGACCGTTCGGCCGATTTTCATGAAATTTGGCACAAATTTCGTTTGCAGCATGGGAGTGTGCCGCTCGAAGCGATTTTTCGAAAATTCGATTAGGTTCTTTTTATATTCCAATTTTAAGAACAAAATTATCATAAGATGGACGAGTAAATTACGAAATTATCATAACGTGGAACCGTAACATGGGCACAAGCCAATCGGCGAGATATGAAATTATCATAACGTGGAACCGTAACATGGCTACAATCCAATTGGCGAGAAAATTCACCATACATTATTTGTAAATATACAGGCGAACCAAAAGACCTTTTAATTTATGTTACGGGCAAAGCCGTGCGGGTACCACTAGTAGATTAATAAAGCGCCTACTGCTACTATTTTTAATGATGTTAATAGTTTATTGAAAATGAAATTGCGCGTACGTGTTGTGTTGTTGTTGTGTCCAATCCTTCAGGATCTAGCGACAGCTACATCAAATCCATAATTCCATGCCCCCTCGCAAAGTCGAGCACCAGGAGTGGGTTGTCGCGGACATCCTCAAGAGTGAGCCCCAAGCAATCCAGTAGGTGTTGCGGGGAGGCCGGCAGCAGATGGCACTTGGGACACGTTGGGAAGACTTTACGGCCGGATTCAAATGACATGCATTTCAGGTGCCCACTGAAGAGTCTTGAGATGGCCGTTTGGTCCTGTCTGTCGGCCTTGAAACGTAATGCACCTCCTGGTTTTGGTCTACTGTACCAAGAATGAGCTGGAGGAGCAAGCCAGACATGCCGGTCTCTATTTTTCGCCGCAGAGAAAATTTCTTCAAAGGTTAGGTCGTAATCAGTCGTGGCCATCTCAGAGCAGCCTCTTTTTGCCAAAGCATCCGCGGTTTCATTTCCCGGAATGTTGACGTGGGAGGGGATCCACTGAAGGTGGACGTCTCTTCGCTTTGAAATAGTTTTAAGCATATTGATGATTTGAATGCTTACTAGGTCATTTACTTGGTTCCAGTCCTGTAGATGTTGAATTGAGCTACGGCTGTCTGTAAGAATCCAGATGTCACTACAGTCTGTGGAGTGGAGAATTTGATTTAAACCCTCCTTAATAGCTATTAATTCGCTCTTAAAGACCGAGCAGTGGTCTGGGTTGCGTCGAGAGAGACGTACAGAAGGATTCTCAATATATATACCACTCCCAGTATGATTTGACTCGTCTTTACTCCCATCTGTATAAATAAGAGTAGCGTAACTCGGTATACTATTTATGACCTCCAGAGCCAGTTGTCGTAGATATTCAGGGACATCAGAGTTTTTGTTGGTTTGAGACGGTAGTTCAGAGTGGAAGTGAACTCCAAGGAGTCCCTCAGTCGGACTAACACAGGGTGTTAGAGATGAGTACTCCACTGAATGGGATATAATATCCAGTTTGTCGGCCAGACCAAGTGGGCTATTCCTTTTGAGTCTCTGGTTGCTACTCCAGCTGGACAGATATTCAGATGTACGGTTCTGATTTTCATAGCTTTTTAGTTTGTTGAAGTATTTCACCAGTTTCGAGTTTCTAACGAGGCCAAGGGGAGGGAGATCAGCCTCATAAAGCACTATATCATTTGGGCAACTGTTTCTTAGGCCTGTTATGATGCGAGCCGCACTCAATTGCATTCTCTCCAACTGGAGAAGGTTAGATGTCGAGGCGCAGAAGTATACCGGGAATCCATACTCAAGGATAGGCCTGATTAGTGCAATGTATGTTGATCTGAGTGTTTTGGCGTCAGCACCCCAGTCTCTGCCAGAGATGTACTTAAGGATATTTAGTCTCTTACGGCTCTTGATCACCAGATTTGAAATGTGTCCGTTGCTCGTAATCTCCTGATCTAAAAAAAAGCCCAAGTACTTTGGATGTTTAACATATGAAAGAGGCTGATCTTGAAAGAGGACTTGGGGGTGGTACGAGTACAGGTGTTTATTGGTGGTAAAAAGTCCAACATATGATTTAGTGACGTTAAAATTCAGTTTGTGGTTGTTTGCAAACTTCCACACATCCTTTAACGTAGCGTTTAAGGTCGATTCAATATTTTTCACATCAGGGCCAGAGCACCACAGCACAATGTCGTCAGCAAATATTCCGACATCACATTCCGGAGCGATGATACTTTCGAATCCAGCCATAAACAATGAAAACAGAGTTGGGCTAAGGACGGATCCCTGAGGGACCCCCTGATACGTTTTGAACCAGTTAGATAGGGTGTCTTGACACTTAACACGAAAAATTCTGGCTCTTAGAAAGTCAGCAATCCAGGCAAGGGCACTGCCTTTGATTCCAAATTTGTCATGCAGTTTCAGGATGAGTAGGTTCCACCACACCCTATCAAACGCCTTGGAAAGATCCAGAAAAACCGCAATGGTGTGATTTGTTGGTTTGATGTTTTAGAAATCTCTGATATTTTGACAAAAGTAAAGAACTTGATCTGTGGTACTATGTCCTCTCCTAAACGCAAATTGTTCTTTAGGTAATAGGTTTTTGGAAGTCAGATGGTAAGAAAGTCTGGAGAGGATCATTTTTTCCATAATCTTGCATGGAATGCTTGTTAAGGCAATGGGTCTGTAGCTGTCTGGTGAGTTTGCGCTTTTAGCAGGTTTCCTAATTGGAACAATGGTAGCTTTTTTCCAATTTCTTGGTAGCCGACCCTTGCTCCAGGAGATATTAATGATTTCTAGCAATCTCTTCTTTGCCTTCTCACCGAGATGTAGGATCATGTGTCCGTAGATGCCGTCAGGGCCAGGAGACTTGGACAGTTTCAAGTTTCCAATAGCGAACTCCAATTCTTGCAGAGAGAAGTGAGCGCTGAATAAGGGGTCACTTCTCTCTGCAAGAATGCTGAATAAGGAGCCAAGTCAGACTTCTCTCCATTGGAGCTCCAGGTACCTAGTACCATGAGAAGCTGCTTTTTCCCTTCTCCATGAAAATATGTCGCGCGTACGTGTTCATTCACTTGTCAGTGTACCCCACTTTATTCAACACTGACTATTGGAAAATAGATGTAGAGAAATAAATAAAATAAACCAAAAACAGAAATGGGAAAGAAAGCATCGGTTTTATTGATTTAAAAAAATAAAATAATAATGACAATTAGATGTAAGTTCAAACTCCAAGTTAGTTTCTATCTACATACAGGTGGAAATACTTTTGTGGAAATACATTGTTCTAAAAACAATTCTCATATATATAAGACCAAATTTACTGATTGAGTAACGCTCTGATGTCACCGATAATAAAACCCGTGCAATAACATGATAATTTGATAATATTTTTTGGTAATGTTTGACAAGCAGGGAAATGCTTTATTTGGTCAAAAATGTGCTGGATCCGGTAACTTAACTGTTTTACTTGTAACACAGTCATTTTAGGAGAGTGAAGAAATGAAAAAGTGGTCATCACTGAACGCTATCCACTGAAGTTAGGGTTAAAATGTCAACTATCAAAATATCTTCAAACAGGCAATCGCTTCGTCAAATGTAGAAGCAATTTTCACCCGTCATACCTTGACGAGCGATATTCTAGAGCTTAAATAATAATAAATATAATAATACATAAATAATAATAATAATACAGAAATATTCCGAAATCCACTAAAAGAAGATTCTGAAAATTGAAACTGTATTGCACGAATGAGAGTGTTGAGTGTTCCGAGAATGAATAATAATGAAAAGCAGAGAAGAGTTTTTTTCCGTGCATTAACATTCCACGGGCTGGGAAACAACTTGTACAGAAACAAGAATGGTATTAAATTAAAAATTTTAAACTCCCGACCCTGCTTGCCGATCGCATATAAAGATGAATTTCACAGGTCAGAATACATACAACATTTAAATGCATTTAGTTTTCTTTGATTACAGGGAAAATACAGAAAAGGAAAAATAGTCACAACTACTTCAATTTGATAGTCAGAAAGCAGAATCAAGAGGGAAATTTGAAAATCCTTTGATGAGCCTAGCCACTAAAATGAATTACAAGTATTTTATTTGTTTAAGAATAGAAACTGAAAACATATATATTTTTTTTAATCTTTGAGTTTTTTTTTTATGTGTGCGGCTGAGAAGTCGATGCTGATCGCGAGAATAAAAACTTAACATTGTACTTAAAATCTGCTAAAAAAAAGATTATAATTCGAGTTCTAGGGAACTTTTGGAAATTTCATACGAGCTTTATCAGACGCAGTCTTTCGGTTAGTACTATTATTTGAAGCGTAAAGTATATTTTCGTTAATAAAATTGCGAACAATATGCAAATATTTGCAGTTTTTGAACTAATATTTTCAGTAATTAAGAGCCATTGTCTGTAAGAATCAGGCAGTTTTGAACATTTGTGATTGCTGACATTTTTAATTTTTTTTATTTTCACATATTTTGTTCCTTATCATGAATGTAATGTAAATCCGAAATTTGAGCTTTGTCTGACTCACCGTTTTTGAGCAAACAATTTTTTTGTTTCGGGGGCGTGGCACATTTTTGCTGGTTTTTCAAATTTGCAGATTTTAATGTGCTTGTTGCTTGAAGCGTCCTTATAATGACATGGATTTTTTAATTCCATATTACTATAAGATCTTGTTAGAAACTGTTACAGCTGTCAAATCGGTGACACTACGAGGGCGACGCCCACAAACTCTGTTTAAAAATGACCGAAAATGAAATTTTTTCTATTTTCAAGGCCAATTTTCTCGAATCGCCTTCATGATGACACTAACATTTTTAGATCATTTTCTAGCCACATTTACATACATCAAAAATATATATCAAAATCGGTGTCAATATAAGGACGAAAGAAGATATTGGAACTTTTATTCGATAAATTTCACAAAAACAGTAATATTTAGAATCTAATCACAACTGTCGCCCTCATAGCAGAGATCTGATACTACATTAGGTTGATAACCAACATGTTTGTCTAACATTTGCACAAAAAAATCGGTGTCACTCCTATTATTTTTGGAAATATAATCGTTCCAAGTTAGTACGTTATGGCGTTTTTTTTTTATATTTATTTATTTAACATTTTCACACCCAGATTTTTTTTTGAACATATTTATTTTTAATTTAATACAAAGAAGTGTACCTTATAACATAAACAGCTTTGGGCAGCAAGAGAGTCTTTTTCTTGAATAGAAAATGCCCGTTTTGATATAGGTACCAGGTGGATCTATTGTGCATAACATGTCTAGATTATTATACCAATACTCGTCTTGTTTTTCCAGCCAAACAAATTTATTTATTCCAATTGTTCTTGACATGCATTTGACCTAAACTTGCAAATGGTCAACTTCTACTATTTTTCTTTAATACCATGTTTTCCTATGCTTTAGTGCTACAAAATTAGCAGTTTTTAATAAAAGATGACCGTCTTTGTGAAATTGGTTGATTTGATTCTTAATGTTTTCTTCGTTTTGGTCTACGTTACCTCAAATTCAGTTTCAGATTCTGAATGTTCGCTTTCTTCAATATTCTCATTTGATGCATTGAGAATGCATTCGTTTTTTTTTTGTTTCTTCCATCGAAAAAAAAAGGGATAGGATTTGGTTCATAGTACAATATTCTGAAGCAACGAACAGTTTTTTCCCCGTTACGAACTGCATTTCTCATTAAGTGTGCAACTTGACAGGGATGTTGTTTTTTCCCAGTATTTTCACCAATCGTAAATTGTTCTTATAAATACTGCTTCTGCTTTGAAGTGAACTTGAACTGAGCTCGTAAAGATAGGGCCCATCCAATTTCATTAAATTGAACTTGTGGCAATGTAGGAGTATTTATTAGTTGAAAATTTGAAGCATTTATATAAGATGTTTGTAAGAGCTTCTCTCTATACATCTGTCGTATAAAATCCATTTGAAAGTTGAGGTCAAATGTATGTCAAGAACAATTGGAGTAAATAGATTTGCTTGGCCGAAAAAGCAAGATGAATATTGCTATGATAATCTAGACATATTATGCACAATACATCCGCCTGTACCTATATCAAAACGGGCATTTTCTATTCAAGAAAAAGACGCACTTACTGCCCAAAGCTGTTTATGTTAAAAGATACACTTTTTTGTATTAAATTAAAAATAAATATGTTCAAAAAACTATCTGGGGGTGAAAAGATTAAATAAAAAAATATTAAGAAAACGCCATAACGTACTGACTTCAAACGATCATATTTCCAAAAATAATAGGAGTGACACCGATTTTTTTTGTGCAAATGTTAGAAAAACATGTTGGTTATCAACCTAATTTAGTATCAGATCTCTGCTATGAGGGCGACAGTTGTGATTAGATTCTAAATATTTGTGTTTTTGTGAAATTTATCGAATAAAAGTTCCAATATCTTCTGGCGCCCTTATAGTGACACCGATTTTGATACATATTTTTGATGTATGTAAGTGTGGCTAGAAAGTGATCTAAAAATGTTGGTGTCATCATGAAGGCGATTCGAGAAAATTGGCCTTGAATATAGAAAAAAAATTCATTTTCGGTCATTTTTAAACGGAGTTTGTGGGCGTCGCCCTCGTAGTGTCACCGATTCGACAGCTGTAACAGTATCTAACAAGACCATATAGTAATATGGAATTAAAAAATCCATGTCATTATAAGGGCGCTTCAAGCAACAAGCACATTAAAATCTGCAAATTTGAAAAACCAGCAAAAATGTGCCACGCCCCCCTAAACAAAAAATTTTTTTTTCTCAAAAACGGTGAGTCAGACAAAGCTCAAATTTCGGATTTACATTACATTCATGATAAGGAACAACCTATGTGAAAATAAAGAAAATTAAAAATCCCAACAATCACAACCTGCCTGATCCTTACAGACAATGGCTCTTAAAGTCATATTAAAATGATATCAAGCTAAGAACACTTTCGATTATGTTGACTTTCCATAAATAAATAAATCGGTTCATCTATTTATGGGTTACTGTAGCCATAGACATATACACACTCGCATCAACGTTATAACACCCTTCCTTTTTGCGTCGGGGTTGAAAACAGCTTGCTCGTGGACGCATCTGACTCTTTTAGTCAGGGTTACTTTGGTTGACGACATTATCGCATATAATATCCTGATCCTAAAAGAAAATTTATACTGTCTTATGAAGAGAAAAAAAAAGTAGGACCTTTCTTTGTTGGAATATTTCATTTAATGTGATCAAAAGAAAAATTAGTCAAACGTTATCTCAATGGACGGAGTTAATGCAAGAACAAACAAGGAAGCAGCAAATATGCTTGCAAAACAGTATGAAGTCACAAGCAAACTTAAGTTCACAGTAGAGGACAGGTTACAGTACCAGAAATATAAATCAATCATTGAGAATAACAAGGGTTTTTGCGCAGAGGAAATTTTCACATCTGATCTTACCCTCGATGAACTGGAATATGCTATTCAGCGCCTTAATCAAACGAAATCTCCAGGACCTGATGTTATCTTTGGTCAGATGATTGTACACTTTGGAGAAATTGCCAAAAGGTACTTACTCAACATTTTTAATACCTCCTGGCGCAGTGGCAAATTGCCCAAGATTTGGAAGAGCTCTATCATCATACCTATCCTCAAGGCGGGAAAGGATGCTTCCAATTGCAAAGGTTATAGACCTATATCCCTGACATGCATTCTCTGTAAGCTTATGGAGCGTGTAATCCACTGCCGTCTTATGAATTATCTCACGGAGCACAACATTCTTCATTTCTATCAAACAGCCTATCGTGCCAATCATAGCACTGTGGACCAGTTGTTCTACCTGAGTCAAACAATAATCAATGGTTTCCAAGAAAAGCCTCATTTGAAAACTGTCGCAGTGTTTTTAGACCTCTCTTCAGCTTTTGACCGAGTTTGGCGTCAAAAACTGGTAGACATTATCCACAGTTCTGGAATCAAGGGAAATGCACTCCTCTGGATTAATGACTTTCTCAGAGGCAGGAGATTCTCTGTTAAGTTCAATGGTGTGCTCTCTGAGTCACGTAGACTGTGGGCTGGAGTACCTCAGGGTTCAGTTCTCAGTCCTCTTCTTTTTCTTACATATATGAACACCATTCACCCTCACATTCATCCAGACACGAAAATCGCATGCTACGCAGACGATGTCGCTCTATGGCATACTCACGCAGACATTGCAGCATCAGAGGAGGCTCTGAACAAATCTCTGAGGGGCATTGCTGCATGGGCAAAAGAGCTCAAGTTGACCATAAATGCTGACAAGACAAACTTTTGCATTTTCTCTACTGACAGACGACATAGAGGCACTTTTAATGCAAATATTAAAATTGAAGACTCCAACATTGAAAGGATTTTCTTCCCTACCTATCTCGGAGTAACCTTAGACCCTGAGCTTCGCTTTTCAAAGCACATTGAACAAACTTCCAACAAAGCGCTTGGAAAATTAAACATACTTAGAAAACTCTGCGGAAGTACATGGGGATCAAGACCTAAAACCCTAAAAAGTGCTTATTGCTCTATTATTAGACCAGTACTTGAATATGCTGCCCCAATCTGGTGTCCGGCATCCGCCACTTCCAAACTTAAATTAGATTCAATACAACACCGAGCATCAAAAATTATTATTGGCGCAGTCTCTTCCACTAATAACGAAAAAGCTGAACAGGAATGTGGTCTGCCTCCTCTGGAGTGTAGGCGCAATCTTACCACCATTAAGTTCACCAACAAACTACATTGCTACAATAAAGACCATATCTCCACAGAGTGTTCAACGAATGGAAAGACAGGAAAAGGCTTAAAAGATCATCAACGCTCCAACTTGATGGAGACATCAGGAGCCAAATAAAATTACAGCATTCTACCTTGAACTTTTTGCAAGAGCCTCTATTTCCCAGAAAGCCACCAAAGGAAACAAAGATTAATTTGAACCTCCTACAGCCATGCTCGAAAAAAGAAGACCCACAAACACTCAGACAAAAAGGCCTTGAGACGATTGAAAAGTTCTCCCAGGGTAACTTTGTGACTGTCTATACGGACGGCTCATCTGACACATCCCTCAACAAAGGAGGTGCTGGCATTCTCTTCCTCCTTCCAAATGGAGATAAATATACACATAAAATCAACACAGGCATAATTGCTTCTAACTTCACCAGCGAACTTCTTGCGATTAAGGAGGCACTCACCTTTTACATGACCAATCAAGAGATCTCAGTCCCAACTGATGGATTGGCAATCTTCTCTGACTCAAAAGCGGCCTTAGAAGCAATCAAAAACGGAGCAACCAACATCACCTCTGCCATAAATGCCCTACTCGAAGACTTGCACGGCAATGGAAAATCCTGCATGCTGCAATGGATACCGGCACACGTGAATATTGAAGGGAATGAGTGTGCGGATTCCCTAGCAAAAGAAGGCAGAAACATCGGCAAACCTTGCACCACCATCACGCTAGCAGACTCAAATGCTGTCGCAAAACATAGACTTCTGCCACATAACTTTAAGAAGCCCCTCATCACCGACTTTGATTGCCCCAGAATCCTAACATCTACAATTGCAAGATTAAGAACAAACCACTATAAAGGGATGAAAATTCTTCCCGACAAAACGAGAACTTATATCCCCTGCAAGAACTGCACCGATGCCCAACTGACTCCGGATCACATTCTTGAGTGCCCGGCCCTTATCCCACATGTTCTGCAGCTGGGTATGGTGCCACTGGCTTCAGAACTTCGAGAGGTCCTCTACAGCACAGATGCGTTGCAGCTAGCGGGCGCGGTCTTGAAGACACACGGAGCCATTTAATTGTCCATGGACACGACAAAAAAAAAAAAAAAAGAAAAATTAAGGTATGTATCACATGCAGCTTCAGTGTGCTTGTGAGCGTACAGTGTATGACGGATGTGATTTATTTGAAAGAGTTGCGTGGATTTAAGGGGCAGGGGGGGAGGGCAATTCCATCTTTTTTTAATGTCATAAAATGTTCTTAAAACTATTTAAGAATATGCTGCCAAAATTTCAATGCAAAATTCCAATTAGTTCCGGCGCTATGAGCACTTGAGTGACTGTGGAGATACAAAAACGTTCACAGCTGTTTTTTTTTCACGCGTTTTCTCGTAACTTCTTTTTTTTTTTTTTTGATGGTAACTGGACAGTAACTTTTAACTGCACTATTTCTGGCGGAAATGCGTTGAAAAAATTACAAAGTGTACTTTGAAACATGAATAAAATATCCCCCAAGTTTGAACAAGTTCTAATTATTCTTTCTCTGTTAAAAAATCACGAAAAACACTAAAATTTTGGCCTTCTAAACTGGCCGCCCCCCCCCCTTAATTTGAGCATTGAACAGCGATATTTTTAAAAATACAGAGGCGACTAATGGTTTACTTTTTTTCCCAAAGAATGCTTCCAACTCTATTTTTCTGAAAGGGTTTTAACCAGTTATATTGCCCAAAATAAGTTCGTATATTGATTTCCCAAAAGACCGTAATTGATAACGCGAGAACAAGAGTTTTTTAGCTCAACGTTTCTGCTCAAGGGTTTCAATATATTTTCAGAAATATAGTATAAATTTTATTAATCCAAAAGTGAAAGAACCACAAGCAGGAGCATTTTCTGCAAAGTTTATATCGGAAATAGTGAGAATCAAAAAATTTCAGACAGTACCGTTGAAGTCCATTGTTAATAAAAGTGAGAAAGTATTCCGAAATTTCATTTTGCGACCTAAGTATTTCGTATTTTCTTTAATAAATGTCGTGTTTCCTCGATTGCTCTTCTAAAACTTTACTTTAAAAGTTTTATCTATCTCTAAGACTCAAATATGCTGAATGTATGTTTTTCACTCTTCTGTGCAGCAAGTTGTTATTTTTTCTTCCACGATAGCTTCTTTTTCTGTTGGTTTTCCAAGGAACGCCTTCAAGTTTAACTTTGCGCGAAAAGTATTTTTGTGATCAAAAGTGTAATAATATGTTATGTTTACTTTTCTGAGTGGAAAGAAATAGTTAAATCTTTACAAGTTGATTTTGTAGTAAACTCTTATCTGCAATATATTTACTATTTTTACGCCCCCAAACCATGATTTAATAAAAATTATTCAATTTCATGTTTTAGTCTCTTTTGCTTAAAAACTGAGCGTAAAAGAATAATAACATGAGCTACTATCAATATATAAGGATAGCTAGTAGATAAATATGATACACACATTTCTTGCTAATCAAAATTGGAATTTCGTTTCGTCTGAACTGCCAGAGCAAGGATTTAAACTAGCTGCGTGCCCGGCGTTTCACGGGCTACTTAAAAAATGAAAGAGATGTCCAAATGATGTTTTTGTATTACTCGGACATCAGTTTCTAAACCGCTAAGGAGTGAATAAATACGCGTAATGCAAGGTTTGCAAAACACCAGTAGAGCATATTTTTGGCAAAAATCTCTTTAAAGTTCATCATAGCTATCAAATGATACAAGTTATGAGTATTTTCAATTAGCACAAAAGATGAAAATATATGCATTATCAACTATAATCTGTGCTCACGTTAAAATGAATTACATCTGATGGACTATATCTGAAATATTTATGTACAATTACAATCAGCTTTTTACATAAAATGACACACACTTTTTGGTTGAATACGTGAAACTAAAGCACCAAGACTAAATAAATACCAATAAGCATTAATTTAGTACCAAGTCATCAGATTACAAATAAGCTTTAGTTAAAATCCTTAAAAAAAATCTTTTTTGTTCTACTCTGTTTTACTTAAAGAAATGCAAACAACCTTAATTTAACATGTTCTTTTAACGATACAAACTGTATTTCAAAAATAGAAACAGGAAGGAAAAAGTGAGTTATTACAATTCGAAAACTCACCCATGTGATGGGAAAAAGTCCAAAAAAATAAACATAGTTAGTCGCACATTCTAAATGTACCAAAATATGAGGCCGGTGAATGATAAACTTACACTACAAACAACAAACATAGCTAAAGAAAAAACTTTCATATGCTGAAAAGAGTTAAGAACGTTGAATGTAAAAGATAAAAAAAAAAAAGACAGACGATAAAATAAGGGCTATGTCTGAATATAGCAACCAATTTTATGCTAATTTAAAATGAAATTCTAGAGGGAAACGTTGTTTTAAGATTTGGGCAGCAGCCAAAACAATCTCTTTCAAAACAATTATTAGAATTTAATTTGCTCACCCATATGCAAAATGGCAACAGGAAAGAAATTAAAAATTCCTGAATAACGTTACGTTAATTAACGTTTTAATTAATATCGCCGCTAATTTAAGTCACACAATTACGAGACTGGTCCTATTGTTTTCTTTGGAAAATTTCGAATTGATCGGTATCTCGTTTGACTCTCGATTCGCAGCGGTTCTCGAGAAGATCGATCTTCAGGCAGACAGAAAGACGGACGCGAACAGATTTTAATATTATAGTGGATAAAGTATTCGTGTGAAAGTAGTGTAGTTAAATAGAAACTAGATTTGTTATATATGACACTCAAGAAATATAAAATATGCTTTATCTCTATTAATTTTATTATAGTATGAATTTCATTGAGTTCGATTTGGAAAATAGAAATTAATGTGCGTACTAAATTTATTAGTTCTTTAAAATTCATATTTGGTTTCTCTGAAGAATATTTCATCTTCAATTTTTATTTTTTATGATATTTGTATAAAAGTAAACATACATATACTAAGTTATGTATTATTTCATTCTTGATTGTGGGAGGCACGCAGCTAACCAGACAACATTTTTTTAATACATAGAAAAAATCAATGTCGAAAAATAACAATCAGTGAAACGTCATCGCTATTTGCATTCGGGTTTGAGAGTCTGCAGTAAATACAGCGACATCTTTTCAAAGACACCACAGTTTAAGAGTATTTGCCCTCAAAAGTAAGCGACAGATTGCATTAACATTGTTTGAAATTTCACTAATATTGTATCTTAACCATTTATTTTCTGTAATTTTGCGCGATTTGATTAATGTATTAAAAACCATCAATACTCACATAACAATGTAATAACAACTGAATATGTTTTAGTGCAGCGGTTTTGCCGTGACTGGCACCCTGGGGGGCCACAGAAAGAGGTGAGGGGGTACCGCAAAATATCCGTGGTAACAATGATACGTATGTAATAGAATTATACTTGTTACACTACACTGTAAAAAAAATTCCGAAACGTTACTGAATATTTCCGTGTAACGTTTCGGAATTTCAATGGTTTTTATCCATTTCCTAGAAAAATCAAGTATTATTGTCAAAAAGTTTCCTGAATTGCTACAAGTTGCAGGAATGCAGATTTCTCAATGTTGTGAAAAATCTTTTTAGCTACCGGTTTAAAGACTGACTGAGTGTGTTTATAAAGTATATTGGCATCAAAGTGATTACGGTCTGTCCATACTGGTTTAGTTCCAAAAGGAAGCAAATAGGTGTAGACGACGTTGCTTTGCAAGCATTGCAAGCAAGTACAATTCTCGATACTTGCTTGCAATTTTGCCTGGGCTTTGACCATGTTTGCTAATAATGCTTATGGAATTTTCGTATTAAGTCAGGAAGGTACGAAGTTATTTTATTATACGTACCTAGAATTTCTCTAAAGTTCCAGAAACACGACTGGGTTTAAATTGGAAGATTTCTGAATTTTTCAGGAGGCTTCCGGGATATTTTCAGGAATGTTACTGAATATTAGCGGAAAACGTTCCTGGTTTTTGTAAGGTGTCTTACTGCAAGAGATTGGACACATGAGCTGCCCATTATTTTCCAGGAACGATTCTGAATCGCTTTTACAGTGTAGGGTGCCATGAGAAAATTCCGATTCTTCCAAGGATTCCGCGAATAAGAAAAGTTTGGGAATCCTGTTTTAGTGCATAAAAAATACCTTGTACAAAATATGGTATTGTTTTTCTAGCCAGTTAAATAAATTGTAACTTCAGGATATAAGGTATGGTGAGGAGGGGTTTTTTTTTTTTTTTGGAAAGTGAAAAAGGAGGGAGGGGAGCATAACAAGTTCCTTATGAAAAAGGGAGGAGGGTGCGGATACAAAAATGTTTGCATAAACTACTGCATTAGATGAAACTTTTCGTTACTTCAATTTTAAGGATGAAATACGAAAATATGAGTTTTAGTAGTTTTATGTCAATAGAAAGCTGGAAAGGATTGCGTTTATATGAAATTTAATCTTATTTCGATACAGGAAACTGCGTTTGATGCATGTATATGTATTTTCTCCTAAGGCGATGTTGTAGTATAGGAGAATCACACGAGTGCTAGATTTTTTTTTAGCTTGAGAAAAGTGTCAACTCCGTCCATTAAACAAATTGCATAAAGTTAAGGCAAAATTTTCTCGTTACCATAGCATAGCTTATGATGCTCAAGGCTACTAGAAAAACTTTTTTAGTTATTCCAAATATTCTGATGTTTCATTCAATCTGTTTAATTTCAGACATATTCAATAAACATATTTCATTAGCTTTTTGTAACAAAAACAAAAATAGTATACTTTGATATAATGTTTTATGTTCGGTTGAGTTTCATGTGCCACGTGAATACGAATTCCGCATAAGGAAAGATTAGAAACATTAGTTCAAAATTGAACTTAATAGTTTAATAAGTAAAAATAATAAAAAATTAAATAAAACGCATAAAGTCAGAATAATTTCCATACAATGCTTTACAAAAGAATCTTATTTTATTTATATTTTGTAAAAAAACAAATTCTTTTTTCCTAAAGATTTTTTTCATATTTTAATTGCTACCAAAAAAATAAATAAATAAATAAACAAAATGAAAATAAGAAATAAATAAATGAAGAAATAAAAATAAAAATAAAATGAAATAAACAGGTTAAAACTTTGGAAAAGATTGTAGCATTTTCTTTTTAGTCGCTGCCAAAAGAAAAATTGAATTATCGGAATCAGCATTTTGTCTAACAAGCAAGGAATTATTTTTTTTTGATGGACGTTTTATGGAAGTTAATCAGCTCCTAAACTAAGAGCACACTTTTTGCTTTCGCAACTGTTTACATTAATTTATTCGGAGGTTGTTAAATGTCAAATAATTACTAAATACGTTGATTACAGTAAAATGCAAGTTTTGATTTTTTTGTACTTTTTCGCAATTAATTCCTTTTTTAACGGTTAATTACTAAAACATCAAGTAAATGAGCGAATATTGAGTCTAGAAAAGTCTTCTGTTCTTTCACCAATTGAAAACATTTGACTGTTTAGGAAAAACAGTTTAACGATGACATTATTCTTGTAGAAATAAAAATTGTCTTAGAGCGAATTGTTGTGGAATGAAATTTGATTCCACTAACTATAGATTACATCATTTTTGCTGGTTGCAAATCAAGTTGTAATATACGTGCACCAATAAAGTGGGATCAGGGGTGCCCATCCCCCCCAAGCTCAATGGCGCAAATTCCCCCCCCCCCCAAAAAAAATTTTCTCGCTTTCGAATTGGGTTAAACATAACAGTTTTTAGAGTGTTTAATTTCCAGTCAAATTCACGGGGGGGGGGGGGGGGGGAGCGCTAACAAATACCATTTGAACTGAAATGTTGTTGGATTGTTGACCCGCCTTGCCTTCCCTAATTTTGAAACGTGGACCTTAAGTAAACAAATTTTGGGTACCCATGAATTTTGCTACATCTTTTTTTTTTTTTCAAACGCATGAATGATTACAGGGACGACTTTCTGGCTTTGGATGGAGTCATTACTAGATGTATACAACATGAACCGTGAAACGGAAATTTATTGTCAATTAAATAGGGGGTCCGGGGAGTTTCTCCCCCAGAAAAGTTTTGAAATTGTAATTTTAAAACCAGTTTTATACGATCTCTGGTGATGTTACGAAAATAAAAGGTTAGGTGGCCCCTTCCCGGTAATTTTTCAATATTGAAACTTTAAAAGTGCAATAATAAATAGTCTACCGTTGTGTTAAGGAGGGCTTTCCTTTGTTTTCAAAATTGTAGTTCTAAAAACGCAGTTTTAGACTATCTGTGGTAATGTTACGGAAAGAAGAGATCTTAGGGCTCGCCCCTGGAAATTTTTCAAAATTAAAGTCTTGAAAACGCTATATATGGTTGGGAGACAAGCAGTTTTCTGAAATTGAAGTTCTAAAATCGCAATTGTAGTCACCTTTGTGACGTTAAGAAAAAGAGTTTTCAAATGCTCCCCCGGAATTTTCTCGATATTGAAGCCCTAAAAACCAAATTTAGGACGACTTTTTAATAATGTTGACGAGAGTGGGGAGGAGGGAGAGGGTCGTTCCACTTAAATTTCCGAACTTGTAGCTTTAGAAACACTTTTGATATTTCTTGATAATGTTAGTGGAAGGTGAATTTCGGTGCCATTCCCCCGGTAATTTTTTGAAATTGATATTCAAAAACGCAATTCTAGGCTTGTCTTTGATCGTGTTAAGGAAAGAGGGGGGAATCAGGGGCTCTCTCCTGTAAATTTTTCAGAATTGCATGACGAGAAACGCAGTTTTAGATGACTCTTGATAATAAAGAGGATGTCATTCTGGCGTTCAAATCTTCTGATCCAACTTTGAAATGGACACCAACTCCATGTCGTTCTGTGATGCTCCTTTCATTGAAAAACAGACACGGTCATTAAATTTTGGAAAGAGCACCAGGGCTGTCGCTATTTCAAAAAAACTGGGGGGGGGGACGCTTTTTGCGGCCCCTTAATTTTTTCAAACGCATGTTCGAATGTGCAAAGAGAGAAGATTTGGCTTCTGGTTTAGCAGGGATAGTCATATTACTAGACCTTAGTACTAGCAATATAAATAATCATTAGGATAATATTCAATCAGAATTAGGGGGTGTCGGAGGGCTACCTTCTTGCATTATTTTGCAATTTGAAGACATAAAAACGCAGTTTTAAACTATATTTTAAGTTTGGGAGGAAGGGGAGAAGAGTTCCAGAGGATAGCATCTCCCGCGCGATAATTTTTCCAAATTTAAGTTCCCAACACAATCGTACGTTATATTTAATTACTAGTGGTACCCGCACGGCTTTGCCCGTAGTTGAAAATTAAAAGGTCATTCGGTTCGCCTGTGTAGTTACAAATAATGGATGACGAATTTCTCGCCAATTGGCTATGTTCATTCGCTCTGCCATTCCACGTCATGCTAATTTCATAATTTACTCGTCCATCTTATAATAGTTTTGCTCCAGAAAATGTTCTTAAAAGTGAAATAGAAAAAGAACAAAATCGAATTTTCGAAAAATCGCGCTTCGAGGTGCACACCCCCATGCTACAAACTAACTTTGTGCCAAATTTCATGAAAATCGGCTGAACAGTCTAGGCGCCATGCGCGTCACAGATATCCTACAGACATCCAGACAGAGAGACTTGGAGCTTTATTATTAGTAAAGATGTTCAGAAGAGGGGTCCAGGGGCTCTCACTCGGGAATTTTCAAGACTGTTATTTGAAAAACAGTTTTAGACGATCTATGATGATGTTAAGGGAGTTAGAGACTCGAGGTCATCATTCTATAATTTTTCAAAATGCAAACTTGAAGCACGCATTCCCAATTGTGAATTATTTCTGATTGTGATACGTTAAGGGGGGTCCGGGGGCTCTCCCCCGAGAAAAATTTGAAAACTATAGATCGAAAAATGCCGTTTAATACAATCTATGGCGATATTAAGAGAATGAGAGATGCGCCCTCCCCCGTCGAAATTTTTTGAAATTTTGAAGTCGTAAAAACGCGATTGTAGACTTTTTTGTTAAAATTTAGTGCACCGCCAGTTTCTTGAAATCAAAGCTCCGGAAACGTAATTTAAGCCAACCTTCAATGAAAGGGGGAGGGAGTTTTGAAGGGGCTCGCGACCAGAAATGTTTCGTAATTGATGCACTAAAAGCGAGATTTAAGACATTTTTCGATGATGTTGGCGAGAAAGAGAGAGAGAGACGCATTCTCTCGAAAAAAAATTCGATCCGTAGAAACCGCAGTTTTAGATTTTTGTTAACGTTAATGGGTGGAGAGATTCGGAGTCCTCCCCTGGAAAATTTTCAAAATTGAAATTCAATTAAAGTAATCGTAGACGATTTATTGATACTGTTAGAGGGGTAAAAGGTTTTGGAGATCTCTCCCCAGAAAATTTTTCTAAATTGAAGCCTTAACAATGATATTTTTGAGGATCTCCGGTAATATTTGGAGGACGACAGTTTCGGAACAACTCAGGGAGTTTTTTTTTAAATTAAAGTCCAAAAGACGAAATTTATTCGACCTTGAATGAGGATGAATGATTAATTGAGAGGGCATTTCTCGGAGGTTAGGTTTGGAGCACTCTCATGGTTTTTCGAAATTGCAGTCCTAAATACTCAGGTGTAAGCCAGCTTTAATGACGTTAGGCTAAAGAATGGGCTTTAAGAACAATTTTTCCGGGATTTTTTCAAAATCTAAATTTTAAAAGCTCACTTCCAGGCCAGCTTTGGGGACGTAAAAAGAAGGGTTTGGAGTTCCCTACTCTTCCTTTCAGTTTGGCTACGTCCCTCCTATCTTCATTGTCAATTTTAATTACTGATAAACATATTGTGGTAATATTTTTTTCCAATTTTCCTTTGCCAAACACGATTATTTGCTTGGATTTTCCATAATAAAACTTTCAATCCCCCCCCCTAATATTTTTTGTTTTCTTGCAATACAAGCGTTTGCGGCCTTGGAAAAAGGACTTTTAACATTTTGAACGGATGTGGTAATTTTCTGCGATACTTTAGGTCTCTATTCCACTTCATTTTATATTAAATATGCCACCTGCATCTCTTGATTAAGCTGTGATTTAATTACGATTTTTACATTCAAAAATTTAGAACTTTTGGTGTGAGTATTCATTACAATACATTGAATCTCTCTTTGCATTTAACTGTTTTATTATTTTTTTCCTCTCTATTTCGCATTTATTTCGGCGACCCAAACAATTTTCTCCACTTAGCAATGATTTTCAGTACAATATTTTTCATCAAAAAAAAAAAAAAACATATAGGAATGTTTCGGCGAACCATATCCTATGGGCTGTTCTAATGAAGCTGTCCTATTTATTTATGTTTTCTTTTTTAACTGAAGAACCATAAAGCATAATTTTGTATAACCAGGGCCGTCGAGAGACAAGGCGTGCACCATGTTAGTTTTGTCGCCTTTCCTCCCTCCCATTATGCTAATTTTACTCTATGCACAATACTTTAATTTGAGCCGAGCCCATAGTTTCCGACTAGGCAGACATACCCACTTTGCTGCCTAGTGAAGAGTGTACTGTACTGAATACTTTATTTTATTTTTGGTTAATAAAAATGTTTGAAGCGTACATTTCCGCGACTCTTAATAAAAGAGATTCATGGATGTTCCCAAATTGTATTTTAAGATTACATTTTCCATTCAAATTTTACAGAAAAAATAATTTTTGTTACTATTATTTTAATTGTTCATTTATAATTACCATTTTAATTTTTTAAAACAGCAAAGTCTTTCGTTATCATCGCTAAAATGAAATTGGCGGCCCCACTTCTGAAAAACTGGGGGGTGTAGCACCCCCCCCCCTTCCCGTCTTGGCGACGGCCCTGAAGAGAACGTGAAAAAAGTATTATTAATGTATCTATTTCTTGTTCAGTAAGTTTAAATATTTTTTCTTTCCAAAATTCAAGAATTTCATGTTCTAAAGAAAAAAATGTTCTGGAAAAAAAATCCCCCCCCAAAAATTTTGATGGCGCAACTTGCGCCATAATCCCCCCTTGTGGGCACCCCTGAGTGGGATAAAAGTTTTCAATATCATTTATATCAATAGGCTTAATTTTTTTCTACGTTAACTCCCATTTTCATGCATCATTTCTGTTTGAGTACTGTGCTTCAGTTTATTCTTCGAAAATTTTTTAAAAATTATTTTTTACTTACATACTGTGACATCGTGAGTGAATGCTACAAGTGGGTAACTACAATTAAATATTTGGCATAGGGGAGAGTGTTGTAACTTGGGACACTGCTAATTTCTAAGAATCTATTTTTAGCAGCCATGTTTTCGTAATCCCTAATAGTAACCTTCACCATTAAGTGGTGCTATAGTAAAAATCAGCATCAAAATGAGTAAAATTGACAATTTTGTGGGAGAAAGAAAATTTCATGACTCAAAAGTAAATGTTTTTTTCATTTTCAACATGCTTTTATTAGCTTCACCTGTATGTATGTATCTTTTAACGGAATCTTGCAGCTCAAATTTCGTCTCCTGCAATCGGATTCTTTTGAAATTTGGCACGCGACCTCAGATCCGATGACATTGCAATATTCTATAATCAAATTAATTAAATAACTCTTTTAATTGTTAGTTTCCTCTAATTTTAATCAATATTTTGGCATAAATCCAACAATGTGAAAAAGGAAAAATTTAAAAAAAAAAAACATTAAAAATGCTCGTAAAAATTATTTTAAAGTGTCTACAAAAACCTGTAATTTTTCTGCATCAGACAAAATTTGTTCCAATGTTCCAAGGTAATTAGAACATGAAATATAATTGTTTTTAACTAATTTCATGCCAAAATTTAGGTGAGCCTTCAATTGGAAATTCATTGTTGATCAGACCATTGTTGAACAAAACCTTTATTCAAACGCATCTCAAATTTTCAAAGTAATATAAATATGATTTCCGCAAATATACATCGATGACTCACAGTAGCTTCCCATCGGGTTGCCCTTGTCTTAGCTTTAAGATATTACCTCGCACTCGTTTTATAAATAATCTCGTCAATTAAGTCCCAATCTGATTCAAATTTTCATATACCACTCAAAAAAAAAAAAGTTTAAAAACTAAAAATAGACACTTTCGTAGCAAAATGAACTAAAAAGTGAAAAGTAATCTTTGGATGATAGTAGTTGACCAATCACTTAATTTTAATGTAATACAAAAAAAAGTGGGGTGCTGCCTATTTACATTTTTGCTTGGACAACAAATGGGAGAAATTCAAGACAACTGATAAGAAGCCCCCCCACGCTTTTTTGTATTTCATTAAAATTAAGTGATTGGTCAACTACTATTCAACTACTATCTTCCAAAGATTATTTTTCACTTTTTAGTTCATTTTGCTACGAAAGCGTGTTTTTTTTTTTTTTAGTTTTTAAACTATTATTTTTTATTCCATTTTCTGTCTTTGTATTTGTAAATTTAAACAACTGAATTTTATTTTGTTATAAAAGTGAAGTACTTTAAATAATTTACTTATGAGAAAATGATAATAGTGCATCTAGATTGACCACCATTTTGGTCTTTTTTAAACCATGTGGTGATTGTACCCTGGAACAGCAAACGTTTTGTATTTTATCACACGTTCCAAGGTACAACATATGCATGGTTCTTAATAATTAAGACATGTTTAGGAACATGGAACAATGTTCTAAGCTTATGTAGTCTTCTAAATAATAATTCATAATTCATTATTCATAATTCATTATTAAATGTTCATGATTTAATTCACTACCATGAAAAAAATATATTTCTTTTTGTTTTATGGTGCAAAATTGGTTCAAGTATATGGCTGTTTCCTGAATCATGAAGACTTTCCCATAGAACAACAGGATGTGTCCCAAGGTACAATAGGATGTTGCACCTTGGGACAGCTTGGAACTTTCACTTTAAATGTCTAGAACCTTTTTTTTTTTTCAAACTGTCTTAATTTTAAATAATATGGATCATAGAAGTAGGTTAAGGTATTTTAATGTGACTTTTTAAAATTTGATTCAAATAAATTGACGTTAAAAATAAAAATATGAAAAGTGTGCCGAAGTACAAAACTCTCCCCTACTGTTTCAAGGAAAACTCAGCCAATAAATATTTTCTTCACAAGTTTTGGGGAATGCGAAGATTGGATTTAACTGCTACTATACCATCATTTCTAAATTTTATTTAATTAGAAGTATTTATACCTTCTTTCGCATTTTTTTCTCAACAAATGTAAAACATCTCCCCCCCCCCCACTTTTTTTCAAATTAGCTGTTATCTAGCTGTAGTGCAATGTAATGGAATGTCTACACAAATTCATGAAGTTTTAAGTAATATTCACATCATATATAATTTATAATATACGATTTATTTCAAAAACGTTATCAGAGGTGATTAATTTATTTTATCGCAAAGGAGAAAGAAACACATCTGTTTGTTTCTAAACTTTTTCTAGTAATATTGCGCTGTACTATTCTCTTTTAGTACCATTCTTTTGTGTTTGAGTTACAAACGCAAGCCTTTTTACTTAGAAAGAAAGTTTGAAATCAGACTTTTTTTGAAAGTTTTTTTTTCTTAAGCTTTTGAACTCTCTCTTCTTTTCTGAGATTATTTCCTCCGCTCGCTGAATATTAAATAGATTCGAATGAAACCTTGAAAGAAAATGCAAAAAAGGAGAAAAAAGCCCCAATCTATAGGGATTTAAAAAAAAACAAACTTTTATCAGGGTTTCTGTGAATATGGCTTTTGTACAAACATACTATAAACTTTTTTTTTTAATAACTGCTACACTAAAGTATTGTCTATAAGAATTTAAAAATTATATCCTTTACATTAGCATGTTTCTCATGAAATACTTTGATTACAGCGTTTTTATTTATGTTTGATTCAACTAAAAACGTAGATATATTCGTTTTTTCAAGATTTTGAATGCAAAAATGATATGGTAAATCATCATTTTAAAACGAAATAAAAGTTTAATAAACTGTACGGCTTGTGAATTCTCACATAATTTTGGATCAGTCCACTTTAAACTTACAATTTGTCAAGATATTTTATTAATTTAAGAAATAAAATCATTACTTTTTAAAAAATAACCTCTAAACTGGTACCTTACTAAATTTATTGTAAGTATAGCGACGATTGCTTTGGTAAACAAAAGAGACCCGAATTAGCATAACTTTCCACATGAGATAAAGTAAATGAAAATTTTCTCACCTTTAAATTTAGATCCCACTTAAAATGTGATAAAAATATAACAGACAAGAATATGAGCTCCTTCTTCACAGCTGAAAAATCTATTTATGCATAATCCTGCTGAAGATTTAACTTTCGGAAAAGTTTAATTTAGTCTTTTAATTAAAACTGAAGTGTTGAGAAACAAAAATTGACTAAGTTGCAGAAATTAAATGAATCTGCATTAAACTATAACTGTAATGAAGACAGCAAAATTTCTGAAAGTAGTTATAAAATGACTATTTTTGCTAGTATATTCAATTGTTATAGTACTCCAGAAGTAAGTCTTTGCTTATCTTTTTAATAAAAAAGCACGGCAATGAATATTTTAAAGTTTTCCGGATTAAAAAAAAAAGTTGAGTTACACAAATGTACAGTATACACAATGATATTATACATTTTCTTATGTCTAAGTGGGTGAACTTTCCTGCACCAAGCCCTCTTAAAGCAAGATTCAAGAAACTTGACTAGATACCAGATCATTGTTACATGATGGTTACTTGTTACTTCGAATCGCTATGTGGGTGAATCGAAATTAGTCGGTTGGGTGGCGTGGTGGTAAGGCTTTGATTGATCTCGGCAAAACTAATTCCCTAGCGCAGTTTCGCGTCAAAGAGAGCCCAGGTGCCTCCATCAACGATCCTCCATCTGGTAGAAATTAGCCGTCAAAATTATCTGTGCAATTGACATGTACGCTTTAAAGGTGGCACATGAAAGACTGGATGTTACATAGGGGGATCTCACAAGGTATGAAAAGGTGCCTAACACTGTCCTATTAGAATATATATATATATATATATATATATATATATATATATATATATATATATATATATATATATATATATATATATATATATATATATATATATATATATATATATATATATATATATATATATATATATATATATATATATATATATATATATATATATATATATATATATATATATATATATATATAGTGTTAATTATAATTTTTCATTTATTCTTTATAGGAAAGCGCATGACAATTTTAATCTTTGACGCACTTAGTTATTCCTTAAAATAGTAGTAACAAGTAAACAATAGTAAATACTTGTACTTTTAAAAATAAAACTAAAAAATCGAAAATAATAAGAGATAAATAAATAAGATAGAATAAAAGTAAAAGCCTAAAATAAAGCAGGTAATAACGCTCCAAAAAGTTTATACAGACTGGTCCGGAGGTTGGTGCCCCCATTATATTTACCATTATGATGTTAGCTGTGGTTTTTCAATGTTTGTTATAAACAGTTATTTTGAAGCATTAAGAGCGATAAAAATGGGTATGAGCACTATCCATATCGTAACGAAGTATTCCGGAGTCATGTGAGTGATTTTATCCCGAAAAGTGATAAACATTTAGAGTGATGATTTGTCGGAAAATCTCATTATGCATTCTGAATAACAAACAGCAAACTTTTATTAAACACTGCATCATTTCTTCTTGCACCTGAATGGTAGAACTTTTTTTTTTTTAAGAACGATGAATAAAATTAAATTATTCCAGCCTATATGAAGTCAGAAGATTTAAAACTTTTGATGCATAAAGGGGGAAAACCACCAGAAATGTATTTCAAGTTTCTTTTTCCTCGTACTTCAAATTTAGAAGAAGTGTCACGTAATTAAAATCGTTATGTTTAGAAACGACGTCAGCATCAATTGATGATTTATAAAGTTTAAAGTAATTTTATTTCTTAAAAGCTTTAAGGGGAATAAGGACCTTAGCCTGCCAAATTTTCGACTTTCTGGAAAAAATATATGTTAGGGTCAGGTGGGGTAAAATGGGTAGTCAAAATATATGGTTTTAAAAACAAATTATTTTAAATTAAATTTGCATTTTTTTGAGTGGGACATTATACTTGGCTGTTCTGAATTCTGTCACACAATATATATTTTTCCAATGGATTATATTTTAGTGAGAGGTAACACTTTAAATTGAAGCAGATAAATTCAAGTCACATGTTATCTGCTTAAACTTCTATCTCCAGTTCCTGATTTTTGAGAAATTTTTATTACTGTGTCATAATATCTTTAGTTGGACATTTTTGTTGCTGCTTCAACTTACAGGGAAGAAAAAAAAAATTTCTATTTTTAATCTCATATTTTGAAAATGGGGTAAAATGGGTATATGGTTAGGCTTATCATTCCAGCAAGTTGTTTTAAAAGATAAAACAGCATATTTTCCTTTAAATGAATATTAATTCATTTGTGGTTAATTTAAAATGATTGAAACATAAAAGTATGCAATGCCATGACTTTATAAAATAAACTTCGCTCCATCATAACAAATAATAAGAAGCCAGCGGTATACCTATTTTAGAGTTTTGTGCACTTGCGGACAAAATAGCAGTTTCCTCAGAATATGTTGGGCCCAGCCTGTTGCTGGTCGTCACATTTGTATTTGATTGCAATCAGATGCTACCAATTTCTCTAATGTACCTTTAAATTCTCAGAACACATCCTCGTTTCAATCCGAAAAAATATACGTCACAAAGCACGATTTCGTCACCTTAAAAGATTTGAAAAGTGCAATATTGTCTGCAATATCAACAAGATCTTCAGATTTGACAACTATCTGCTTGAGTTATTTCAAACAACTTAAATGTATGCTGGAAAATACAGGAAGTATTGACAAAGATGTTTCAGGAAGGCTAAGAGTTGAAAGTGAAAAAATAATGAATTAAAAAACAAGAAAATAAAAAATAGTGGATAAAGAAAGTTTCCATTCAGAGGAAGTATCCGAAATAGAAACTGCTAAAAATATGCTTATGAAGCAAAGTTTAACCACAGGTGCCTAGGTATAAATATTATACTTAGAGGAAATAAGCAAGAAAGAATTTATTGGCAAATATATGGCTGTTGAGGGAAATATTATGAGATAAAATATTTTTAAAAAAATCTGAGACGGGGGAGTTTTATTTTTCCTGATGTAGACGACATGGATTTCATTGAAAAACATCAAATAATAATAATAAAAAAAATAATGAGCCTCAATTTAACAATAGAGGCCATTACTTTTTTTTAAAGAATGACAAGTATGGATATCATGCATTGAAAGAAACCTCATTAATATTTTGTCAAATTTACTGTTTGCACTATTTTTTTAAAATTAAATTGTGAAATTTTGTTAACTGACTCTTAAGTCTATATTATCATACTGTATTGAACAAATAGTATGCTTTTTTATCACTTCTTAGACTTCAATACCCATTTTACTTCACAGGCTACCCATTTTCACCTGCGTGGGGTAAAATGGGTATAGAAAACATATAGTCATAAACACTCCTCTCAAAAATAAATTTGTATCAAATTATGTGTGAAAATCATTTAATTCTATTCTCAACATATGTAATGTATACATAAAACAAAACAAAAAAAAATTAGAAACAAAATATTTTGACAAAAATATTTGAGGCAAAATCCAAAAGTAGGCTATTTTATACCCATTTTACCCCACCTGACCCTATGCATAATTTAATTCTGAACAATTTGATGCCTTATTTATTACCATACGCAAAAAACTTTTCAAGTTATCGTGAAAATGCGTAAACTTTCCCCATAGAGATTTATGTTTACAGCAGTTGTTTAAGTCTCTTTTTCTCAAGTGCCGGTTTCTCGTTTTGCGTGTGTGATACCCCAGAAAGTTTCTTATGTATTTCCGAAAAACTTTTCATGAATGCTTGTATGATATATTTTATGATGTGAACCTAAATTTTAACTAAAAATGAAAGTTAATACTAAAAAAAAATATACCCGAAATTTTGGAAATTTTTGATAATAACTTATAAAATTTCAAACAAAATAAAGAAATAATTTTAAAAAATAATAAATTTAGAGGTTCAGATTATAAAAATAAACCAGAAAAACATGCATTAAAAGTTTTATGGAAACATATTAGAAAATTTTTGAGATATCACGCACGCAAAACGAGAAACCTGAGAAAAAGATGCTTAAACAGCTGCTGTTAACAAAGCTGTGAATATTTTAGCAACATCTTTTATTTCTATTTTAAGAGATTTCCATTATATGAGATCAAGAGGTTTTCTATGTTACAAAAAGTGAATTTTCTTTAAATTTTTATGAAATAAAAGAAATATGTATCATCACAAACATTATTTTTTTATATTATTTGACTCATATGTTGACTCAGATATGACATCGTTCATGAAAGTTTTATTTACCTTCATTTATTTTAAAGTTTTGCTATAGGTAAAAAATATCAGGCGTTAAAGTGTTATTTAATTATAATTATTTCTTTTTATTTCTGTAATACAGTGTTTCTATTCTAGAAATCTATTACGAGTAGAATACTTTTGGAAGTCTTCAGTGATAAGCAGTCTTTATCAAACAGCAAGCATTTATATCTTCATTTTCGATCTACTTCCTGTTCAGTGGAAATTCATCACTAGAAAAGTATTTTTGGAACCAACCGGAATAAGAAGAATTTATCAAACAGGAAGCATTTATGATTTCATAATTGCTTTCCTACATTAGCTAAATAACTAACTCTCTATGATTTTTCCCTTTGTGTTATTGTAGCTATCTAATTGTGTATTGTTTTCATTTATTCATTTTACATATCACTTCGTTATTTCCGGAAGAAATTTATTAAAAAATAAGTTGACCTTAAACTCATGAAACTTAACACTGAAGCTTAAAATGAAGTGGTAAAATACGTTGTACTTTAAAAAAAGAAAGTATTTCCGATAAAGAACGGAACAAGTTTTATAATACTGGATAGAGAAGAAAATGACTAATATTTCACTGCTACGTTTCGCTTTTAGAACATTTAAAATACAGCACTGCCGTGTGCAGTTAAACGGCAGTATCTTCAGAAATGAGTTTTCGAGATATTTGAAGAAACACGTTTTGGATTCGATACTAACAGCAGAAAAATGATGGAATCAAGCGATTTTGTCGCTTTTTTTCAGCGGAAACGAAATAAGAAAGCTTGTACTACAAAGCTAACGTACATTAGATAACAAAAATGCAAAAAAAAAAAAAAAAAAAAAAAAAAGACAAGAAAAAGAAAAAGAAAAATGAAAAATTTGCAGTTACTTCCTTTTACCTGCCAATGGCAGAGTAATTCAGAGCATAACTTTCAGCCACCATTCTCTATTTTAAACTGGCCACGTCACATTCAACTAAACTGAAGAAACACTTAAAAATTAATTTATATCCTAAAACAAAAAACAATTATTAAAATTATTCAAATGAATTTTAGTCTGGTTCAAACTTATTCTTCCATTCAGGGTAACTTTGATCGATGTCAGGAATGGGATGAAAAATAAATTAATTTAATAAAAGTAGGGCAACTTTAAAGAAAAAAAATCAGAATGATTAAAAACACCCCATTTTACTTAACAACATCACAAAATTTCTATCTTTCAAAATATGGTATGGAATATTACGATGTAGAAAGAGCACTTTCAAAAACTTAAAAAATAGTTTCCAAACCGTAGCTCTTGAACTAGGAAATAATGCAGTGAGCTTTGTAAAGTATTGCTTTTTTTTGTAAAATAAAGAGTAGAAAACTTATTTAATAACCTTGTGGGCAGATTGCAGCAGAGGGTCATCTTTTTGTTTTTAAAATTCAAACATATGGTAAAAAATTTAAAGTGGAGCAAAAATTAACCGACATGGTTGAAAATTACTCAGATTGACCTCAAGTTTGTTAGAAAAAATTATTTTATGATTCCATTTTCATACCGTAGTTTGAAAAGTTAATTGAAGGGCATTGAATTGGCAAAAGTAGTACACGTTTTAAAATGCTGTCTTCCGTTGGCAGCAACGTCTTCGTTAAAGAACTTTATTGCCGCATAAAATATTTCTTTTTTGCAGTGTTCCATACCATAGTTTTATGCGTGCATAGGTGTATTAATAGATAATGAAACAAAAAACAACAGATACATTCAGAAGTGATAACTAAATATGTAGGGGAACCTGGGGAACCTTGACCACGTTTTCAGATAAACATTTTTGTAAATTTTATTTTGAAAATTTAAGTATCATATGATAGCACATATTGAAGGACTTTCTATTGGCAACAGGAATATATTTGCGATAGTGTAAATAATACATTTTTTCTTTTCTAAAATTAATATTTTTTAAAACTTAGGTTAGCGGGTCAAGACTCCCTTATTAAGGGAGGCTTGACCCATGGTATGGGAGGCTTGACCCGGGCAATGATATATAATTGTAAAATGAGAAATAGAAAATATTCTTTTATTAATTATGTAAATATTAAGTATACATATTTTAGCATGATAATTGAATGTTCAGAAACTATTTTTAAGATCATGTCTATATTAATATTTAAAATATGACATTTATAATATTTTGCCAATTATATTTAAAAAAAAAATAAAGAATACTGTCCATAGAATCAAGTGAACAGACTTACCTCCTATTTATTTTTAATATATTTTATTTAATTTGTGCATACATCAAAATATACAAGATGGGACATTATCTTAATGGCATAAATTGGGAAACATCAAAATTAAATTGAACTGTCTGGTACATTTTTACTATTTGCAATTGCAAACTCAAATACAAGCTGCCTTGAACTCTTTGGTGTTAATCCGTAATGTAGCTTGGATGACATTATTAGATATTCAGCTAATTTTTTTCTTCCACATCTGTAAATATTTGTCCAGTTTTGTAATTGGGCTGCATATCCATGTCTTCTTTATTTTCACTTAATTTATATTTTTTTACATATCTCTCTAGAGTTTTTTGATCTAAATCATAATCTAAAGCTGTGCTACGAATACTACAACCTTCATCAACAACCTTCGAAGCTTCTGCCTTCATAGTTTCTGTGGAGTGCTTCTTACGAGCTTTTCCTTTTGGTTTATTTAAAAAAGGCATCCTGAGGGAAGGGGAAAAAATATCTAAATATACACATATTGTATAATTAATATTGCACTTATTTTAAATTTCTAAAGATATTACAAAAAAAAATGAATCATAAAAAAATGAATATTTATAAAAAAATAACAACAGGAAAACTTTTTCAGAAAAAATAACTTATAAATTTGCAAATTTTCCTCAAAAACCAGATATTAATCATAATTTAGAGCCATTCCATTTCAGGTCAGGCAGGGTCTGTCACATGACCATCACCGATTTTTTAGAAAATATTACAGTAGTTACAACTAAGGGACATATGAAATATCCCAAAAGGATTTTGCAAGAAAAAATTTTTTTCTTCAGTTACAGCCTATTAAAATTCTGAACAAAATCCGCCATTTTGGAAAAAACCGGCAAAACACTCCATTTGAAATGGACACTATTTCAAAAGTATTTAACCTATTCGAATAATTCTTTTTTCTAAAAATAAATAAGGACCCATATATCCTCTAGATATCATTTTTGAACGTTTAGTTAGATTTTTTGATAAAGAAAAAAATTCATTTTTGCGGCGAAAAAACTGCATTTTTACCGAATTTATGATTTTTTTTCTCCATGAAAAAAAAGTTTTTTTTACTAAACGGAGATGGCAGTCTAAAGCCCTTATATGATAGTTTCATAACATATTTTATTATAATCCTTGGATGCATACAGCCTCGGAAATAAAATTTGAAATTTTGAAAATGTTCAAAAATTAGCGATTTTTGAAGTGATTTTACTCAAAAAACCCATTTTTTAAAAATCTAAAAATTGGCTCATTTGAACCCCATATAATGCTTAACAAGTGGATAGACACCGCATCCCGTATTTTTTCCCATAAAATGTTTTATGATTTTTTGAAAGTGACCTTATCGAACGTGGCATGCATGTAAAATAAAAATTTCTAATAATTTCAGTCACTGAAAATCTGATTATATTAATGCCTAATAGCTACAATAATGGTGCACTTTATCAGCAACAAATAAAATTTTACTCACTTTTAATAATATAGCAGTATTAAACCGCTCCTGATGACCCAATCGATTCGCCTTTTTGTACTTCGTTATAAAAATATATTTTTCTGCTGATCAGCGCCTAATTGTTATGGGAGCTGAGCTCCCATACTTCCTTATTTTTTTCACTCAAATTTTTGTATTTTTGATTAATTCAGGCCACTTAAGCATTAAAATAAGTTCTGAAGACTATAGGGTTCCTGCACTTCTTTTGTTAGAAATTGGATCCCTGGCTATAATAGCTACCTTTGGTGATTTGTTTGGTTATCTCAACTTACAACCATGTTCAATTGATTACTTCTCTCATAAAACAGGTAGGCTTTTTAAGTTCTTAAACTACAAGTGAGTTTTGCGGTTTGAATTTAGTATACATATTCTTACGTATAAAAGTAATCATACGAGGATCCAAAGATCCAAAAATTATGTGACAACATTCGCCAATGACAACCAAAGCACGAAATTAAAGTTAATCGTTTTAAGTGCATTTATATTGTTCTTCCCTTTGATGGTTTCCCCTGTCGCGTAATTGAGTTGAAGAGAAAGAGAATTGAAAGAGAAAAAATATGATTCGTTGCTGCATATGAAAGTAACGGTGAATGCAAAGCTTTGGAGACAAAATAAACTAATATTTATATAAAAAAAAGGAAAGATTTTAACTGTTACTGATAAAGTACATCATTATCGTAGCTATTAGTCATTAATATAATCACCAAAGCTCTTCTATCTAAAGGCTACACACAGAGTCCTACAAAAAGACGAATTGACTGAGTCATCAAAAGCGGTTTGTTACTGATATATGATTAAAAGTCAGTAAGATTTTAGTTGTTCCTGATAAAGTGCACCGTTATTGTAGCTATTAGGCATTAATATAATCAGAATTTCAGTTACTGAAATTATTAGACATTTTTATTTTACATGCATGCAATGGGCGATAAGGTCACTTTCAAAAAATCATAAAACATTTTATGGGAAAAAATACGGGATGCGGTGTCTATCCACTTATTAAGCATTATATGGGGTTCAAATGAGCCAATTTTTAGATTTTTAAAAAATGGGTTTTTTGAGTAAAATCACTTCAAAAATCGCTAATTTTTGAAAATTTTCAAAATTTCAAATTTTATTTCCGAGACTGTATGCATCCAAGGATTATAATAAAATATGTTATGAAACTATCATATAAGGGCTTTAGACTGCCATCTCCGTTTAGTAAAAAAAACTTTTTTTTCATGGAGAAAAAAAATCATAAAATCGGTAAAAATGCAGTTTTTTCGCCGCAAAAATGAATTTTTTTCTTTATCAAAAAACCTAACTAAACTTTCAAAAACGATGTCTAGAGGATATATGGGTCCTTATTTATTTTTAGAAAAACGAATTATTCATATAGATTAAATACTTTTGAAATAGTGTCCATTTCAAATGGAGTGCTTTGCCGGTTTTTTCCAAAATGGCGGATTTTGTGCAGAATTTTAATAGGCAGTAACTGAATAAAAAAAAATTTTCTTGCAAAATCCTTTTGGGATATTTCATATGTTCCTTAGTTGTAACTACTGTATTTTTTTCAAAAAAATCGGTGATGGTCATATGACACTTTTCATACCTGCCTGCCTGATTTGAAATGGAATGACTCTTTAGTTTTATTATGAATTGTTGCAACAAAAATTCCATTGTAAACAATAACTGATAAGTTAATATTTGTCAACAATAAATGTCTTGGTTTTATTGTAAACATACAAAATATATAATAATCATATATATTATCCCCATAAAGTAACTATTGTAATTATAAATTGTTTTTGATAAACAGTATTTCTAGAATTCCTAAACTGTTTAAGTAAGCGAGCCTTGACCCAATGGGTCAAGCCTCCCTTACATAGAGTGGGTCAAGCCTCCCCACCTACCCATTTTGTACAGAATAGCACATGGTGAGGTTAAGCCTAATTCAAGGAACAAACTTTATAGTTATAACAAAAGCTCAATATATGGTATTTAGAAAATCCCATTCGCAAAAATATAAATTAATTACATTTGCTGAAAAGGTCTGGCAAATTATGCTCAAAATTCTTACTTTTTAGGTTGAAAAACTCTCTTTTCTGAATATCTCCACACACCTGATAGCTAGCTGAATAAAACTAAGATGGATGCCTGATCACATCACTAGCTTTAACTGCCATCTAGTGAGAAACAGCTAAAATATTTTTAAATACAAAAATTGAAAAGTGGGTCAAGCCTCCCTTATGGTCAAGGCTCCCTAGTTACCTCTAACTTTACTGAATGATGTAAAGCGTTTCTAATGCTTCATCACCATTATAAATAAATACAAAAATTATGAGATACGTACTGAAGTTGACTGTAGAGCTTGTGAAGAGGGCGAAGGTATCAGATATATTTCAGAGAAGGATGCATTACTGTTTAAAAAAATTAGATTAACCTGTTAGAATTAAAAAGTTCAGTTGAGTTAACAGGTTATAATTCTATTTTCTACTCATTAGAGATGATATTAATGAAACATCTAGTATGAAAGATTGAATTGAGCCTTTAAAAATAACACTTGCTATGCTTTGGAAATATGAAAATAAAATAGATTACTCTCATTCGTGAACATTATTACTGTTTATCTACTCCAAGCGCAATCGTACCGTTAATATAATTCCGCTTCAGCACTTCCACCCTCTCTCTACCTAACTCTTCATATTTTTATTTACGCAGAAGATTTGAGCCCCCGTAATATCACTTCAACCATAAAAAGTGCTGGAAATAAAACGTATTATGTTCTTTCTCTCATAATCCAGAAGATTTCGAGGCGTGGATTCTGTTTGAAATCCCAATGGTTTCGGAAGGTGCTGAAAATGTTGTCTTTACTTCGTTTATTGTTCAGAAAGCTCAAAGCTAAGTGCTCGAGTGTAATAATTTCTTCGAGTTCTAATTTTTAGTGTCACAATTTTATCGGAATTTACCAACCGTAAATTTTTGTGCAGAAACGTGAGAATAATACGAATGTTTGCGTCACAATCAAAGACAAACATGGAAAAGAATTTTACTTTAGGATTAAAAGAGATTATTTTATATTCAGTAATTCTTACTTTCTTCAATATTTAATACATATATAGAAGAAAATATTGGGGTATAAACAAAACCTCGAAAAATATTTGATTTTCTAATTGTGGTGGATTTACTATTTTGAAGGTGCGCTAATCCTGGCTTAATAATCTTGGGAAAAAAAATTCTTTCAGCAAGTGACTCTCTTTTCGTGGATCTCTAATTAAACGAATTGAATCAAAAGGAATTTGGCACACATATGTATCAGTCTGTGAATTCTTTCTCACTTATTTACCAGGAAACCACACGATAGTGCAATAATGAAAATAAGTAGTTTTCGAAAGAGAATTGTAAAACATGTTTCTGGACGCATAAATTATTTGCCCTCATGTCCCCGTTATCGAAATGTAAGGTCTAAAAGTGTGTTGAAATTTTCAGAAAAGTCGCCAAAGTTCATTGGTTTCAGCGAGTATTGCAAGACGTCTTTCACAAAATTTGTAGATGGATGCAAACAGTGAAAATGCATGGTTAATTTCTTTAAATTTGGTGCTTTTCGTAAAACTGTGCCAGACTTTAAGAACGAATATCTTGATAACAGGCGGACAAGGGCAAATGGTTTTTGCGTCAAAACTAATTCTCAAGACGCTCTTTCGGTTGTTACCTATTTGAACTTTTTTCATTATTACATTATTCGTGTTGTTTCCCTGTTAGAGTCAGTAGAAGGTGGCACAGTATAATGTTTTTCTCCTTTTGATGCAAGGATTTTGTAATGGCCGAGGTAACCGAGCAGCAGTATTGTTGGTTGGCAAATAAGATTGTACGTTGGTCAGTGAGATGAACATTCATTAAAAAATATATTGCAACAAAAAGTTTGCTGACTAAACTTATTCTTCCTATTGAAATTCAATTTCAGAGAAAGACGTGCTAGTTTTCTCCGTTTTAAAAAAGTATTCTATTTATTGGACAAAAAATCTACAATTTTAATTAAAAAAATCAAGAACTGTATCAGTCTTAAAAACTGATTCACATTATGATTCTTAAAATGGTCATGATCGTATTTTTAAAAGTTATGGCACTGAAGTTTAAAAGTTCAATAATGCAAGTCTCAGCAATTCAGTTGCGGAAATTACAATTTGAAATAATAAAGTTCATCCAAAAAGACTTCATATTTTGTCACTAAAGTTTTTTAAAAATCGAAATAAGGTTTAGCTTACATTTCTCGTATGGAGTAACATATGTGTTATTAACATTAATTTGGAGCAATTAGTTTCAGTTTACAGTTTCCCATCTTTGGGAGAATGAAACAGTACATTCATACAAAGATGAAAAATATTCATTTAGTTGCTATCAGCGAGAGTGTATAGTTCGGACTTTTACAAATTTTCTTCAAGGATGAAACTAACTCATCAGATAACTAAAATAATAAGAAAACATTTGGTTTTTGACGTCTTGAATTCAAATCACATTTTTCGCAGTCACAAATAGTGATTGAGAAAACAATTTTTTTTCCTAATCAATTTCTAATAGCGCGGAAAACTTGCGTGGGAGAAATACTTGGATTACCAATAAGCCTTTTCATTAGTTTGACATCTTGCGTGGTTCTTTTAGTGTTTTAAACGTAATGTCTTGCCATGTTTAAAATAAAGAAAATGTGTTACAGGCTGAATAGTGTATAAAGTTAAAGTTGAACTGACATGAAGATAACACTATATGATTGTAAGCTATAAGATGTGAATCAGTTACTTATTTAAAAATGAATGGTGATTTGCAAAATTGAATAACCTGAAAATGCTAAAGGTTTGAGACAGTACAGAGCGAAAAAAGCGTCCGGGGCCCATTTAGAAGTAAGACAGAGTAGAAAGACATGCTCGCAGAGGCCCGTGTTCCAGAGGAGTTTGCATTATAAGCATAGAAAAGTAAAATGAAACGAACATCAACTACGGTCAAGTAAAAACAATAAGCAAGCGAAATTACATGAAATACACCGCCAGCTCAGTCAATTCCAGCCGAGGACTGCAGTTTCGTGATCATTAGCACTCATCAGCCCGGCATAGGAATTGACTGAGCTGGCGGTGTATTTCATTTATTTCTGCCTTAGCACTGGCAGTAGGGCGGTAACTTACTGAATATACCTGCCTTGCCTTCAATCTTCGAGTTGAACCGAACCATTGCGTCGGTCACTCGTCTGGTCAGTGCTAATTCTGTATTAGCTACCAGTTTGTTTGGCACTCTAGGCTTCCTTAAGAGGTTTTCCGCCTCCAGCTCAGTCACTCCTATGTCGGGCTGATGAGTGCTAATAAGCACGAAACTGTAGTCCTCGGCTGGAATTGACTGAGCTGGTGGTGTATTTCATGCATTTCTGCCTTAGCCCTGGCTATAGGGCGGTAACTTACTGAACAAGCGAGATTATTTTTAAAAAATAAAAAAAGAGGTCATTTTACAAGTTGAGGTGCTCTTAACAGCTGTTAGGTTATCTTTATTGGCTTCTTTCTGATGCGTTTCCATCCGCAAACTTATCTCTTTTTCACTGAAAAACGGTCCCCCTCATAGAACAATGAAACAAGTGCTTACACTTATCATAGCGGTTCATAAGTTTTACGCTGTCTTTAATATTTTCAGTGTACAGTCGAACTCGCTTGTAAAAGAGCGCAAAGAGACCACAATAATTGCTCGTTACAACCGAGTGCTCGCAAAAAGCGAGTTCGTGAAAAAAATCATAAAAATTCATCATAGTTGCCTTTTTTCCTTCTTCTTTTTAATCACAGTTCAGTACCAAATAAGTTGGATACTTTGCTTTGAAATATCTGAATACCTGAATGTCTCTTTCTTGTGTTATTGTTTTTGGGGAATACACACACAACACACATATATAATTTACCAAAAAGGATAAGTTTAGCTTGAAGTCAATAGAAATTTTACGAATCACAAAAATATTGCTCGTTTTAACCGGGGTTTGCTCGTTAAAAGCGAGTTATGCTCCCATGGATTTAACATTGTAACAACCAAGAATTTCAGATATCTTCGCTAAATCTGGGTTTTCGTTAAATCAGGGCGCTTCATAAGCGAAATCGACTCTTATAAGAAAAAAAAAACATCCCCTTTTCCTCTTATACATTTTGGCACCTTCAATTCATATTTAACACGCAGAAGAGATGAACATAAATCTTTAGCAAGAGAAATCCCAAAATATAAAACCCTTATTTGATTTTGAAATTATCAAATATGAAATATATATTATTTATCGTTGTCGTTTTTAATATAACATTACCATTTCTTTTCATGGACTATACTTCTTTTCTCCTCAACGATATCATTTCTAGTTCATTGCAGAACTGGAAATGGCAGGGTAGGAATCTGGTTTGCCAATCTTTCCAAAACATCTGCCAGAATGGCTAATAAACAGAAATGTCAGAGTCAGACGTTTTAGTTTTAGCATTATCATATCATCATAAAACATACCAAAATACTAAAATGTGGAATACGAATTTACAATTCGCAATGTTTAATAAAGTTTTCTTATTTTTCCTCATATTTTATACTAGCGGTACCCGCACGGCTTTGCCCGCAGTAGATAATTGAAAGGTCATTTGATTCGCCTGAATATTTGCAAATAATGGATGATGAATATTTCGCCAATTTGCTATGTTCATTTGTTCGTCAATGTTACGATTCCACGTTACGATAATTTCCTCGGTAAAATGTTCTTAAAATTGGAATAGAAAAAGAACAAAATCGCTTCGAGGAGATCACCCCTATGCTACGAACTAATTCTGCGCCAAATTTCATGAAAATCGGTCCTACAGTCTAGGAGCTATGCACGTAACAGAAATCCCGACTCCCAGAGACAGACTTTCAGCTTTATTGTTAGTAAAGATTACTCAAACTTAACATAAAATACAATTTTTTGTCGGAAAAGTATAATTGCAAGATCCTTTAGCATATAGCATTTGAAACTTCTATTTGATTATTTCGAAAACATTTTTTGAAAAATGTAAAACATTTTATCATTAGTACCTTCGTAGAAAACTAAAATCTCTTTACATAAAAAACAAAGAAGGCAAAAAATAAAAGTAAATAATTAAAACTTAAAAAAATGTATAAATAAAAACCTACCAAAATGAATACTTAAAAAAAATGTTTGTAGCTGTTTCTTCAACGTTCGGATAAATCTGCAACGGTCTACCACTGACGTCACAGCTACGTTGCCTTCTGATGTCATCGGAATGGGTGGAGCTACGTTTTCTTCAGCCAGTCTGAAATAAGCGGATTACGTTATTTTATTCTCGCATTTTTTTTTTTTTTACTCATTCTTTTCCTTCTTTTTCTTATACTTTTGTAATTTTAATGATACGACAATGATGTGACACTTATTATTTCCACAAGAAATAAGAGATGTGCGCATGGGTGCCGGCAAGGAGGGGGGGGGGGGTACAAGGAAGATTTCTTATACTCATGGCTTTTGAAAAAAAAAATCAAAAATCAATTTTCAAAAGAAATTTTTTTTATATTAACTTTTTTCTAGTTATTTATAAGAAACTTAAACATAAATCACTAGGTTTTCTTTTATAATTAGGTGTTTATAGCATTTTTAGGGGCATTCTTCATCCTTGACTTATAAAAACTAAATTGGATTAGTTAAACATATTGAAAAATTACAAAAAAAACTTAAATGACTGCAAAATAACATCACGCTTAGTATTATTCCATCGCTTATGTTTACCAGAATTGGCAAGAAGGTGCCCACCCCCTCCCGTCGTCTTTAAAAAATAAAGTTGCAATAATTTAAAAACAAAAACTTTTAATGCTTTTAAAATATTTTTAAGCATGTTTTTAATGATTATTAATACTAAATAAGAAAGAAAGCAAAAATAACTGCATTTTAAGCAAAGGGCAAATACAAAACTGAAAAAATACTGTGATCAGAAAAATGTAATTTTTGAACTTAATAATTAAATAGAAATTCGTCTTAGAAGTCGCTTCAAGATAAATTAAATGAATAAATAATTATTCACATAATTTTTAAAAAATTGGAAAATAAATAAATAAATAAAAATTAATTTTAATTTTGACTATGTCTTTCGCAATCACGAGTTTGTGTGTGCATGTAGGCGTGTGCGTGTAAGTCTATCTTCAGGCATGTAGTTGTGCAGGCGTGTATATGTAGGTGTGTGAGTGTGTATGCAGGCGTGTGTGTATGTGCAGGCGTGTGTATGTGTGTGTGTGTGTGCAGGCGTGTGTATGTGTGTGTGCAGGCGTGTGTATGCGTATATAGGCATCTGTGTGTGTGTGTGTAGGATATGGATGCAACCTGGAGACGGTGCCCGCTGGTGTAGCAGTATGGGGAGGGGGTGGCCAAGGTGGAGTCCCTCCAAAAATCCACCGGTGGGGGCAAAAATAAAATCAAAGGACGGACGGACGCCCAAAATGGTCAAGTGAGAACAATAAGCAATTCGCAATTGCTGAATTTAAAAAAAATGTTAAAAGAAAAAAGTTTACATAAATATGTTTTTGCAATCGCGGTTGTTTATTGTTTTTACTTGACAATAGTTGATTTCCTTTGATTTCATGTTTCTATGCTTATGATGCAAACTTCTCTGGTCCTCGGGCCTCCGCAAGCATGTCCCTTCTCTTCAGGTGGTGGCACGTCCATGTCCTCTGGTCCACGGGCCTTCGCTAGCATGTTCCTTCCCTTGGATGGTAGCGTCCATGCACCTCGAAACCGAATTATTTATTAACGACCTTTTCGACTTCACTCATCCTTTTTAAGCGAAAACAGTATCCAGCACGCAAAATCCAACACATAACATCCAGTATCCAGCCCCAGGCATTCATTTGAATTTTGATGTCAAGAATTCAAATTACAGCGCTGCGGTAAAATCCATTAGTAGAAAAAGAAGCCCATTGAGTAGGGTCCCCAGGTAAATGATACAGCTACCTATACATGTTCTTAACATGTGGCCGTATTCGCCTGATCGGTAAGGCGTTGGATTCGCAACTGCAGGGTCGCGGGTTCGATACAGCTGGTCGGAGATCCTCCGTGTGCGCTAATGGTGACAGGTTCACGTTACGTTTAATCAGTCGTGATCACGGAGACCTCCAAGATTCCATTCCAAATCGATGTCTCCGAGGGCGCTGGATCAGGGATTGCCCGGCTCCTGGTCTGGATCAAAAAACTTAACTGCTTTCAGGGTCCCATCTGACCAATGAAACCATGTGTAAGCGGTAGGTACTGGGACATGGGCGCCCATATGCATACTTTTAAAGGGGGGGGGGGCTCAGATATTTTCTTTCTGGTTTAGCAGGATATTTTCCCCATAGAAACCGATTTCAGTGCAAATTAGACTTATTGAAGTGTGGCATTTTTAATAAATTATTCATTGATGGCTAGAGACGAAATGTTTTTACATTTTTGCAAAGAAAAAAGTACTAAAAGCAAGGAGGTTCCAATATCTAGGGGGGAGGGACTTGAGCCCCCACTTGCCCTCCTATATGGGCACCCTTGACGGGGGAGCCTGAAGTGTAGGCTAGTGTTATTTAACATGTTGACTACGGAGGTATTGTTATTTCTGCTACTTTAATCTGTTATTAACCTATTACCAAGTATTTGCTAGAGAAAAAAAAGTTACCTTTCCATTTCATTTCATTCCCTCTCCCCCGAAATTTTGTAATCTTTTTTAATTCGATCCTATATTTACAAGTTTATTCATTTAAAAAAACGCATTGCTAGCTTTATATCCTAGAAATAAAAATCAACAAAACTTATGGACTAACATTTGGCACTGGGGTGCTAAAATCAGATGTTCCGGTCAGCCGAACGCGCAGCCCCTAGTGTTTAGATTCCACGCACGCTTGGTACTCGTTTTATCGACCAACTAAAGAAATGAAAGGCCGAGTTGACCGTGCCCAACCTTGGCATAGAACCCGGGTCTGCAGCGTAGCGAAACGAGCAGGGGACTCTTATTCAAGTCATCCTAGTTTATTCTATAAAATAATACAAAAAAAACCGAAACTTTGTCTTTTTTTTTTTTTTTTTTGTCAGCCGTTTTATTTCCCGGACTCTTAAAACCTGTTGTTCCCCATAAACTTAGCTATTAAATTACCGCATTTAGCTATTAAATTTTATTTAATAGCTAAAATAAAAATATAATGGTTGAGTAACTTGATAAACTTATTTTGACAATCGCCACCCCCTATTTTAAACTTTAATAATAATTTTAAAGAGAAGTAACCAATGTATTTTGGTACAAATAAAGAGATTTTTACCGGATGTCTTTACATCCAAAAGTTCACAAGCACAACTTTGAATTGAAAAAGGGTCTAGAAACCCCGAAACACGTGTATTCAACAATCTTTTTATTTTTGCTAATAAACGTTAGATATTTCCTGTTATTTCTCGGCTCAAAGGAATTAAATTATTTCTTAACAAAAAAACTCGTACTTTTTTCCCATTCTTCTTTTTTCGTATACCGTTTTATTTTACAAAAACTTAAAACCTATTTTCCCCCACAAAATGTTTACCTTAAATAGCTAAAATAAAACATATTTTGGTAAAAAACTTGAAAAACTAATCTTGATACCTCCTCCCCCCTCCCATTTTTCGAATAAAATAATCATATCTTTTAGAACGCCAAATTTATATGTATCTTAAAAACAAATAATATTTTAATTAAATATGAAGTAAAACCGTTATTGCTTTAAAAAATAAACTCCCTTTCTGTTTTATATCAATAACAAAAAGGAAATAAAGATAAAAAGAGAAATAAATAAATAAAAAATAAGATCGAAAAGCGAAAGGGAAAAAATATCAAACGCGAAAATCAACTAGCAAAAGAAACGATGTGACGTCAGAAGGTTACGTAGCTCCACCTTTTCTTGTGACGTCAGAGGTAGACCGTTGCAGATTTATCCGAACGTTTTCTTCAGGGTAAAAATAAAGCACTTTGGATTTTATTTCTCCCCTGCTGCCAAAAATTAAGAAATAAATAAATAAACAAATATATTTTAGAAAATAAATAAATAAGTAACAAATATCATTTTATTAAAAAAAATCCTCAAAACTTAATTTAAAAAATAAATAAAAATCGTCTGCACAACTGTTTCTTTCTGTTAAAAGCTATTCGCAACTCCAATAAACTATAGGGCGCGCTGCAGCTACTGTCTAATGGTGGATGAAAAAGGTAAAACAAACACATGCATAACTTACAACTTGCTTTGACGCTTAGTGAATGGCACAAATTTTTCATCGTGTTTATGGGAAGTTTTCTTTTCTATTCTTCTGAAATTACATTACACCACAAACTGTCTGAAGCCTGTAATTTACCACAAAGAAAACACGTGGAATGGAATGTTTTACCTTTTTCTTTAGAATTGCTATCACCGCAAGGTAGCGTATTCGATCTGTGGAGTTGTGAATTGTCCTCTAAATATCCCTTTATTTCCCATGGTCACAAATAAAATACATCAATCAAACATTTAAAATAAGATTTAAAAAAAATAAAATTATCTCAAAAGTCATCATTTCGCAGTAAAAACCGGGGTTGCGGAGTCGAATCGTGGAGTTGAAGTCGAACTGATTTTGGAAGAGTCGATGATTCTTATAAACTATTAAGGTACAAGGAACATCATTCCAAAAACATTGTGAAAGAAAAAAAAGGGGAAGAAATAAAAATAATTTGATTAACATAGTTGCCGTATTAAAGCGCTTTAAAGTAACTTGTAGTAAAATTACCTAAGAGAGCAATAAATAAAAAAAGAATTAATGTTGATGACATTTTTTTTATCTGTAAAAAATAGCAATAATAGTGGAAAAATAAACAGAAGGATCAGTAAAAATTCGCAGTTCAAAAGTTTGAATACGGATCGAGGATGATGTTGAAGATGTTTGGAGCCGAAGGCGGAAATTTTGAGTCATAAAATTGTAGTTTTCTTTTTTTCTCTTTTATTTAAGCCTGATTGTTGAACATGCCTCACCTGACACAATATTTCATTCTTGAGATTGGCCTGTGACGCTGCCAACGCAGATAAATAAAAAGGCTCAATAATATTATACTGCAGGGGTTCTTAAACTAGGTGCTGCGACCCCCTGGGGTGCCATAGGAAGAGGTAAGGGTTGCGAATGTCCATGATATTCATCTATACAGCGGTGGTAAAAAAAATTGCATCACCCGCGTCGCAAATGAGAGGAATATCATCCCGATTGCATTCAACACACAGTCAAGCATCCCGTATCCCAGATGATCTGGGAATGTATATCTGATCAAGGAGTTGGTGGGCTCCACTTTGTGCAAGGAACAGTAAACGCTCAGGTGTATATTGGCATTTTAGAGGAGAAATTGCTTCCTACTATCCGGGATCACTTTACTTCAGTTCCAAACGTCATTTTCCAGGATGATTCTGCTGCGTGCCATGGGGCAAAACTGGTAAATAACAATTTAAAAACCTTTGTCCTGCCGTTAGACTTAAATTGACATGGGCTTAAGTAATTTTTTATCTCTAAACTCACACGCAGGTTCAGAAATGGAAAAATGAGCATGGAATCAGCAGTTTGCATTGGACCGAAAACAGCCCCGATCTACGTAAACAATTATCGGATTCCTGCGGTTAAATGTTTATTTCATAAGTTTTACAGAATTTCACATGCATTCATCGTTAATCGGTAGACCAAAAGTCTCTCATAATCCCATTATTGTGAAAATGCGAGGGTGATGCATTTTTTTTTTTTTTTTTTTTTTTACCAGCACTGTATGTTAGATGGGTATGCTAAATAAGACCATTTAGATCAATAAAGTCATTCCCCTACTTTTTGATTTGGTATAATAAAAGCCATATCGTGTTTTCATCGTCATCATAAAGTCTGGTTGAGGATTAAACCTTTTCAAGGAAAAGTTTTTGATTACCAGTCAGCATTGTAGCAAAAGTTATTACAGTTGAGAGATGTCAAAAAACTCGTGCCTCATTGAACTGTAGGTTTTGTTTCTACATGATTACTGTAGTTTACTAGCTTAAAAAAAAGCTGTTTATTGTTATGTAGTTGACGAATCCAAAGAGAAAAATGCCTTTGTGTACAGTCATTTTTCCCTATGATATTATGTCCTAGAAAAGTAGATTGTAGCCCAATGAGACCATCTGATGAGAATATGCAAAAGCTGGTGCCAATTCAGTCATAAATGATAATGATATTTGGTTATGAACATTCTCATATATATATAATAGACGATGATCGAGTAACCCGCGAGTTTCAAAAATGAAACTTGTGCCACGACATGATAATTTGATAATATGTTTTGGAATGTTTAACATGCAGGGAAAGGCTTTATTGTGACAAGGCTGAACTGGATCCGGTCAATTAACTGTTTTACTGGCAAGACTGTGTCATTTCAGGGGAATGAAGAATCTAAAATATGGTCAGCAACGAACGTTTAGGGTTAATCCAATGGAAATAGTGTTACAATTACAACTATCAAAATATCACTAAACGGGCAGTGGTTTCGTTCAAATGTAGAAGCAATTTTCACTCCTCATACCTTGACGGGCGATTTTCTAGTTATAGCATAAAAGATTTCATATAAATTGCATTGAGAACGTATTAATTTACCAATGGGATGTGTGCTTTTACAGCTAATATATAAATTGCTTAAAACAGAGAAATTAAGAAAAGAAAATCAACATAAACATGTTCGATTGTTCTATAACACCATCAATTAGTCTTTTCAGCAAACAATGATTGTCAAACTCAACTCGTGGACCAACTTCGAGCGAAAAGTTTAATGAAATCCTGAAACAGAATGAATTTTCTATCGATTTTGGTGTCAGAATTTGAGAGCTTCTCGCATCTGGAAAAATAAAAGTTTTCATTTCAATGTCTCAGAGGAAAATTTGAAGAGAAGTGTTTGTAAATAAGAAAAGTTCTGGTAAATTACGAAAGTTTTAGCTTCGAAGACATGTTCGCAAGCTAGAGAAATTTGAGAACAATTAAACGTAGTTGTCACTATATTTCAGCTTTATTGCAAGCATATTGTTTATTGCTTACCATTGTCAAAGCTATTGTTAGTGTCAAAAACTTTCTCACTTATAAATGAAAATTAACAACTTTCTAATTGGTATGTCCAATTCTGATTGACGTGTTTCAAATTATTATTATTATTATTATTATTATTATTATTATTATTATTATTATTATTATTATTATTATTTTTGTTTTGTCTTCTTGGTGATTTTCTAAACATTTAACATTTTTGCAAATGGCTAGAGGCCGGGTACATGTGCAATGAAACCATCAAAACATTCATGCAAATATGCACTAAAAGGTCTAAAAAATGTAATTACTATTTTTTTTATTCATGCAAATAAAAATTTTCACAACAAAATAAAAACACAAATGAAGCAGTGATAAGTAAAGGGATGTAAATGGACTTGTTAAAGTTTCTTATAAAACATGTTTAAAGTTAAGATCCTTGTTAGGCTTGCACTTATTTTTTTTTCTAAATCATGCTGTATAGCAGCAGCCACCAGAGCTACGAGTACCATCTCTAGCGCCAAAGCGGAGCAGAAGAATTCCCCTATTATTTGTACTGGTTATCTCCAAAATTTTAATCTTGTCACTTACATTCCTTTGCTTCCCACTGTCTCAAATGTCCTTTCTCTTCTGTCATTTTTATATATTTTACCGAAAATATGCGAAACAAAAAATGACATCTGCAAAAGTACTTTGAGCAAGAATTAGTAACGGGAGGGAGCAGGACCAATCTTTGATTTAGGAAGAATTGAGGAAAAGATCTCAAGTCATATGGTTCAACCACGACAAATTAGAGACACGTTTTACGTGGAGCGAGTGAAGGAAACCTGATTTAATACAAATCCTTTACTTTCAAATGCATCATTCGACTCGAGATCCTTGCTTAAAGATTTCAAAGCTTCACTTTCTCAAAAAAAAAAAAAAAAAAAAAAAAAAATGAACCTGCACAAAAAAAAAAAAAAAAAAAAAAAAAAAATCGCACAAAAACTGGTTTGAGTGTATACATGTGAATCCTTACTGAGAGTCTCTGCTTAGTGCAGACTTTGTTGAAGATAATGATGAGGAATCTTTACCAACTCCAACAAATCAGCAACTATCAGATTTTTCAAATATTTTATTGCAGTACCTTGAAAATTCCGAAAATGTGGATGAATCAAATTGAGTGTACAAATTCAAACCGTTTTGAGATGCGACACCTACTAAAACGTAAGCAGTTAAAAATAGCTCTTTTTGCTTCCTTTTACAAAAAAGGAAGTATTGTATTCGCAAAAAAATTTTCACTCAAAAATCGACTTTAATTTCCGTTTTGCTCATCCCCGAATGAATGTTGAGTTTTTGTTTTCGACTCGACCACACATGGATAAGTGCTAAGATCGTATAGACACGCGAAATATCCATTTTGACGATTCCCGAGTTAGTTACAACGAGTTTTCTCGTGACGTCTGTATGTACGTATGTATGTATGTGCGTATGTATGTCGCATAACTCAAGAACAGGATGTTCTAGAAAGTTGAAATTTGGTACATAGATTCCTAGTGGGGTCTCGTTGTACACCTTCCCTTTTGGTTGCATTCGAGTGTTTCTAAGGGGGTCTTTTGCCAATTTTTGGGGGGAAATCATTGTTAATTTCGATGTAAACTCAAGTGGTGTTATAATTTGGCGGACACTTGGCTATATATCGCTATTTTGGTCGCCAAGTTTTGTCGTCAACTTGGCGAAAATTTTGGCGATTTTTTTTTTTAAATTTGGTTTTAGTTTGGCCACTGTTGGTGATATTTAGAGAGTAAACTATTGAATCATATTAAAATTACCAATAATGGGAAAATGACATTAAATTAGACTAAAAGGAAGTCATGTGAGGCACACATCAGCTCGTTTTCAAAATAACTTAATAAAGTTTATTCCGTGAAAGATATTTTTATAGTACTAATCATTAATTTTATACAAACAATAGGTGTATAGTCTATCTATATTGTGCACTCTTCCTGATTAAAAAAAAAAATCTTGAAATGGCTGGGAGAGGAACTTCGGACAACTCAAACTACCGATTACTCGAAGGTTTCGGCCGGTCCCCTGATTGTATTTAGAATCTTGAAGAAAAACAAGAGACAGTAGTTTTTTATTTTAATACTATTACTGCATTTATCGGATAAAAACTGAAATAAAGCTTCTTAATAAAACTACTGTAACCAAAAATTAGAAGTAATATTTATGAAATCCAAATTGAATGAACTGTTAGCACAGCTGAAATTTAATCTTATTTCTAGAGTAACTTTTAATCAAGCCTGAAATGCGACGTAAAATAAATTATTTTAGAAAAAAGTAATGCAATTTCGAAACCATATAGCTAAATTTTTCAAACTCTTTATGTTTACGTGAAATACACTGCCAGCTCAGTCATTTTCAGACGAGGACTGCAGCTTCGTGCTTATTAGCACTCATCAGCCCGGCATAGGAAAGTGACTGAGCTGGAGATGGAAAACCTCTTAAGGAAGCCAAGAGTGCGAAACAAACTGGTAGCTAATATGGAATTAGCAGACTAGACGAGTGTATATACCTTGAATATACTGAATATACCTTGCTTTGCGTTTCAATCTTCCAATTGAACCGAACCATATTTCACGTATTTCTGTTTTAGCCCTGGCTAATGGGCGGTAATTTACTGAATATCTTTATGTTTATTTCATAGCATTACAAGATTTATACTATTCACTATACTGTCTGGTAAATACTACTAGTAGGTAATCACAAATCAGCTGTTTCGAGATAAACTCAAGTTGAGGGGAGTCAGTACCCCAGATACTTTCAAAAATGCGATTTTTTTTATTTTTACATATTTTGAAACTCCATTTCAATATTTTCTAATGAGACAAACTTCTTGATCGTGTTCATATTAGAAGTAAGTCAAAATAAGCTTTAAAAAAACTTAAACCTATTTTGATGAGGTATGATTTTCCCTTTAAATTGCAATATCTTGAAATGTTATTTTTGAAACTAAATGTTCCTTTTTCCCAGAAACTAAATTGTGTTAGACTTTGAAATTTTTACCATCTATTCCATACATCTAATTGCATATACGGAAGTAAATTTTTTCTTATATTCGAAAAATATTTTTTATAGAGCTGATTTTTTGTTGCAAAGTGGATTTTTTTTTTAAAAACAGGGACTTACACATTGGATTTAAAAAAAAAATGGAGCTTTCTTTCTGTAAAATTTTTCTTCTGTATAGAGAAAAGAGTATTTAAGGTGCAGAAAAAATTGAATAATTGTAATAAGGTTAATAGAATTTCAGAAAAAGGTACCTGTGCAAATTAACATTGACGGTATAGGAGCTTCTGACTCCCCTTAATATTTTTTTACGATTTTTGGCGAAAATAAACAATATGTCAAAAGTTTATTTACTACTATTTTTAAATTTGTTTTCATTAAAAGTACTTATATCTTTTCTCAAACTCGTCTGGAAATTAGGCACGTAAAAAAAAGTAACTGGGAAAATCAGACAGCTAGTTTTAACATTTAAAATGATAGATATTGGTTTGGCAGTACATTTCGATACCACTTGTTCAAATATGTATTTTTTAAAGAATGGTGTTCCTTTGTTTTATGTTCAATTTAGGAAGCAAGACTAGTAAATAAATTGTTTTTTTAATCTATTTTTTATTGACGCTAATGTATCACAGAAACATTCATTTCGCAAACAACAAATAAATTTTTAAATTGTAGTTTTAATGTTATAGTAAATCAATTAAATTAAATGATGATTGCAAATAATGTCTTTTTTAATTTAATTCCTTTCTTTTTAAGCTAGAAAAATTAAACTATGATAGGAAACAAAAATTAAACAAAAATTAGCTGTGTGTGGCACCAGCCTCGGTATTGTCGCCTACGGCGGGTTGTTGTACTCATCCGTTTTCAAGAAGTACGGCGGTACATTTTTGAGGCTCCCCCTCCCCCCAACCTTCACTTGCGCCTGAGGCATTTTATGGTAGCGAAATGATTTTGACTGACGTTTTTGAGACGTTAATTACACTCCTTCAAAAAAAAAAAAAAAGGATGAAAAAAAGAAAAAGAAAAAAAAAAAACGCGCCTTAATTAATTCTCCTTTGCTCGTACCAGGTATTACCGTAAAGCGTCGAATCAATCCACTTTCGTTCAAAGCAAAGCAAAATTTTTTTGGCACTATGCCAGCGTGCGTCACAATGCTGCCTTTGCCGAGAAAAGAGAAAAAGTGGTTCAGAATTGACGTGTTATTGAATATCTCCGCCAACTAAAGTCAACGAAGATGCAACCTGGCTAAACATAATCTTCGAAAAATTAAGAATTTCCACAACATAACTACTTTAATTTGACTATAAAACTTAATTATAAAGAATATTTTGAATTTTACAAGCTCTCAAATTCGTCTAACACGAAAAATGATGTGTATTTTCCTTTTATAAACCGCGCTTACTTAAATTACACGAGACGGTTACCTTAAGGGCTGTCCATAAATGCTCTTGTACTTTTGATAAACAAATTTGACCCCCCCTGACTATGTGTCACAAATTATCACATTTCACCTTATGTCTCTCCCCGCATTTGTGTGATGTCACGCTGCTTTTAATAAGCGTATTGTTGTAAAAAAGAGTGATGGCATGTCACACTTTTTGATACCCCTTCCCTCCCCCCTTTATCATTAACTTTCACAATTTCCCGAATCCCCTTTCCCTTCGAAGCATGACATAATTTATGAACGACCTCTTATTCCATTTGTTATCTGCTTTTTTCCTGCTTTAGAATTTGTTAATATTAACAAGTTACAAGGAGGAAGAAATAAGCTAGAAATTAACATGTTATTTATACCCGATTTTTAGGCCTGACATTATTTAAAGAATTTCTTCTTATACTTGCACGAAAAATATTGTTTTATTAGAAATATTTTTACTGACAATATAAAAAAATGTCTTCAATACCAAATTGAAGTATTCTCCAAAAGAATATTTCGTTTTAGCAATCGAAAAAACAATCACCACTGCTAAAGATTTCTTCTATTTTGTAAGAGAGAGAGGAAAAAAAAAAAACATTTTGGAGCTGTTTTTTCTTCAACCTAGAAATATTAGTTTTCTAAACATAGAGCGTAAGCGTTCTGGAAACATTTCGTTTTTTAACTTTATTTCGTAGATTTCATGTATTTGCCCTTTTGAGAAGAAATAAAGATGGGTTCCTCTGAGTTTATTGGTTGGCTCTTTGAAATTGTTGACGTTGGGTTTTATGGGAATGAAAAGTCCACTTTAGCTATAAAATGAAAAATAAGTATTTGTTGCAGTTACAAAGTCAGACACATTTTTAAAAAATATTGCCCTTAAAACTATTGCGTATTAATTCAATAGTATTAGAAATGAACAGCTGTGAAATAATATAAAACTTAGTTTGCATTAATGATTTTCTAAACAGGCTCCTCAAAACCTTTAAATTTATTTAACATATAATGCAATTTGTGACAATTACATAAATGAAATTTATCTCATAGGATTTTATAAACAATATAAGTTTTAGCAACATTACAAAGTAACATTTCATAGATTTGGAAAAAATTAAATGCATGAAAATATGTTTATTGATATGAACAAGTCATTTTTATTAGAAGATAATATTTCGCAAACAAATAGAATTTTACTGTTTTTTCAATATATGTTTTGCAATACAGTTAGTCAAAGTTTAATAAATTTTCACGCAAATGAGTTTCCATACTGAATTTGCAAGTTAAAAAAATGTATTATCGGCGTTTTAAAAATTATTAGCGAGAAACTGCTACTTATAAAACTGTTATTAATGAAAATGCTTTCAAATCAATTCCTCCTTAAGTTCAAGAAGTTATTGATAGTTATTGAAATCAAAGATATTGAATTTGTCAAATTTCTGACATTAAAAAAGGAAAAAATCTCTAAAAAACTTCGTTTATAAAATCAATATGTGCTTATTAATTGAAGCAATTTACTTTTTATTTTTAATAAATTATAAGACGGCCTTCAAACTAGTGATTTTACGTAAACAGTCCTATTTTTTTGAGGGAAGTGCAATTTTGTACCCCAAAATAGGAGGCACCCTGTAGAAACAAACCTTTTCCGGATTTTTTTTTTTTCAGAACTAAAATTTGTATCTAAAATTCAAGCTTATAAATTTACGTCATCCAAATCCCAGGATTCTGAATTTTACTTTTCACTTAATTTTATTTTTTGTTCTTAATCAAGTAAGTTGCAAGTACTAACCAAAAAAAAGGCAAACAAAAGGTACCCTGTATTCAATGCTTTTAAAAAGTTGTATACACACAAGCAACAGTTTTCTATTATCTAATGAAATACTAATAGCATTATTAGGCAAAGGAAAGCAGGAAGGAACGCAGGACAGAAAGGACACGTTAATTGCTAATCAACCAATATCGTGGGCTGCGTCCCTAACCCCATCTAATTCCGTTACCTAATAAATTTCACTTGCAATTGAGTTTTTAAGACTTCAACTTCGAAAAATTTCAACGGAAGTAGTTCTAAACCCCTCCCCAAAACATCATTAAAAATCGGATTGTCTAAAACTTAGTTTTTAATGTGCTACATATACTAAATTGATAAATGTAAATGAAATGGATAAACCTTTTTTCATTACACAAAATAAGTAAGTATGACCTAAGCAAAATCCATTAAACACTTAGACATACGACGTACAAGTATTTCAAACTTTTATGACGTTACGGTTTATAAAAAATCCATCACGAATACAGCACAAGAGGTTCCTCTTAGGTAAAACTAAAACACATTTTATTGCGAGTATAGATTGTTTATTCCTGAACATATCTCTAAAAATATTTTTTGATCCGCATTTTATGTGATTCATAAAAATTTGGGGCGTACTACTGTTCAGTTCTAACTAAAAGCATCATCACACAAGATTTCATCGTTATGAACGTGAAAGAATGAAACTTTTAGATAACTGATTTATGTTATTTTTATTGCTCTCTAGAGTTAATGTTCGGATAATCTAACAGTGTCTCTGTGTCTACAATATAAATGAAGAGAAGAGGAAGTGAATAAATCTCTTCTCACCCTCACATCAGAGTTGAGAGGGAACTGTGCTGCTGTTTGTTCTTCTGGGAAAAGTAATGACAAGATAAAATGGAAGAATTTTATGGAAAATATGTGATAATAAAAATACACTAAAAAATCATGTATACAGGTATTTAGTAAAACTTAATAGTGCAGTAATAAAAATTACTGCACAGTTGGGGAAAACCTAACCTGGCAGTGTTGTACGGCTGGGCTAAGATCTGTGTAGCCTTTATAATGCTGCTAGGTTAGGTTTGCCCCAACTATAGTGTAGTTATATTTTGTTGCCTAGGCACACAAAAACTGTTACTCGCTTTTATGAAACAAAATGTTCCGTCCAGAAAAAAACAAGCAAACTTTCCCATTTTCCAAACTTGAACAGAGAAAGACAAACTTGAAATCTTTCTAAAGAATTCAGAAACTTTCCAAATAAAAACCAGCCACGTTTCTGAAGTAAATCAGAAACTGACCAAGAAATTTCAGATAGCAAGAGCTTAGCTTCTTTCTGAATTACTACGGAGGTTCCTAAGCATTTTAGCAAAAGATGGCTAAAGCTGAGGTGGAATTGCGAGGAAATACCGAACAGTTTCTTTGCCTGCAGTTGCTCCTAGCTACAGTATCCAGAGACTGTATTTCGCCATCGTTTGAGGCTCTGTTGGGTCGTAACAGAGTTGAAAGCGAGACAACTAATGAAGATGCTGGTATATCTTCGGACTGATAGTTAAAAATATTTCTCACAACTGCGAGAAGTCTGCATTCATGCAACTTGTAACAGTTCAAGAAAATTTTCACACCTTAGTGTTTAACAGGATGGTGGTGGGAAGCCTGTGAAGTCCTGAAATTCTTCCTAGAAATCTGTGACATTTTGAAATTTTCTGACAGTTTAGTTATAGAATGCTCACTCTAAGTAAAAAAATAGCAGTTTTCAAATTTAAAGACTATAACTAGTTTTTAGTTTTGCTTTTATGATTTCTCCATAAATGTGAATCTTTGTGGACACACTTTCCATGAATATTTTTTGAAAGAAAAAAAAGAAAATGATTGCTAAATGTTTGAAAACTTGCACTGTCAAATTTCCAAGAGAAGATAAATAGTAAATGAGCTAAAAAAAAACGCATTTTTGTATCCTTAAAATACCATAGGGTCGTTTCCCATTTTTCAAAAAAAAAATTTTTTTTTTTTAGATAGAGCATGAGCGAAAGCATGGGGTGAGTTCTTTTTTTTTCTTAATTTTGACTTATTTTCACTTTAAAAAGAATCCAAAAAGACGTTCAGTCTTTGTTTTCATTCTCGCTGCTGACGTAACAAGTTAACAAGTCGCTAGGGTTACCAGAAAAAAGTTTCAGGACATTGTCAAACTTCCTCAAATGAATATATTTTTTTTAAACTAATTATTCTCGTTCAGCTAATCATAGCTCGCAGTGAAAAATGACCAAAAGGCGTTATCTTGCCAGAAAAGGAAACCAACTGCTCCGATTCAAGCTGGTTTTTTTCACTTGGGACGTCACGCGATAAAAATATTTTGTTTTAAAAATCTGACATTTATATTAAAAAAAAAAACTTAAAAATTTAATAATGAGAAAAAAAAATAAGATCCTTTTTTACTTTTTTTTGCTTATTATATCAATTTTAGTGACTAATAATAGTATTTTGACTGACAGAAACATTCCCGTTAAATGTTATGTCACAATAACTTTTTAAGCAATCGGTTCTTGGAAAAACAAAAGAAAAAAAAAAGAAAGAAAGAAAATAGTTTTTTTTATAAAGTGAACACTGACAGTAGAACTACATTATAAATCAGAAACCCTACATTTATACTGCATGGTCGCCCTCGCGTTTTGAAATAAAAACTAGTGTGAAAGAAAAGAAGATGGAGAAATCCTTTTTCCATTTGCTACCGAAATGAATTACATCCAAGTAATCGGGGTCCGTTTATTGCGCCCACAGGAGCAGCTGTGCGATCACAATAGAAGACAATAAGAAGAAATCTGTAATAAATTGTCTTCTAAGTTTTTCTACAGTCCTGAATTTAGTGTTATTTTATCTTAGAAAACATATTTATTAGACTTTCAATAAAAAATTTCTGCATTAGTTTTGCAAATATTTCTTTGTGCATTTGAATAAGCTTTTAGACTAAATGTCTGTCTTCCTTTCTTGCGGCGTATTTTCTATATGTTGTTCTTTGGTCTAAATTTTTTTTACACATTACATTGTGCGCCAATAAATAAATAAATAAATAAAAAACCTAAATATGACCATCTTATTCTGCAACTACCCCCTCCCTCCTTTTAGAAATATCGCTGTATCATGAATTGACCAACAATAAGTACGGTGTATCATCAGAAATACAAATGTAAATTAATGCTATATTTATGCATACTTATTGTCATTTTTTATCTTAATTATGAAAACTGAAGGAAAAAAAAATGCGGCAGCTTTCTTTACCAAAGATTTGCTGTGCGACTCGCATACAGCATGTGGTTAAAATAGAGAGCAATAGAGAACCCTTAGAGAACAATATCTTTATTATCTTTTTAAAATATACGTATTTTTGGAGGAAACGCCTCTATGAGTTTCCCAAGTTGCTACGAATGCTCATGCTATTGAGCTTTAACCTCTCTAGTCACCGAAAAAAATTTTAATGGTTCATATTATGAGCCCCCCCCCCCAAATAAGGGCAATGGTGCTATCGAAAACTGGAAAATAGTTTTGGCCAATATTTCAAAAAGTCGGGGGTAGTAGGGGAAAACGGTGGTTATATATGGATTCAACAATATGCAATACAACAAGCAGTAAGTGATAATCTTATACATATAAAATCTGAGTATCTATCTATCTATCTATGTCCAAGCTTCTTCTCCCGAACGACAGTGAACTGACCATCGAACCAGGTATCGATGGATTCGTAATCCTCCCGTCTTCATGTTTAGCTATTTAACATAATCCTCCGATAATAATTAGCGGAGATATCAATTAAAAACTATTAATTATGACTCTTAGATTTCAAAATCAAATCCATATTTTTCGAAGGCTTTCCTCCATTCAAATTATTATTCAGTGCTTCAACTCAACTTTCCGCAACAACGCTTTTATTCATAGACTAATAATAAGAGTAGACCGAGCTTTCTCATTCTTGCTGATAAAGAAAATTGGTTCATAGATGTATTATGTGACTAGTGGAAGGGCTTGGCGAAGACTTTGGCAGCATGGTTGCTAGATGGCAGCATTATCTATAGTTTGGCACTCGACATGTATTTTAAGACAATGTGTTTTCATTAAAAAAACTTCCAGGTGCAGAGATTGAACTGTTTTTCTTTTAGTTATGCATTATTTTGACATTAGTAATAGTTTTTGAACAGTTTTCGGTAACTTTTATTTCATTTGGAGCTGTCAGCGTTGGCGTGAACGAAATGGCGTAAACGTTTTGCGTTAACGCAAAAATGTACTAATCGGTATCTTAAATTGAAACTGTAGGTAAAAATCTTACCGTTTGCTGATTCTTCTTGGTCGCTTGCATCTTTTATTGCTTAGAAAGTTATTGAAATTGACTAAAGAAAATGCACAATACTATTTAAACGAAAAACTCACTATATTAACAAAATATTTACAACTTAGAATAACAAATTTACAAATCGGACTCCATAAAAGATCATTCTTCCGTGTTCCATCAATTCTATTTATTTTATTTCGCGCTGGCGTTGATCGTCTGCTACGATCAACGCCCGCTGTTGCTAGGATATCCACCAGTCACATGGTTTGGTTTATGAGCAGCAAAAGGGTTGCCATAGCTCGGTCTACTCTTATTATTAGTCTATGCTTTTATTAAAATGTATATCGGGTGAAGAAAATCATTGAGATGAAAGATTTGTTGCCATTTTTTTTTTCTCGAATATGAACAGGTAAAATTCTTGTTTTTGTTTTGAGGCTTTTCCTGTAATCAGGGGATTTAAAATGTTTACTTTTTGGGGATTTTCTGCAATCTGCTGCAAAATTTCACTGATTTTTTTTTCTTTTCTTTTTGTCCAATCCTGAGGGTTGAACAGGCGTCACTTGACGTAACTTTTATTTTCGAGGTAGACCGTGCAAAGCCGGGCGACGCAGCTAGTATTTCTATAAATTGTGAACACTTAGAAAATTTAAACTAAAATTTTAGCAAAGTGCCAAACACAAAATATTTTAAAGAAAATAAAAGTCACTCACACCTGCACTCCCACACGCAGAGAACTAAGAATTTCATTAAGACACATAAACACAAACATAAAACAAGTAACCATTTATTATCTCCATAAAATGAACAAGAATAACAAGAAACGTACTAAAAAATCCATTTTTTTTTCAGATTAATTCATCGTACCAGCTACAACATAAAAAGTTCCAAATCACATTTTATTTCATAAAATCACTTGGGCAATGCCTCTCTGACAAAAGTGATCTGAGATTGAAAATCTGTCATTTCCGGACGAATAGTTTCATGTGTTTATTGTTTCAAAAAAATTTTTTAGGGAGGAACACCGCCATCAGTTTTGCAAATTGCTACAAATGATCGTGGTTTTTAGCTTTAAATCTCTCTAGTCACCCAAAAAACTGTTAATTGTTCATATAATGGGTCAGCTTCCCCACCCCCTAAAAAATAAGGGATATGATGCTGCCAAAAACTGGAAAACAACTAGAACAACTATTCCCGAACTAGGAGGGATATTTCCAAAAAGTGAGGGGAGTAACAGGGGAAAAGATGGTCATATTTGGATTCAATATTATGCAATGGTGTCTACCGATTTTCGCCTACGCTGATAACGAGAGCATTTTTGACGAGTGGATCACGCCCTCCGGAGAGGATTAACGTCAATCACATGGAGGGGACGATTTCCGGTTTTAGAGAAGGGGTTGGGTAGGGATTTCTAATTTTTCCCTACGATCTCCTCTTAAATGTAAAACGTGTTAGCAGCTGAGATTCAGCCATTTTTTTCTTCGGTCTTTTCGTCTAGTAATTATTCATTATTAAAATGAGCATTCATTTTATTGATTCCATCAGGGGAGGAAAAATATTAATTTATGACGACTTTATGTTCCGAATAAATCGGAAGGGAACTCAAAAATTGTTCTGGAAATGTACAAAACTAAATTGCAAAGCAAGCATCATTACAATGAACGGAACTGCACAAAATATTAAAAATGTCTACAACCATGAGCCACAGACAAATGAAAAAACAAGAAAAGTCTTTTATAACCAGCTGAAGAAAAGGAGCATAGATGAACCAACTTTACCAGTGCCACAAATATATAGGTAAGTGTTTCTTTCTTTCTAACGTCTTTCAAGTAAATTTTATATTTAATAATAGTAATAAATATCTAAAAATATGCACCATTTTAAAACACAAAAGCATATTGAAAGCAGTGCAGCGCTATTTAATTGTGACAACTTATCTTTGCATTATCTATAATCACGACATGAATTCAATTTATGTATAAAATTTTCTTTGGAGCGAGCTGCAAGACTCATGAGGTAAATATTTTTTTTTTTCAAAAATATTTAAAAAATAATCAAAACCAATATTTTTTTCCCTAGGGATTTGTTTTACAATTTTTCACTTACTTTTCGGCTTGAAACTAATGTATCGGTCTCACTTCTATGAGCCAAATGTCCGAGAAAAATTTCGCGGTAGGAAAAAAAAAAAAAAAAATGGGACAAAATCTTGGATTTTTTGCATGCAAATAGCATCGCAGATCTTCAGAAACGAAATTTCCCAAATAATTTTTATTTATTGAAATTACATTCACAGATATAAGTAAATACAAATGAAATTAAGTATGTCTATAATTAAGCATTAACTAATATTTCTGGGGATGTATAGTCAGTCCCCATTGTTAATCACTTCTTGGAAAAGGTGATAAAATTTAATAATAAGAAAATGACTCAGTATGGAAAATAAAAAATAATGAAATTTTATTTTCAACAATATAGTAAAAAAATGATCGTAGTAAAATTTTGTGTCCCCTAAAAATGTATCAACCTCGTTTGGAAATTCGGCACTGCTTTTTAGAAGTTCTTAGATTCTGCACACACGAACGCGGTAAAGGCATATAAAAATAAATCAAGCCCACAATATATAATTTATGAGCGGTATGAACAATCATTTTCTACAATGCCCCCGAATACTTGCAGTTCTTTTCAACATTAATCCAATTGTTAATTCCGATGCAATATTTTGTACTTCAAGCAGTAAAAAGCACAAAATATCAATACATCTAAAAAAAACTAAAAGCACGAAAGCTGTATGGACGCAAGGTAGTTTTTTTTTTAATTAGAATTACTACAAATTTTACTCTCTGTTTTATGTTTATTATTTTTATTAAAGCGCATTCTTATTTGTTTCATTAATTGGATAATTACAGCAATTTTCAAATTGAATATCAGGTCTCAAATCTATCAAATGCTTTAGCAGAAATTGAACTATAAGCATTCATGTTTTCAAAATTTTTTTGGTTGATATAAAGGATAAGTTTCCTTTATAAAGTTAAAATTGTACATAAAATAAATTTTGTTTTTAAAATAAATGTTTCAAATTCTCAGGTTTAAAAAATAAATTTAAGAAAGAAGGGGAAAAAAAAACGATGTAGCACACGAGGCGCTGAAAACAGCTGTGCCAAACGATAACATTCCACTTATTTCGATTCGTCCCAATCTAGTGGAAAGAAAAAACCGCTCCAAATATCCCTATCACAGAAATTAATCCATCCATGCAAAACTTTTTCCCTATGTCCAGAGAGAACCCATCAGTTGTCAACCCACTTTCCTGGTCTCTATTGTTAGCTATTACCCCTCGGTCCCCTGCCGTTCACGGTGACAGGTTCTGGATAAGGAGCGTAGGCAAGAATCGGTATGAACCTATGCAATAGTGATGCGGTTTCAAAAAATCGTAAAAACTCAAACAATTTAAACTAAATATTGCCGAAATGCAAAATACAAAATAGTTTAAAGAAAGGAAAAGTCACACGTATACACACAAAACACTCAGAATTTCATATAGACACATAAACACAAACATATTAAACCATTTATTCTCTCCATAAAATGAACAAGAATAACAAGAAGAGTACTAAAAAGGACCATTTTTTTGCAGATTATTTTATCGTACCAGCTACAACATAAAAAATTCCAAATCACATTTTTATCTCATAAAATCACTTGGGCAATACCTCTCGGACAAAAAGTGATCTGAGATTGAAAATCTGTCATTTCCGGACGAATAATTTCATGTTCCAACACGTTATCCGCATTACAGTATGAAAAAGGAAACTCATCGCTGTAACCGTAACATCAAAGCCTATGAGGAGGGCCATTTCGAAAATTAATTTTCCGCTCCGAAGCCTTTTGCCATATATATTTCGTTGATAAAAATAGGTTACGTATCCATCACGACATTGCATATCTCTCTTTCTGTCCAGGGCACGTCAAGGTACTATTACCTTTATTTATGTACTGATAGCATAATTTTTCCCAACAGACGACTGTGGTATACGTTAAGTAACATATTGGATAGATAAAGTATTTTGGTTAACGTTGATCAAAACTGAACCTTTTCTGCCAGTTGCTAAATTTATGAAGATCAGTGCGTTTAAAGCAAAGAAATGCAATAAAATGTGATAACAAATATTTTGGTACTGCCTGGATTATGAACTTGTTAGAAATTCAAACTCTTCAAAAACATTAATAGAATTTCCTTTAATTTAAAGAGTTTAAATTAAATTATTAGTAAAAGCAATTACAGTGCTGGCCAAATTATTAGACTAAAGAGTTTTTTTTGTACACTCTTTGTACTAAAATACTATTTATTTTACTGTTAAAGTACAGTACATACTGTACACTGATTATTACGTTATTTTAGCATACTTCAATGTTTGCAGGTGGCAGTACTGTCCGCTTTGTTTGTGTTTTTGTTTACCTATTTACCAGGAACATAACCTCAATCAGCATAAACAGTTTACTAGTTCTTTTTATTAGTGTGTTCTGTTATATTTAAAGTAAATTTTAGGTAATTAGTGAGTATGCGTATTTGAGTATATATAATAGTGAGTATAAACAATTTTTTACCTCCTTTTTTAAAAAGTTAAGAAATGGTGTTAATCTTGCGAAAAAAAAGTATGCCAAAAAGACTTAAAATGCTCATCAAGAACAAGGGAATGCATACTAAATATTAGATAATTATTTCACTGTTCGTTAATGTGTCTATAGTTATGTAATCAATAAAGAATTTGCTTTTAAAACAGTCTTAGTCTAATAACTTGGCCAGAAATTTATTACGATGAAATTAAGTTTGTCGTTTTGTTTGAGAACTGCTGAAGAAAAGAACTATTAAACTGTGTATTTTTCTTTCTGATACTGTTTGAGTTATTCAATGCCTAAGCTGATGCTTTGTCATATGTGAAAATTTTTGAGTATTTATTAAGTGTTTCAAATAGTCTGGCAAAAGAAGATATCAGTACGTGATTTCTTGTGTCATGAGCTCTTGCCTTTTTACACGTTATTGTTCACGCGCGATGTTGGCTGCAAAAACTGTTTAGTTGTAGAATCCCGTAAGAGTTAGAACATTTAAAAGTTTTGCAACATTCAGAACTTAATTTGCTACTAAGATGTTATGTAGTTATTTGTAACACTGTAAAAAAATGTGTAAGGTTACCAGTATTAATGGGTGTCTAACGTTACGCGAACTTTAAAGTGTGTAGCTTCATTGAATGTTAGGAAAAAATATTCTAATTGAGGCAGTGAGAAGCAGAAGAATGTAAGTGAAAAAATAATAAATTACAGATAACCACTACAAATGGTAGGTGGAATTCTCCTCTGTCTTGCGGCAGGATCTAGTACTAGTAGCTCTGGTAGGTGCTGCTATACAGCATGATTTAGGAAAAAATCAATGATAACTACCGAGCCCCGCAACTTTAAACACGTTTTACCTAAAACTTGAAAATGTCAACTTTTATCCCTTGCTTCTCACTGCCTGAATTGAAATATTTGTTGCTGCGTGGCACCAATTTATTCAACCCTTGTCATAGAACATAACCCCCTTGACCTTACATCCAATTATCTTAGCTCTGGTAGGTGCTGCTGTACAGCATGATATAAGAAAACTTTCAAATGAAAACCTACCTATCTTTAAAAGCGCTTTACTCAAAACTTGAAAATGTCCAATTACATCCCTGTGCTTCTCACTACCTCATATGAAGTTTCAAATAATCTAATTCAAGTTTTCTCTAATTAAGTTCTTCTTGCAAGTCAACAGGGTTGTTTTCCTGGTTTGATTCAGCATGACCAAAATCAGCCAACTTCAAAAAAGATTGAGAAGAGAATAAAGTGTTAAAATGAATCTTTACTGCTAATGAAGCTGAAAGTCTCTCTGTCTGGATGTCCGGAGGATGTTTGGATGTTTGTAGGATGTCTGGATCTCCGTGACGCGCATAGCGCCTAAACAGTTCGGCCGATTTTCATTAAATTTGGCTCAAAGTTAGTTTGTAGCATGGGGGTGTGCACCTCGAAGCGATTTTTCGAAAATTCGATGTAGTTCTTTTTTAATTCCAATCTTAAGAAGAAAATTATCATAAGATGGACGAGTATATTACGAAATTCTCATAACGTGGAACCGTAACATGGGCACAAGCCAATTGGCGAGATACGAAATTGTCATAACGTGGAACCGTAACATGGGTACGAGCCAATTGGCGAGAAAATTCACCATACATTATTTGTAACTATACAGGCGAAACAAAAGACCATTAATTTTTCTATTACGGGCAAAGCCGTGCGGGTACCACTAGTGTTAAACAAAGCTAAGTTCTAAAACGGACGACAGTTAAATTTAATTTCTGAAAATATAGTTTATTCAATACTACTAAATTGTTTAAGAAAACACGTGGAATGGAATGTTTTACCTTTTTCTTTAGTATTATTAATCACCGCAAGGTAGCGTATTCGAGCTCTGGAGTTGCGAATTACTTAGGTTCGTAGGTTGATCAATAAAAGTTATCATATTTTTATGGGTAAATAAAAAGTCAAGTCACGGAAAAGTTTTTATGTATATTTGAATAAAATACCGTGAAGAATATACTTTGGAAGTCTAAGAATCATGACATTAGTAATTTGATCTTGTTTGCCATTCAAATATATTATGAATAATTTGCAGTTTTGTTTTTTTTCATATGTAAAAATGGAAGTAAGAATCGACGAATAAATCGAACACTGCATTGAAATTTTGTTTTCGTATTAAAAAATCAGGAATCTAATTTACACACTGGAAGAGGAATAAAAAAAATACAGTGGCTCCCAAAAGTGTTCGTACACTTTGAATTTTTTTTGTAAAACAAAAGTAACGCGAAGCTGAATTTGAATATGAGGTGCAATATTTTTTCACATCATTCCTATGTCATTCTAAATACAACCCAGTAGTTTTTTCAAAATATTGACGGATCTTCTTTTTGAAATTTGTCAAAAAACAAAGAATTAGAGGAATAACATGCCACAAAAGTCATCGTACACTCAAATATTTTCGAATAAATTCATGATTAAATTGATCATTTGTCGCTTTTTTATTAATATTATTTTTGCATTCTGTGGACCCTTAAAAGTCATTTGGCTTATATTTTTTGTTTATTTATTTGCTAATATTTTGATTATTGTTTTAAAATGGCTTGTATTCGTAAAAAACAACAAACACCATTCGAAATTGGAATTTTTTCCTCACAGTAGTGGTAAATTGGTTTGAAATGTCTCTAAATTAGTTAATTTATTGCATTCTTTAGTAAAGTGCTTGATAAAATGCTTTAAAGAAAATAATAGGACCGAAAACTGGGTAAGAAAAGGTCAACCGGCAAAGTTAACAAAGCGTGATCGGAGATTTACGATTAAACAATTTATGAAAAATAGACATTTGAATGCTGTAAAAGTTTCTGCAGAATTTAATGGAACATTTTACATTTAATTTTCACCTAAAATTGTTCGCCAAGTTCTCTGATTAGCTGGATTAAGTGGGACCTCTTCCCGCAGAAATTTTCTTGTTCGTGCGAAAAACAGAAAGCTTACGCTTTTCGTCACAAAAACAATGATAAAGCTCAAAATGTTTTGTAATAACGTCTTACTTACAGATAAAAATAAATTCCACATTTTTGGTTAATTTTTTGTGTAATTGTATATAGAAGAAAAAATGAGGAACTTGATCTTAAGAACTTAGTTGGATCAGTTTAGCCTGACGGTGACCGGGTTCTTGTGTGAGGGTGCATATCAGCAGCAGGACTTGGTGGTTAAATTTTTTGATGAAATAATGAATCATACCGTTTTTTTAAATATTTAAAAAAAACAAGTTTAAACTCTTAGCCAAAAATTTGGTTATCGGAAACAACTTCGTTTTTTTATCAAAATAACGATAAGAAGCAGACGGTTTTCAACATTTTCGTCGAGTACATTGAAAGTTGTCTTTAAGTTTAGAAAATATCACCTCAATCTCCAGATCTGAACCTAATGTAACATATTTAGAGAATTAGAGAATTGTGGAGGCTAGATTACGAAAATCCGGCTTTGAAACTAAAATAGTGCTAGAAACAGTAAGACTCGAAGTGTGCTTGAACACTTATTCAAAAATTACACACACACACACACACACACACACACACAGAAAAAAAAAGGGAAAAGAAAAAGAAAAAAAAATGTTGAAATCTATTCTCAGACGTTAAGAACTGTTGTTGATACTGCATGATATTCTAAAATAATAACTTAATAAACAATTAGATAATTCAATAATATATAGACATTTTCTAAAGTGTACAAAGACTTTTGTGACATAAAACTTACAGTACTTTTTGGTTTTTTGATTTTTAAAAAAATGAGTTTTAATGTTTCATAAAAAAATTTCATGTAGTTTTGTTAAAAATTAATTATAGATCTTATAATTAAATACTTATTCCGAAAAAATAATTCTAACCAATGGATAAGGACCTATTTTATTGAAAGTCGTAGGTGCACGAACACTTTTGGGAGTCACTGTATGAACGAAAATAAATTTCAATGAAAAGTGCTCAGGTTAAAAAAGTATTTAAAAAAATAATAAAAAAATTAAATAATTTGAAAAAAAAAATAAATAAAATATATCTATTCGAAATATCTGTTTGGCGAGATTGCTAATGATATTTCCCCCCTGTGTTTTTGGAAGCGAATACTTCTAGCAATATATTAAGGAACGATTATGTGGAAAATGGAATTTCGGGTAAAAATATTCTAAGGAGTATGATAATTCATACTCCTTAGAACTGAAGATTTAGGAAAATCAAAATTTCTTCATATCAACGTCAAAATATTCTAAACCAGCGAAGGGTAAATATTGATAACTAGAAAATCGCCCGTCAAGGTATGACGGGTGAAACTTGCTTCTACATTTGAACGAAGCCGTGGCTGTTTGGTGATATTTTGAGAAATGGAATTGTAACTCCAGTGGATTAACTGCAGTAGACAGCGTTCATTGTTGACCACTTTTTCGTTTCTTCATTCCCCTGAAAGGACACAGTTTTACCCATTGAAAAAGAATAGATGGAGAGAGTCAACCCCACTATCCCAAAACGGCAACAATACCAGGTGACCTGGGGAGCAATTTGGAGTTGACCGTAACCGCTAAAGAGGTTTTCATTAGCTGAAGCCATGAATGATCAAAACATTTAACTGTAGAAAGGAAAAATACGATTTATAGCAATAGTGCAGTATTGTAGCATTATAAACTGTGAAGAAAAAGCCACACCAAGAGGTCAATTAACTTTTCATAGGTATGTACGAATGTATTTTACTTCTAAATAAAGAAAAAATAACATATACAGTGGCTCCCAAAAGTGTTCGTACACCTACGACTTTCAATGAAATAAGCCCTTATCCATTAGTTAGAATTAATATTTCGGAATAGGTATTTTATTATAAGATCTAGGATCTATTTTTAACAAAACTACATGAACATTTTTAATAAAACATTAAAACTTAATTTTTTTTAAAATCAAAATCCAAAAAGTGCCGGAAATTTTATCTCACAAAAGTCTTCGCACACTTTGAAAAAATGTCAAAAAATTAGTAAATAATCTAACTTTTTACTAAGTGATTATTTAGTAGAATATCATGCAGTAACAGCAATAGCTTTTAAACGTTTGGGAATAGATTTCATTGTTTTTTCTTTCTTATTTTGTGCAATTTCTGAGTAAGTGTTCAGCCGCACTACGAGTCTTAACGTTTCTAGTTCGTTTTTCGTTTCAATGGTGTATTTTCGTAATCTAGACACCAGAAATCTCCAAATATGTTACATTAAGTTGAAATCTGGCGATTGAGGAGATATTTCTAAGCTTAAGGACAAGTTTTGAGGCACCAAACGCGAACGTGTGCTTCTTATCATTATCTTGATAAAAACAAAGTTTTTTCCAATTACAAAATTTTGGGCTAATACTTTAAAATTGTTTTTTAAAATATTTAAATGAACAGCATAATTCATTATTTCATCAAAAAATTCGAAATTTCCAAGTCCTGATGCTGAGATGCACCCCCCACACAAGAACACCTTCACCGTCCTGATTAACTGATCCAACTAAGTTCTTAAGATTAAATTCCTCACTTTTTTTATCCCATACAACAATTTAACCAAAAATGTTGAATTTATTTTCATTTATAAGTAAGACGTTGTTCCAAAACGTTTTGAGCTTATTTATCATTGATTTTACAACGGAAAGCGTAAGCTTACTGTTTTTCGCACGATCAAGAAAATTTGTGCGGGATGAGGTCCCATTTAATCCAGCTAATCAGAGAACTTGGCGAACAATTTTAGGTAAAAATTAAACGTAAAATGTTTCATTCAGTTCTGCAGAAACTTTTACAGCACTCAAATGTGTATTTTTCATAAATTTTTTAACTGTAAATCTCCAATCACGCTTTGTCAACTTTGCCAGTTGACCTTTTCTTTCCTTGTTTACGGTCCGATTCTTTCCTTTAAAGCTTTTTATCAAGCACTTTACTATAGAATGGAATAAATTAACCAATTTAGAGACATTTCAAACCAATTTACCACTACTGTGAGGAAAAAATTCAAATTTCGAACAATGTTTGTGGTTTTTTAAAAATACCAGCTCTTTTAAAGTAATAATCACAATATTAAGGAATAAATGAACAAAAAATTAAAGCCAAATGACTTTTAAGGGTCAACACAATGTAAAAATAATAAAAAAACGACAAATGATAATTTTAATCATGAATTTATTCGAAAATATTTGAGTGTACAATGACTTTTGTGGCTTATTATTTCTCTGTCTCTTCGTTTTTTGACCCATTTCAAAAATAATATCCGTCAATATTTTGAAAAAACTGCAGGGTTTTATTTGAAATGACATAGGAATGCTGTGAAAAAATATTGGACTTCATATTCGAATTCAGTTTTGCGTTATTCTGGTTTTACTAAAAAATTTCAAGGTGTACGATCACTTTTGGGAGTCACTGTATATGCATTCAACGAGTACATATCCCACAGTTCCCTATAATTTTTAAATTTTTGTACTGATTTTACTTATAAATGTAATTAAACATTGTATATCATGAGTGCAAATAACATTTTAGTTCCATCAAAACACTTTTTAGTTAATTAATAACTATTTTAAAGGCTCTCAAGTATTTTGTGTACGTTTGCTTTGTTGGCGAGTAGCTTCTCGCCAAGCTCCTGTGAACAACAGATGCGTTTAGAACAAGTTTCAAATTTGAGAATAAAGAATTGTTACTTTTTTATGCTTTAATTTAAATGCCTGCGTATGAAATAATTTCAAAACATTGATTACAAAACACAAAAATCCATAAAATTTCAGTGAATTACAGAACACTTTAAACATATATTTGTACATGCCCGTCATTACAAGGAATACACATCAAAATACATGAAAAATGCAATTACATCATATTTTAAAATCCGGGAAGAAGTTGGGAGAGGGAGTTTGAAGATAGGCCTGTATTTGTATCCGTTATTTATTTAAAACTAGCAAAAGGTTCACGGCGTTGCCTATGCTAGTAACAATCAGAAACGATACCTTTTAGAACTGATCTTTCAATATTGCTCAAAACTATGTTAACCTTCCAATAATAATCATAGAGAAAGTTTCAATAGTATTTTTAAAAAAACACACACACGCGCTCAATTTAACTAACGATGCACAACATAAAAACTCATCACAATAATTCAGGCTAAAAATTTTTGCTTACTTACAACACAATTGGACGATCTAATATTCTCAGAAAAAATAGCAACTCTTAATTGTTAAAACATGTTTCCAAAATATAATAAAAATAAATTTACGCAGACGATAAATTAAAAAAAAAAATAGTGCAGTCGAATTTGCTTCCTTCTTACTTGGCTTTAATTCGCAACTCGAGAGCTCGAATACGTTACCTTGCGGTGATTTACAAAATTGCCGAAAAAGGAAAAACATTGCGTTCTACGTGTACCATTTTGAGCAAAACAAGCAGTTTGTTATGTGCATTTTTTTTTTGTTTTTTATTTGGGTGATTCATCATTTGGAATCGTCATCCGCAACAGCGTTACATCAAAAATATCTGCTGAAAAACTGTGAGTACACATTTTATTTATCTTGTTCTTGGTGAATTTGAATAAATATTAGTTTTTCATTTCGATGAAAAAAGCGGTTTTAATAACATTGGCTGTATGCTGGGGCCATGCTGAAAAATTACTGCTTTTACCTTAACCTAATTCCAAATAATTGATTTAAATAACCTTATTACTAAAGCATCTAACTGAAATGGGCAGTATGCATTCTTGAAAATATTTGTCGCAGAACGGAATGAAAAATCCAGAAAGAACATTAAGAATTTGAACTGTAAAAAATAAAAGCTTGGAATTTTAATCGCTAAAATAGTGCGATATTGTGTGAAAGAATAATGTATCTTGACGAGATTTCACTCATCAGTTAAATCATTTCCATGACGAATTAATTAAATGCATCTTGAAGATTTAAAACAAAACTGCCCCTACATATTCGTGAGCATTTTGTAGATGATTCACACAGCATAGCATAATTAAATCATTTAATTGAGAAACAAAACGTATGAAAAACAGCAAGTATCAAAATAAACCGATTCGAACAGTCTAACGGTCTCGTATGTACAAAATGTGACAAAAATGTAATCAAATGCCGGAAATGTCGCGAAACTGGGCATTACAAGTATTAATGTTTAGAAAAAACAGTACAAAATGAAAATGTCGTTCGAAATGAACAAAAAAATTTATGAATATCGAATTCAAAATCGTGAAAATGGCTGCTTGAAAGCAACTTACTGTGTTTTGCATTAATTTCTTACTTTCGTAATACTTTTTGATTTCTCATCTCTTTTTACATGAATCAGAATAACTAAAAGACTTTAAAAAATCATTTCAAAAAAATTAACAAAACATCATTATACATCACGAGCAAAAATTTCTGTCATTTACTAAGATTAGAAGCAATTTATATGTTACGGCGTGTGTTTGTTTTACCTTTTTCATCCGCCATTAGACGGTGGCTGCAGTGCCCCCTACACTTTGTTGGAGTTGCGAATCTCCTGTTTTAATAATATTGCTTTTTAAAAGCAGACTATATTTTTTCACAATACATAGTCATTTGAATTGAACAGAGATGGGCAGACTTTACCAAAATAACTTTTAATTTTCACGAATTGTCTCAATCTCCCAGAAATATGTGAAAATTTTTTAACATAAATTCGTAATGCTAATATCTGTCGAATATTTATTTACGTAGATTGTTAAAACAGGAAGAAAGACACATTCTAAAAACCTTCTGGTAAACAATCAATGTTTAAGAGTTGAAATTCAAGATAATGATATCAACAATTCAAATAAATATTTACATTATGTGCTGAAACAATTCAAAGTACAATTCATCCTGAATCAATCCTTATTAAAAGATTTGCACTGTATGTTATCTGCTACTTTTGTAAGCTTGGTGTATAATTACTGATTGTAGTCTTGGGAGTTCGGAATCAGAGTCTTAGGCTCTAAAATTCCCTTAGTCGGAGTCGGCCTTTTTTCTCCCGACTCTGCAACCCTAACTTGTTGCAGAGTCGGTGTTGGAGTAGGACTGATTTTGGAGTAAAAGGGTCGGAGTTTGAGTTCAAAGATTTTGAAACTCCGAGTCAAAATCTGACTCAGATTGCTTTTGGGGTAAAAGAGTCGGAGTAGGAGTCAAAGGCTCCAAAATTCCCTGAGTTGGAGTCGGTTCTTTTTCTTCCGACTCCGCAACTGTAATTTGTTGCAGGGCTGTGGAGTCGGAGCTGGACTAATTTTGCAGTTCAAAAGTTGGATTCAGAGGTCAAAGGCTTTGAAACTCCAAGTCAAAATCTGACTCGGACTGCTTTTGGGGTAAAGGAGTCGGAGTCGAAGGCTCTGAAATTCCCTGAGTCGGAGTCGGTCATTTTCTTTCGACTCCACAACCCTAATTTGTGGCAGGGCTGCGGTGTCGGAGTCGGTTTGATTTTTAAGTGAAATAGCCGGAGGTCGAAGGTTTTGAAACTTTGAGTCGAAATCGGAGTCTGACTGCTTTTGGGTTAAATGAGCCGGAGTTGGTGTCGAATGCTCTACAATTCCCCGAGTTAGAGTCGTCTTATAAACTGCAGGAGTCGGATTTGGACTGCGTTTCTGGGTAAAGGAGTTGGAGTCGAAGGAGCTAAAATTCTCGAAGTTAGAGATTCGGTCATTTTTCATCTAACTCTGAAACCCTAATTTGTAGCAGGGCTGCGGAGTCGGACTGATTTTTATGCAAAGAGTCAGAGTCCGACGGTTTTTAAACTCCGAGTTGAAATCGGACTCGAACTATGTTTTACTTAAAGCTGTTGGAGCCGGAGTCTGTCATTTTTGCTACAACTCCGCAGCTCTGAGTTGTAGCCCCGACTTCATAATTAGTGCCGTCGTCTGAAATATAATTAATGCCAAAAGAGCAATTGCATGCCAAAACGCGTCAACTTCCCAGCCAAACTAGTCACCTGACCTGGGAAATATTGGGTTCCATGCATATGCCACTAAGACATTTGCTGTCGCTCCCTCCATTAGTATTCCTTCTCAATGGTCTTACCAGTAAAACAGTTAAGTTACCGGATCGAGTTCAGCCTTGTCAAAATAAAGCTCTTCCCTTCATGTTAAACATTACCAAAACAAGTTATCAAATTATCATGCCGTGGCACGGTTTTCATTGTTGAAATCCACGCGTTACTCGATCATTGGCTATTATTTATATGAGGATAAAAAAAATTTAACTGGGTAACATTAGAAACCTTAGTGTAAGTCTGCCAGTTAGGCTGCACTTATTTTTTCAGCTGTGTAAAAAATTCCACTGTGTAAATTAAGTAAAACAAAGCATGATGTGTTATTTTTGTACATTAGAGCAGAGTGACGTAAGTCCAAAAATTGCGGTTTTCTGTTTATTAGTGCATTGTATGTAGAAGTTTATACCGCGTTCAGCCATATGGGCATAATTCTTTAAAAAAAGTAGTTTTAAATTTTTTACAAGGGGTAAAAGAGCTCGCGTCCCATCCTTTGCATGAGCCAGAAAAAGGTTTTTCCTCTGTACTATAAAATCATCATCGTGTGATTTACGTCGTTCTGGCTCTCAGGTGCAGATTCAATGATAAGCACACAACATGTCTACTGCCATAAAATAAATAAATAAATAAATAAATAAATAAAATTAAAAAAAAATCTAATGTGTACCAAACACTACTTCCTTTCACGTCTATTAAGTAATAAATGTCTTATAATAACTCAAAAGAATAGGTACGTGTATTCGTGTAGGCACGTCAAGAGCAATGTTTCTTAAATGAAATGCTTTTTACATTTTTTCTGTACATATATAAAAGAAATTTGGGTACTTTTCAGTTTTACGTCACTTGGCTCATTCATTTATTTATTTCCGCCGATTTTGGTTAAAGTTTCACATAAACTTCATGCTGCTCTTGTGCGAGGGTTATTCCACGTCTGACTTATGAGGCAGTGAGAAGCAAAGGGATGAAAGTGGACTTTTTCAAGTGGGGGGCAGAGTTGGAGTAAAACGCGTTTAAAGATAAGGTCCTAGGTGGACTTTATTGAATGTTTTTATAAATCATGCTGTATAACAGTACCTACCAGGGCTACTAGTACTATCTCTTGCTCCAAACCATAGGAGAGGTTCACCTACCATTTGTACTGGTTATCTCCAAATTTTTAATTTTGCCACTTACATCCGTTTCCTTCTCACTGCCTCATATGAACAGAATGAAAAAAAAAACAAAAAATTAATATCTGAAGTATGTATAATTTTCAAAGCAAAAGCAAAAAGTAATAAAGTGATTTTATTGTAGTGAACTTGATACTCTTTAAACATTCAGTACCTGGACGACCGAGCCTCGCTCGGTTTTAAAAGAATTATTTTTTGTCAAATTGTGTTATTTTTAAGGTTCAATACTTTTCCAAATATACTTGAAAAGCTTCACGTTAACGAAATATTATGTCCTCGACCTTCTTATAACACTAAAGTACCAAACAAAGAAGATTCTGAATGCAATTAAATCAACATTTTGCTTTAAACTATCTGTTACGTTTGTTTCCACTATACAATTTTCTTGTCAGTAATTAAAATATTTTGACCTTAGTTTTGCTATGGTGAAATCGGTTTTTAACCGAATACTTCCTTTCATACTATGATGCGTTTCACGATTTTATTCCAATCGAGATTTTCTTTTTGAATAAGTACTTTTAGTTTTTACGCCAGAAAATGCTACATACAGCATGATATCCATCAAAACTGATGATCCACAAACCATTTCAACAAATGATAACAACTGTCTTAACAAAACATAAAGAATCTCAAGACATACACTTCTTCGAAATAAAATTTAGATGCGTGATTTTAAAAACATGTTAAACTACTTGAAGTGTAAAAAGAAAATAAATAAATAAAATAAAATAAAATAGGATGGTCAAGCAGTAGTTTCACTAAAAAAAGAAAAAAAAGACTTACATCGACTATCATAATGCTTTTGAATATGTTTTCAGTCAAGTGTGTTTGAAATTAGCCAAAGTGGCCAATATCAGCCAAGCCTGGCAACCCTAAGCAAGTTTAAAACTTTAAAGCGAGAAGAGACAAATTTTCATTGTTATGGTTGCAAATCGTCTGCCTGATGCGTCAATTCACAGTTTACTTCAAGGCTTAACTCAATTAGACTTTGTATTTAAAAAAAAAATTTTTTTTTTGTTAAAAATCGCGTTTTTACAGAAAAAACACTGATGTAGATGAACTTAGAATGCAAAACTACAATTAAATCCAAAATTTCATCCAAATCGTTAGAGCCGTTTCCGAGATAAGAAACATATATATATACCCACAAGAATTGCCCGTTTAAAGATATAAGATTGACATCTGAAAATCCGTCGTGCGATCTTCATCGGATTGAAAATGTAATTTTCTACTCGTTGTTTCTTTAAAATGTTTTGAAATATTTCTTCTAAATTTAAATTTAACTACATTCCTATTATTACTAGCGCTGAGAGCACTGCTCGGTATGAGCAATATCTTATGTGGATTCATAGTAAGTAACAATGGTTTTACACTACTTCGCTATTACTCGCTACTAGCTGCAAGTTCCGCAGCTGGTGTGTTGCTTAGAATTTTACTTGATGAATTTGCTTTGTCATGAGTTTTGTTTTTGCTGTCATCACCTAAATGTATGCCAATACGTGTAAATGATTTGGAAGATCGGTTGGTTGTCATGAAAAAGTAAATGATAATCATAAAATTAATCAAACACAGATGATATGCTCCAGTAATACAAAAGTCAGTAACAAGGCATGGTTAGATCAAATTCAATTTTGTGAATACTGGCATCCCGTGAAGCGGAACTGCAGCATTTTTACCGGATTGCGGCGCTGCATGTATCTCATTTTAAGGGTACAGAAGTCCTACATCATAGTTGCCTGCCCTTACAATGAGAAGTGGTTTATTCATGCATACAGTACTACGATAATACAGAATTGTGATATGTATACATTGTTACCATACGTGTGCATTAGGGTGGTTCAAAGAATGTTTTTTGGAGCTAAAGTCCAGGACACCCCCTATTTGTTTTAGACTTATTAATAGTAATATGCTGTAAAAGCCAGGGGTTTAGCCAGGACTAAAGGGCCCTGTAATTTACTGAATATACCATGCCTTGCCTTCAATCTTCGAGTTGAACCGAACAATTGCTTCGGTCACTCGTCTGGTCTGTGCTAATTCTACATTAGCTACCAGTTTGTTTGGCTCTCTTGGCTTCCTTAAGAGGTTTTCCAACTCCTTATCTTTTTCCATCCATTATCTCTCCTTATTTGCAATATTTTTTTAAAAAAATCAGTTTTTTTAATGGTTAGTATAAAAATAGAGAAATAAAAAGGAGGAAAATTAAATTTTAATTCTATTAATTTTTGTAAGTTTTTCATTAAAATAATTACATTGAAATATATGTGACGTTATTGTACACAGTTACACTAGATAAAAGCTAGAGATTTAAAATTTACAATTAACATAAATCACACATTCAATATCCATTGTTTCAGAAAATGTCACATTTTACTGGCCAACCTCAGAAAAGTCAACCTTTTTCTGTCCAATCATGACACTTATCTGCACAATAGACACACAAAAAATTCTAATCACAGATGCATATTTTTTGCTTCAGTTTAAAGAAACCAATACATTTAATTTTCTTCTTTTACCCGGAGGAATAAAGATCTTCAAAGATCTTTTGTTAAAAACAACTCATGATGGTTGGTTCTTTATCTCTGCTAGTAATAGTGGTTATTACGACAACAAATGGGATTTAAGATTAATTTTCTTTGTAATGGAAATTCGCATCAGTTACAGAGACAGAAATTTACTCGATATTAATTTTTCGTTTTCAAATGCAAACTAGGCAAAATTAGCACTTATTCAATTTGATGTTTAAAATGAGATTGAACTTTCGTTTTTAAATTAACAAAAAAAAAAAAAAAAAAGAATTAAATTTACATGTTATGCAACCGACGCCGTCAGCATATTATTCAATTTAAAATCAGAAATGTTTAGTTTTTAGTCTACTAGGAACTACTTTTAATGCAAGAGAAATTAAATAAATTACCGATTAGATGGAACGACAGACATCCGGTTTACTGGCGGAGAAGGATGCATCTATAGTCTATATTGAGCGGAGTCACATTCAAATCAGCAAAACATGCGCATAAAATTTTTACTTTCCCCCTCATTCAGATAGACTCGTCTTAACTGGACGTTTGCCAATTCCATACAATCCGTGAGTAGACTGTAGATGAGTCAGAAATAAAGTCAGAAATAAATTGAACAATTAAAGAAGCATTAAAATACTAACTGAAAATTAGGTATACAGATGAGGGAAGTTATGTCTGTCAGTAGGTCTGCCCTATCTAACAATTGTGGAGGGAATTACACAATTTTCCAAGATCTCATTCCCATGTTTCATTTTTTATCAAACTATTCTTTGATTTATTCCAAACGATTAAAAAAATATTAAAACAACATTAGCATTCTAAGCATGAGTGCTATTTCTCAAAGCAATGCAAATATTCAATCAAAAATTAGCATGCAGATTGGCCCTAATAAGAACATGTTTTATTTTCTCCGAGGGAAAGCGCTGTAGAAGGCTTCGTTGGAAAGGCGTGATCTCCGTTAGACAAAAGTCATGGGAAGATCAAGACAAAAATATTGCTCAAATTAATCGAGATAAAATCGGTACTGTGTGCATCTCAGACCAACCGTTACGCAAAAGGCGGCTCAACCACGTATTTTTCCTGGAGAAGATGATTGCAATATCTTATGAAGTGGAATGTACTAGGATTGAATGAAACCCTCCCAAAACTGGAAAGTAACAAATAGATCTTGATGGGAAATAGTGTTTATTTCTTTTCAGAAACAACCGGACATGGGTAATGGTGGCAATGTAGCAATTTGATCGCTCTGGACCAAAAATAGTACAAGGAATGAAATTTCAGAGGGCGGCCAATAGTTTTATTATTTGTACACATTTTACAGCCTTTTAAAAAAGTTACTTTACTTTTTGGTTTTTCTTTTAAATACTTTTAATGTGATAGACGTCTGTTTCAGTGTCCGTTAAAATTTCAAGTTACAAACTTCTTCTAGTGAGTGTGATTTTTGGAAAACAAAATGACGATTTTATGCACAATACTTGGTAACTCAAGGTGCCATATCATGCATTGAAAACAAATCACGCTACATTCAAGCCGTGAGAGCAGCAAAAGGAGGAGTTACTAAATATTAAATAATTATCTTTTTACCTATTTATAGTATCAAACAGAAGGTACTTTACGTTCAATATGTTTAACTCCATTTTTAAATAAACTTTAAAATGTGTTTAAACAATAAAACTATGTAATACCAATAAAAATACAGTGGCCGCCGCTTATATGAATCACGTTTGATCTAAACAGTTTTGATTTCATAAAGCGACTAGTTCAATAAAGCTGGATTCTGTTCTGTTTCTTTCAGTTCGATTCATTAAAACGATTGATTCCACTGATTCAATCGTTTATCACTGATTCAATTACCTGGCGTCAGCTGTACAGAAAATTTTGCTTGATTATAATAATTTGGCCACCCTCTTTACATTCCGATGGAACTCAAAGAAATCTGGTTCTGACCAAATTTTTGTGCTAAGAGTTTAATCAGGAGTGGCACAAACGAACGTTTTTGATTTCAACTAGAACATAGGGTAACAACCCCAGTAATTGGCACTTTAAGAGTTTGTCCTTAAACTTACCTCTGTTTTCATTTCTTAGCAAAAAAATATTTACTTGTAAATATTTTTGTATCAAAGAATGCACATCTGTGCATATATTTAGTCCACTAAAGGCAAAAATATTTGAAGAGATATTTTTATAAAAATATATGTATAAAAAGTTACCAAAATCACCAGTAATTGGCACCTGATACTCCAGTGTATGGCACCTTGTGATCCAGTGATTGGCACATGTTAATAAAACTGGAAAACCACTTCATTTTTTACTTTTAGATTACAGACGAATTTCATCATCATAAGAAACATAATTAATGTTAATTTAAAGTGAGCAATTTACATAAATTAATGTTAAATCACACATCTTGACATTGAAAACGTATTTTAGAGAAATAAAAATTTGGAATGTAACATGAAAAAAAATATAGAGATTTTTTTGCTGTTTAATCAGTTGGCTTGCAGTTTTGATTTTAAGAATTATAGCTGTTTTCACATAAAAAGGAACATTAAACCGATTATTCAAAAGGACCACAAAAAATGGAACAGTTCTCTACAGTCGCAATATCTCACTGTGATGGCCAAACATATTTGTTTTTTATTATTATTGTTTTTTTTTAAATTTAACAGTAGATTCTGGAGGATTCAAATCGATAGTGAAACTCAAATAGTATTTTTGATGCAAAAGTATCAGAAATCAAACTAGTGACACATTGCACAACAAATTAGGGACTATAAGCACACGTGCCAATTACTGGAGACTAGGAAAACTTAAGCACCACTAAATGGCATCCATCATTTCCTCAAAAACCCAAAAAAGAGACAAAAATTTACTTCTACCCACTCAAAGTAACATCTTTCAACTAAACAAAACTTTTGACAACAAAAATTTAAAATAAATTTTAAGTCAGATTTTAATGGATTAATGTGCTTGCTTCCCTTAAGCTAGAGAAGAAGCTTTTTCAACAAAAATGGCTGATTCGACACAAACTACATTTGTTTCTCATTCCTATGCACTACTACCATTTAGTAACATGAATTGAAGCTATTATCTTTAAAGTAAATGTACATTCAGGTGGTATATAACTTTCTACTTTCAAAAGATTGGATACGAATCTTATTTTAGGACATTTTTATAGGAAGTGCCAATCATTGATGATCTGCCAATTACTGAGGGTGTTACCCTTTTGGACTATTTTGAAATCAAATAACGTCGTACAGTGAACGCCGGTTAACTGAATCAGTGGTTAATTGAATCAATCGTTTTAATGAATCAAATTGTTAGAAACAGAACAGAATCCAGATTTATTGAATAAGCAGCTTTACTGAATCAGCCGCTTTATGAAATCAAAACTGTTTAGATCGAACGTGATTCATATAAGATGCGGCCACTGTATATTGTAAAGGAACTAATGCTTATAGATTTTTGTTTCATGGATTTTTAAGGAGATTGCCACATAAAATGTAAAGCTTAATATAAAAAAACAGTACTTCGTACATAAGCCGTACAATGAGTTTAATATTTCTCCCTGTTCTCTTGTTAAGTCGCACCACGAAGAGTTGCCCATTGGCTTCGTTTAATTTCAGAATTAGTCATTTTCCTGAAGGGATGATAAATGGAGAGAAAAGTTGGAACAGAATTCGCAAATACGTTATTGGTTATAGAGCTTGAATACGTCACCTTGAAATTTAAGACATTAGACAAATAAGTAAAACATTTTATTTTTGTGCGATCAAGGCAAAAGTCTCATTGGACAGGTCACATCCTGCGTAAGTGGGAGGGTGTTCGATTTACTTCTTTCAGCAACTATTAGTCAGAGATAACAACGCCTACTATAACTAATTTCAATTGAAAATTGGCAAGATTAGGGTTTCAATAAAGAATGGCTTGTCATTTTTACTTTTTCGTCAACTCAATGCAGTTATTGCTGCAACTTTAACTTTTCAGGTTCAAATAATCACATTAGAAAATAAAATATGAACACGTTTTTTTTTTTCTCATACCGCAAAAATGTTTCCTATCTCTAAAACATGGCACATGTATTTTCTTCCTTCTCTCCCTATTTTAAGGAATGAACCCGCTTTCTCAAATGATTGACAAGGGTCATTTGTTCGCGGTCGGACTATAATTCCATTTCAAAAACCATCAGTTTATTTTGAAACTTCCTATATAAGTAAATTTACAGATAAATAATTCACACACACATAGACATTATAGTTTAATATAGTTTAGCAAAACTTTTCCAGGCAATGTTAACAGGCAGCAGCATGCAAAACTAGCCCTTCATATTAACGTAGCAGATCAATCATTAGCATACGAGTCAGGCTGCCTGAATGCGATTGACAGTATCCATTATTACTGCCTACAGATGCATGAGGGCTCAATTAAGGTGAATTAATCGAAGTCCATTTCGCTGCTTGGTGAAGCAGAAAGACTGGGAAATGGCAATGTGCTCGAATTCGAAGTAGTTGATTCCGGACGTGTGACGAAGTCTTGATGTTTTCTTGATTTGTGTTAATGTGTTTTAGTACATGTTAATTTATGTCAAAGACTCTTATATTAAGGTATGAGAAGGAATAATGATCACTAATCTGGAAATGTAGATGAATACAATAGAGCAGTTGTTAAACATTGAAGATTGCTTTACAATATGATAATGCACACTAATGGATCCTCTTTTAGTATGAAAAAAACATACTATGGCATTAAAAAAAAAAAAGAATTACACTATTTTTGCTCTAAAATAAATTTTGAAAATTTAATCTTGCTAAAAACATTTATTCAACATTTAAAAGGAATATTGAAATCCTGTATGAATTTAAATATCAATTGTTCAAAAAAAAAAAAAAAAATCTTTTTTGTGTATGTCGTGTTAATTACGCCACTTCTGTTCAAAGCATTTTTTCTGAATAATGCTTATTGAGAGTTTTAAATTGAGAGCTCTTAGTATAGGAAGATAATTATTTAAGCTTTTGAATTACTGTGCATACACTCGTTTTCAGTATTTCTTTCAGAATACCAAACCAGTGCTTTTGAAAGATATTGGAATATATTAAAGGCATAAAATTGGCATAAAATGAGTGTTGTCAACATTTGAATGAAACCATTCTACTGCAATTTTTAAAAGGCATGTTTAAAAGCATTTGCAAAGAGCAAACCGCTTGTCTTCCCATTCAATTCTACATTTGTAACGAATTTTAATTCAATTGTTACATTTCCGATACATTACATTACTTTAATGTTTACCCTTAGACTTAATGAGAAAAATATTTGACTGTGCTATCTCTTTGGAGGTGACTGATGTCAAATGATAATCAAAAAATGTTTTCACTCAAGTACACCTGTAAAAAAAATACGTTTAAATTTTTTCACTATTTTTGAGACATTCCATACACGCTCAGATAGAAAAACTTTCGAACGAATAATTTCTTTGACGCTAAAATCATCAATGACTGCTTAGTTATCAACACTTCTTTTTTTTAACGCTGAGCGTCCATTCAAAATCGTTCACACGCGTGTACACAAAAGCAGAAATTTTAGAAAAAATGTTAAAAATAGGTTCAGGACTCCTGACAACGAATTAACAGGTAAACACGTAAAAATTAAACAGTTGCATGGATCCAATATTTTTTTTGCACAATCTATTATGTAGAAGGTAAAAAATAAACTATTTAGTTGCATTTCTTTGAATTGCAAGTATCTTTATTTAAGGTACGAGGTTTTATGAGCTCAACACTTCAGTAGTTTTTACTGCAGAATAATTTATGTAAAGAAGTATCTTAAGGGAAAAAATCTGCTATTTCTAAGGGAAAGAACAAGGTAAGAACTTTTCATGCACGAATAAGACGAAGTTTATCCCCCCCCCCCCCCATCGCAGTAGAATTATTACACGGTGCAAACTTTAGCAACCTTTTCCTACAACTCCATGTATTTCTACGGGTAAAAATTGCTCGGTGTCGCCAAAAGTGGCATGCAATAGTTGCATCTAGTTGCAGGTTATATCCAATGAGAATTCTCCCAACTGCATGACGTCAGTGATCTCAGCTATGTTCTCTCAGAAACATGAGCCAATACTTGTGGTAAACATGTGAGTGAACTGAAAAAGTTGCAGGAAGTTGCTACAATTAAATGTGCACCGTATAATATGACCGCGAATATATTCGTTTTATTTCCTTTGTTTTGGACGTAGTTAGTTTTTTTTTTAATTACAGGTGTAAAATTTGTTCTATTTTTGTTTCTTTCCATTTTTTCATAATCTCACGTTACGTGTTTCTCACTACATTTTTTTTTCATTGCAGTATAAAGTACTGTTTTGCTATTCTATATATTCATTTTCTTTAAATGATTTTCCGAAGTTTTAAAATTGTAAGATTATTATTTTATTCAAGTTTTAATAAATGTAAATTTAAAATTAAACTCGTTGGTTTTATTTAGTGAAACAAATTTATTCCTTGACATTCAGTTATAAAAATCTCAATTATATTAATAATTAAAAAAGGCCAATGTCTTACACCCAATAAGTGTGAATGTTTCTTCTTGATACGAATTTTTCAACAAAAAGCCCCCTTTATCTATATATATATAAATGGATGTTGGTAAATTTGTTCCCTAAGATCTCAGAAACTACCCGGCAGATTTGGCTGAAACTTTCACCGTTTGTTCGTTTTAGTACTGGGGAGGTTTGTAGACCAGTTCGAAAAAAAAAGATTGATAGTTCCTTTTTTATTCTAATCCTTTTTTAGTCCAAATTTTCGCATAAATGCCCCAATATGACGGTAAAAAAATGCGTGCACGTATTAAAATTATGTGCCCATCTCATTTTTCTGCTGAAGATGGCATCTGTTAGAAAGTTCTAAGTTGTATGAAAAACGAGTTATGAGCTTTTTTGTTCCATGTTCGAAGGCTTTCCTAAACAAAATTCATTATTTAGTGTACCATTTCAACTCCTAGTTCACAGATAGAATTGTTGAAGATTTTTGTGTTTTGTCTGACTGTTTGAGGCTTTTCTCAAGAGTCAAATCTTAAAGTAAAGTTTTTTCCCCAAGATTGGCTAATAATAACTAGATTTGGTTGATTATTTTCCATTTAAACGAAACTTTAGTGTAATTAATGGGTTTTTTTTATTATTTGTGCTGATTGGATTTTTTAATCATTATCCAATCTAACAGCAGAAACCTCGACAAAATTTATGCAGAAAGATTTCAGTAGCGGATGCATTTGGCAGTTTTTTCAACTGTCGCGGTTTTTGAAGTCAAAGACTACGTAATAATGTTTGTCAGCTTTCACCATGTAAACAAAATATTGTCAATCAAAGAATCTTTAAAAACTTTTTTTAACTGTAAAATAACCCAGCAACTAAGTTAGGTAAATCCATAAACAGCACAAAAAACTTCCATTAATGTGCACAAATTCGAACCATAGCCAAATTTTACTACTTATTTTGTAAACATTTCGGATGAATTTGTTTAGCGCCATTTTATGGTGACTAAAAGTATCTTAGCATATGGCGACAATATCTCTTTAACAAAAATTAGTAACATACCGTTTTACAAAGTAAGGAGGGGGAACATTATCCAAGGTATCCCAAAACGATTCCCGCAAATTCGGTAACATTTTAAATCGCACCAACAACCCAAAATAATTCAAATTTTCCAAAATAACTAAAGCAAGTTTAAGGGGATCACGGGCGCGCGGCTACATTTTTTAAAACAGTTCGGTCTTCAATAGACATACAGAGTAGGTAGGACTCCATGTAAAAAAAAATAAGTATTAACTGATAAATCTTTTTAAACATGTGAAGTTTAATTTCATATTTCAGAAATTCTTCAAATTTGTATACGCTTAAATTTCGTGTTTTCGTTTCTAAATTAATACTATTTTGCTCTTTGTACTAGCTGCTACTTTAGTTTTATGAGTAAGAAAGTAGCTTGATTTTTAATCACGTCAAAAAGGTTTGTTTTGAATTCTTTCGCTTAAAACAGAAAACAAGTTCAAGTGACGATTGTTTCTCATAACTATTACTGACCCGCGCATCGCCGGGTATTTTTGCTAGTTACTTATAAAAGTTTTTTCTGCAAACAAAGGAATTTATTGAGGAGTGAAGAAAGAAGCATCTTATGCTTATTAATAATCAATATTGGTCTGAGCTGAAGCCCAAATAATGTCACGTTAAACCTCTTGGCAAATATAATTTTAAAGGGCCCAGTTCCAATCTTAACGCCGTTAGCAAGTTTGGGCAGCAAAATTACCATAAACCTTTGATGTTCTCATTTTGTGTAAGTACATATTATTTAAGGAGCTAAAACGTCTTCAAACATTGTCTTTTGTTTGTGTGAAACAAGTGAATATCATGTTCTTTATCAGCTGCTATTTTATGAAAAGAGCAAAAATGTTCAATCGAATAATTTTTCTCATTAAGGTCAGAGAGTTTTCTTTTGGGGAGGGGGGGAGAGGCTGTCTTTCCCCACGAGAAAACGGATAATGATGCACTATATTCAAGGATTGAGGGAAAAGAAGCGATAGCTTTAAGGTATTAATAGTAGCAAAATAGACTAACTTCTGCTGACCTTATGCTTTCGAAGTGGTGTCTAAGTAATGTCCAAAATGCGGAAAAAAAAGAAGGAAAAAGATGTTAACCCGAGATTGCTCGCGCGAACAAAACGAACAGGAGTGCTCGCGCAGGGTATCTCATACCCGAGGAGATTTTTTAGTATTTTTGAGTCCATTTTTTTTTCAAAAAGGTTGAAAATGCAAATAAGAGAAAAGAGTATAATTATGAAATACTTTCTTAAAAGACTTGCATTCAATTTCTACATTTTTTTTTGCAAATGAATGCCATATGGTTCATGCAAATGTTTTTGTCACATTTTTCACACACAAATTTGTTTTTTGTCTTTCATATTGGGGCTTTCAGTACAGCTTTTGTACCTTGACTTTGCTTTTTTAGCAGGGGATGCAATGTCTTCACTAGATCCTAGTTTTAATTTTAAGTCTCTTGGAAGCATTGGGTATGCTTTAGTTCAGAAATGTAGCAGAAATACTCGCTCAGGGTATGATACACCCATAGAAGTCAATTCCAAAGAAACTAATTTTAGAATGTCTCCACCGTTTCTACCCCGTCAAGGTTATGACCTATGGGTCAGCTACTCAAGGAATCGTCCACATCCAAAAAAAAAGGTGGGTAGAAATTTGATTGAAAGCGAAGATGTGGGTATGTCATACCCTGAGCGAGCAATCTCGGGTTAAACACTAAAACAGAAAAAAAACGAAAGTATCGTGAAGATACTGTTTTTTTTTTTTTTTTTTTTTTTTTTTTGCGTTAATATCTTTTCTACCTAATTGTGAATAACCGTTAACAGTTTCCATTTTTGTAACTTGAGTGTTCCATTACTTTTGATTTTTGAAACATATTACATATTACTCTTTTTGAACCGTGTATTTTTCTAATAAAAAAAAAAAAAAAAAAAAAAACTAGTAAGCATTTGGAAAAGTAGAACGCTGTTTCTTCCTTTACTCATAACTGCAAAAATGTTAACCTTATATCGTATATGTTGCAGATTATTGTTAAAGCAAATGCTAATAAAAAGAACGCTGTCTCTTCCTTTACTCATAAATGTTAACCTTATATCCTATATGCTGCAGATTATTGTCAAAGCAACTGCTAATAAGTAGAATGCTGCCTCTTCCTTTACTCATAAATGTTATGCGTTATTATGCGTACCTTATTTCGTATACGCTGCAGATTGTTGTCAAAGCAACTGCTAGTAAGTTTGCGTCGTTCAAGAGGTGATAGCGATGTCAGATGATTTCGCTGAAGAAACTTTGGCGATAGATTTTAACAATACACTTCTAAAAGCATTTGAATGAGCTCAGTTTAGGGAACAGTGTTTTTGTTTTGTGAAACTACTCAGTGGGGATTTATTGGTAAACAAGCGTAATGGAGAATACACAGAGTAATTTGGAAGGAATAAGATCAGTTTTTAAAAATAGTTGACGACATTTTAATGATTTAGATTTTGTACATGAATTTGATTAATTTCTTCATTTTGGAAGAGAAAGATCGAAAAACTGTACTAACTTTGAAATTAGTATTAAATATTTGTAACTGAATTTGAAGAACAACAACGAACCAGATGTGTATTAAGCTCAGCAAGTTTTACAGAAAAAATAAAATGTATGTACTGACGTTGTTTAAGCATAAATTACTAAGCGAAAAAATATAGTTTTAAGATGTGGCTATTAGCTATGCGCTTTTAATCTTTCAGTCGTTCTGAACTATAATAAAAACTAAATTACAGCCCTTAACACCTAAGTAAGTTTGATAAGGTAATTTTTAAAGAATATTAAATTAGTTATACATAGTAGTACAGTATATAATACAGTATATAATGTAGCTTTTGGATTTTTATCGCAACAATTTCGAGTTTATTTCCTAGCAGGGTTCTTGAACTTCAAAATAAAAAGTGATTTTTATATTTTTTCAAACCCAATATTTATTTATTATCAAACTTTACAAAACATTTGAAAAACCCGCTTTGCCCTACCAGGGAGCCCAAAGCGGGTAAGCTTAACTAATTGTGATTTGGTACATTTGCCAATCAAATATGAAGTTATAAATGATTAAAATAGTTGACTAGCTACCTGCCATTATAAAAAAAAACATATTTATAAAACAGTTGTACTTATCCAATTTAAAGTCATCACATTTGTTTTAAAAACATAAAGAAAAAACTGATTAAATTAATAGACTAATTAATTACCATCCTAAAAAATAACTTTCAAAAGTTATATTTATCCTATTGAAATAGAAAATTTGAGTCAGCACACGAGTCAAGAAATTATAAATAAATATATGATTAAATCCTATATTTGCCCGACCCGTTTTGCCCGAAGGCACGTTTTTTATTTCAATAATTTTAACCTTTAATTTAAAAAAGAAACAAAACGAAATGACTATCGTAGTTTGTAGGTGGATGGTGTCAAAATGACGTAATATTATTGACAAAAAAAAAAAAAAAAAAGCTGGTCTTCAACTAATTACAAGTTACAAAACTTCTTTTTTTTTTTAGAAATGCATCATTTTTTTTTCAATTTTAAGCAGTTGCACTATGCTGCTTCGTTGGGACTGATTAAAACTCTGGGATGTTACTGTAAACAAGACATACGTATGGCATCGCCGTTTACACATTATGGGGGGGGGGACACGAAGTCCTACCTGTTTTGGGCGACCTACCCGCTTTGGGCCACCCTTCCCTACTACATAAGTTAACATAAATACTGGTTACATTATATAGTCATTTATTCCTTAAGTTCCCTTCCAGTTCTTCTTCCCGATCACAGGTTGATTCAACTTTCGGATTATTGCACTATATTTCCTGCATTAAATCATAATTTTCTGCAACAGGGTTTTCTAAACAATATAATTATACCAGTACTAGATCGGTAAAGGGGTTTTACTTTTAACAATATTAACCTGAGTAAAGACAAAACAAATAAAAAATCGAGGCTAAAAATAGACACGCTTTAAATTGTTATTTATATAGCATCTAATAGTTTTCATAATGATTAATTATAATATGAGAAAAACAACATTCTTTCAAAAACAAATATTGCGCAAATGATTTGAAACAATATTAATAAGATTCTAAGGCCAAAAATATACCATGAAGGAAAAGTAAACTACCTTATTAACATGCACAAATTTTCTATAAATTGCTGACACGTGTTTGGCTGTTAGAAAGGGAAAATATTTCGATGAAACAAAGGCCTTATTCTACTTAATTACCTTATTATCTTACTACTTAAATGAAATCAAATTTGTTGAAAACTGTTGTTCTCAGTTTACTCCGCACTTTTAACCAACAAAGTGTTCTTCCTCAAAAAATAAAATTCTGTCCTTTAAATTTAGAGAAATATCTCAAATTATGAATAAATAAGATTTTATTCCGAAAAGATTAATTAATTATTGTAATATTTCACTTAATAGAACCTTGAATAAAAGAAACCATGCATAAAATGCGTTTAACAGAATTTTAATTTTTGGATGCGATTTGCATTAAAGCATGTATTTAAGATTAAAACCACGCTTTTCATTTCCCAATGTGCAAATTACTCCAATTTCATTCGGACAAGAGTCGGAAAGAAACATTAAAAGCATTACGCAAATTGCAAAATTATGAAGTTCATCTATAAGTTTTAATTAACTCTTCTCATAAAAAAATAGTTCCGTCTTTATTAATTAATGAAAAGATATGTAAATGGTAATTTTTTTAAGAAGAGACATTCTTTAGTAAAACTTTCTTAGAACTAAATTTTTTCTTCTATCTCGTTAATGTTTTATTAAAAATGCTATGTTTAAATCATTAGACCTTTGTAACAAGCTTTCAATGCGAAAAAGATAGGAAAAAAATGGTATTTCCTACAAAGGTTTAATTAGATTTCAAATTCATTATTTTAAATGATTATCCCTTATTAGTTTAGAGTGTTTACTTTTTTGCTCTGTTCTTTATTCATAAAGTTTAGAGACATTATCATTATTATTGGGAAGTAAAAGACTTAAGCAGAAAGAGACATTTAAAGAAAAAGAGACATGAGTTAAAAAACAAAATGATCAAAAGGCAAAGAATCACTATATAGTGTTTTCTTTATACTGTTATTTTTATATATTTTTTTTACTCGCCCAAAAGTCCCTTTTTTATTGCTGCAGTGTTATGTGCTACAAGTGTGTTGGCATAACTAACTGGTAACAGCCACAGGGGGGGTCTTTTGCTCCTTTTTGGGGGAAAAGCATTGTAAATTTCGAAGTAAAGTCAAGTGGTGTTACAATTTCGCGGACACTTGGCGATATATCACCAGTCTTTTGGTCGCCAAGATTTGTCGCCAACTTAGCGACAAATTTGGCGACTTTGTTTTATTTTAAATCTGGTTTCAATTTGGCCACTGTGTTGGTGATATTTAGAAACTAAGTTATTGAATCACATTAAAATTACCAATAATTTGACACTGACATTAAATTGGAGTAAAGGAAAGTCACGTGAGGCACGTGGCATAACTAACTGGAAACAACCACAACCTCTTTTGTGGCTTCTTTTAGCGTCACACACTAAAAATATCTCAAATTTTATGTTTATAAAAACTTTATACAGTGTGAAAAGTTTTGTAAATTTCTTGCTCTTCACTCACACCTTAAATTTAGAGTATAGTGTTGTTTCAAATAAGCACCTTGCTGCGTTACCGTTAATGATTTAAATTTGAAACAAAAAATTTGTACAGTTTTTGCCAGAAAAACTGCAATTAGTTGTTTCCAATTATTTAAGTAAGATCTTGATACAATACACATTGAAAAGAAGAACGGAAGATATTTTGAACCATATTTTATTGATACAGTAGAGCCCGTTTATTAGAATATCGGTTGAAAGAATATCCCACATAATAGAATACATTTTCAATGTACCAAACCAATCTAATGTGTTATTTTGATCCCGGTTAATGGAATATCCCGCTAACTAGAATATTTTTTCGTTGCAAAATAGCTATTACATTAAGCGGGTTCGATTGTAGTATGATGTGTTTAAAACGTAAAAAACATGTTCAATGTCTATCAAAATAAAAATACATCACAAGTTAAAACACAGAATTCTTGCCTTAAGTAACCTAATAACTCGATGCTGAAATGTAAATTTTTCAAATATTATGAAATCTTTTGTCTTGACTTCTGATTGCTGTATTAAGATGTTTTGAAGAGAAACAAAATTCAAAACATGTTGACTCAAGTTAACTTGAGACATTCGTGATGAAAATCGCAAATGTCCATTGCATTGCAAAGTATATGATATCGATAGTAGAATGTTTTCCCCTTCTACACTCTGTGAACTACAGGTACAGGGGGTATTATTTCGTGATATTTCGATGCTTTTCAAATAACAGCCACACTTTCTGTCGATTTTGATTCCACTTAGTATGCACCCACAAAGCAAAAGCTGTAATTATGCTTAAAGTTTTCTCTAAACGTTAAAATATCTTTTTCGATTTCTTACTTGATTTTATAAAAACCATGCTTTCGCCCGCACATTTCCTTTATCATATGTGGTTTGTAGCTACGAACAAATGCAATACAAATTTTCATTGTGACTGAATCGTCAAAATGAGAATTTGGAGCATGACAAGTGTTGCTGATATGTGTTTGAGTACCATGTATGTGTTGTCCCTATGTGTACCAAGTATAATACGCATGTACTTAAGTATGACATGTGTCACCGATATGGTTGATATGTTGAAGCATGATATATGTTGCTGATATTTCATCAGAGCATAAAGATGTCTCACAGTGCCGAATCCTTTCAAAGATTTTACAACCATTGGTAAAAATGCATTGCTGGCATTATGATGAATTCCTGCAGTATTTTAAAGATTTATGTTATGGCTTTGCTTACATTCAAAAAATCCTCTTCTTATTTTGTCCGAACTGTCTTTGTTGACTTTGCTTAACTTAAAAAAATTCCCGCTCCTTTTTCGTCCGAGCTTATGACCGCATATGACTGCTTACTTCAGATGATACAGTAAATATCTTTATACGGAATACTAAAATGCATATTATTAAAAATTCAGATTATACTCAGATAATACTATTTCTTTCGGTACATTCACTGCTTAGAGTTTTTTAAAATAAAGTTTATGTTTTAACAGTAGTTATTTTAAAAGCATAACATTTTTCGTTAACATTTAAGTTTAAAACTTGCACACCAGCTTTCTCTACGTAGTTGCGATTTCGTTTTTGTTTCCTTTTTTCTGCTTATTGAGTTTGCGTGTGTAGTGTAATAACAGTTGCTTTTCTGCTGTAAACTTGTTTTTCACTTTTGCACAATTAATAGAAACTAGTTGCGTTGAAACAAGGAAATGACAAGAATCAATCATAAACAAAGTATAGTGACACTACATGAAATATTTTACGAAGCAGTCAGATCAGTGATCAAGTGGTATAGAGAGTTAGTTATACAGTCGAGCCCGCTTATATAGTAGAATTGCCAATTTTCCACGATAAATTGTTCTAATAAGCGGGATATTACATTGAACGGGATTAAAGTGATAGACATCAACGGTTTGGTGCATTGAAAATATATTACATTAAGCGGGATATTCCTTTAACCGATATTCTAATAAGCGGGCTTGACTGCAGCAGGGTGATGCTGTAATATTAAAGATAACTATTGATTAAAATTCGTAAATCATTGATGAGAAGTTTACTAAGATACCAACAAGATTCGCTCATAAGTGGAAAATGATTTTTTCTTGCAGCAGTAATTCATGTTAAAAGATTTCTGAGCTAAACAAACAATTGAACGATTCTTCTTAATCCAAACAAGTAATCACGCATAAAGTTTTGCTTACTTCAAGTAAACTATAAAAATTATTAGTTAAAACAAGTTAATCAATCATTAATTAATTCGTCACCAAAAGCTTTCACAGCAACCTCTTTAATTTCCATTTATTTGCGGTGACATCCCACAAGACCCCGCACACTCTATTTTATGATGGGAGCCATAAAATGAAGATTGTTCAATCCTCAAAGCTATTTCCACAGTACACTGATTCGGGTGAAGATATGAACAGCAATAAAACAGAAAGCATTCCTCTGGCCCAGAGATAGATATTGAGAGTCATCGGAGGGAAAGGGTGCCATTGTTTTATATGCTCTGTCTAAAGAAAAAAAGAAAGAAATGCTCGATTTTCCGAAACGGGAAATGGGGAGCAGCGCAATTTGGCGTATTCCTGATAAAAATGTTGCAGTGTCGTTGCCCTCAATTAAAAGGAAAATTAAACTATCTGGAGCTCCGTTTTTCAGTCTTATCGATTCTATGACTACATTGGGCAATTTCACGGAAAAGTAGCCATTTTGTCCAGCACGTGAGTTTATATATTTTTCTAAAAATAATGATTATAAAAGGTAAAAAACTGCTTGCTCAAGGAATCGTTCATGCTTTTGTGATTTCTAAGAAACAAGATTTTATTCATTGCATTTTTAAGTTAGTTCTTTAATGAAATATATTAGCTTTTACGTGCGGAACAAAATGTCGGCTTTTCCATGGAATGGCCCCATTGTGTGCATTGAAAACCTTGCACATTAGAACAGCAGAAACGCTAATGAATCGTATTTATCTTTCATGGTTAGTACATTGTTTTATTACCAAAAACGGTTTGCATGAAATGAAATGCAATTTCGTAACAGGAAAGGTTAATAGAAAAATAGTTGAATTCATCCATTATATATTTTTTTCATTCAGTCGCTGGAAAAACAAATCGCTTTTACCTTTATTTATTTAAATAATTAATAGAATCTTTGAAATCCAGGTTTTTCAAGAGAACACGATTTGATTAGAAGATACATTAAGTTAACCAAGATTCATATTAAGTTGTACTCCAGGGCTTTGATTTTATTGGTTTTCTGGAAATATATTTTGAACATAAGGAAATTGTTAAAATCGAATCACTTTAGAATCACATAGTTGTATTTATTCTTATTTAAAAAAAGGGTATTGAGTATGATTATAAATTCTAATTGCTAATAAAAATACTAATGTGACTTAAACACTAAACATCGTGCGAAATTGATTGAAAAGCTTGTGCATTAAAACAGTAGAAATGGTCTTCACTAATTGAAACAGTTTACTAACATGAAAACTAAATGTAGTTTTGCAGCATAACACATTAGTTGAATAGTCGTTCAGTTTATCTGCTACAGATATGTTCATGGAGGTATGTATCTAAAAAAAATCTTAGACGCTATTGCCTTTTATTTATTTGAACAAGAAATACACTGCTGTAACCTAAACAATAGGAATTGCAAATAAATATCTATATTAAAAATACCAATATTAGATATATAATTAAGGTTATTGTTCTGTATTTATTTTCAGATAATATGTTTAAGAAAAACGAAATGGAAAACAGAATCTCTATCCAGCAAGGCATACTTATGTTTTTTCCGTTCTTATTTTTTGACAATATCGTTGATTGTAATTATCTAGCCTGATTGCTAATACAAATAATTGTGTGAATTGTGCATCATGATATAAAAAGCATAGAATCATTCCTTGTCCTATTAATTAAAAGCAAATTTACATAACTTGTATCTGTTGTATGAAAATCGTCAAGTTACCGTTTTCAATCTTTCATAAGAAGGTATGATCTTTTGACTAAGCAGCAGTAAAATAACACGAATCCAATTACTTAAAATACAATAATAAGGAACTGATAACTCAAGATCGCCGTATTTATCATTGGATTACTCATGACGATCAACTTGAGGTAACAAAAAGCAGTTATGAAGATTCTCCTCAAAAATAGAAGAAAACGAAAATATTAAAAAAAAGAAAAAAAAAAACACTTTTGCGAAACTTAATTTTACTAAGCCTATTTACCTACACAGAAATAAGAAACACATCATACGCAATCGAAAATATGTTTTTTTTTGTGTAAGTTTTTTGGAAAAAAAATCTCACGCTGAACAAATAGCTCACTAACAAATGAATAATTCTAGCAGCTATATGGCCCATTCTAGTACAGATTAAGTCTACCATAAGATTCGAAGTCATTTCCTAACGAAAAAAACGAGAAACAGAATTGTTTCAGGTCGAAATATATCTTCTACGAGCTTTTTTCTGCGAGCAGTTCTTCTGGCTTAATGATATGGTTATTTCACGTAAATTATGTTGTCTAACAGTCTTACCCGACAAAGTAGTTTGGGATTACTCGGAAAAGTCTAAGATATTAGGATATTTCTCTGAAGGAGGATCTTTTCCGAATTTCTAGACGTATTTTCCTGAGGGGCAAAGAAACGTTTTTTTGGGATTCACATGTGTAAAAATATTTTTTATCTGCCTTTAATTGGCTTATTTCATAAGTATTGGTCACATTCTCGTTTAAAAAAGAATGTTTTAAAAGTGCTACAGACATTGAAACGTATTCATTAATTTAAAGTTGAAGCAGAGTGATTGCGAAACATAAACTGGTTTCTCTCTTGTAGAAATTTTCATCACCAACTAGTCCTCATATACATAATAGCCAATGATCGAGTAACGGTCCTGACGGGATCAACAATGAAACTCGCGCCAAGGCATGATAATTTGATAATATGTCTTGGTAATGTTTGACATGCAGGGAAAGGCTTTATTGTGACAAGGCTGAACTGGATCCACTAACTTAACTGTTTTACTCGAGGCTGCAGAGTCGGATGAAAAATGGCTCGACTCCGATTCCGGCTTTTTTATTTATATATACATTTTTTTTCAACCCCCCCCCCTTCTCATGGGAAGCAGGAAAAACCCCTAAACAAAGATTGAAATATTAATTCCTTTTTATGGAATTTTTGAGTTGAATTTTATTGTAAACGTTATAGAAATTCAATTTGAAAATCAAATTATCCAATAGTTGCGATTTCTAAAGTGAGATTACTTTAAAATCCCATTTAAAAAATGAAAAGGATTAATATTTCTCCTCTGTACTGTTCAACAAATAGATTCTGATCAAATCCTGTGCTTTCAATTTTTGAAAGCTGTAACTTGAGAGAAAAAACAAACTTTTTGCTAACTCAAAAAACTTTTCTTGAGAGGGGGTGGTCCCCCTCTGCCTTTGGGTGACACCTCAACTTTATTTCAGAGTTTATAAAAATTGAAATGCTTTAATTCTGAAAATGTTCCCCAATAATAAATTTTAAATTTGATCTTAAAAATTTCAACTAAAATTTTTGCACTATGTTGTTTGGAGAGGTCTGGTACATGTACGTGTGGAGTAAATCTTTCGTAAAATGCGGCAGTATACAGTTTTGTATGAATAGTTTTTACTATACCTCCACTTCTATACTCAATTTTGAATTTTAATTTTATTGACAGCTCTAGATTTAACCTCTATAAGAAAATTTTAGGATTAACTACAATTATTGAGTTTTGTAACCAATAATGCAATGATTTTATTTTGTCCTTTTTAGTGATAACCAAGCTGTCTTAGATAAAGTCTTTTGATTTTTTAAAAACATTTATATTTTATCGGATCTTTTGGATTTGCGCTTTCTTACCAACATTTTATTTCACCAAGCTTCCTCAGAAGTTTCCCGGCTTGCTCAAGCGATGCATACATTCCTTTTACTATTTTGTAACTGAGATCAAGGTAAAAAAATTTTTTTTTTTTTTTTTTTGAAAGTGATTACTTAGAAAATGTTACGCAACAAAACAGTTTGCTGACAGTTGCTATCATTTAAATAAAGTTTAAAAATAAACAAACTGGGAAAATGTAGCTAGTAGGTAGCTCTTACAGAAAGTTCGATAAACAATCAAACCAGCTAATTGCCACAATGACAGTGATTTTCTTATTAGTAGGCCTTTATAAATGAAACCAAATTAATTGGTAGTCAGTTTTTTTTTAAAAATGCAAGGAGAGTCAGTGGAAATTAAAGAAAAAAAAAAGAAACCCGGAGTCGGAGTCAGCATGTTTTCGAACGACTCCGACTCCAACTCTTTTGCCCCAAAATCAGTCCGTCTCCAACTATTCGACTCCGACTGCACAAACCTCGTTTTACTGGTAAGACTGTCATTTCATGTGAATGAAGAAACGAAAAAGTGGCCAACAATGGACGCTATCTACTGCAGTTTAGGGTTCATTCACTGGAGTTAAGTTGAAAACGTCTAACTTATCGTTGCTCACGTACATGATTTGAAAAGAAATTCAGAGAAATGTTGCTGTTTTGTAGAGTTATGCATTGTAAAATATGTTTGTCCCACATTCGAACGTTTTTTCCTTTAGCTTCCGTTGTGTTACTTTGTTCCATTTTATGCTCTAAACAGTACACAATTCTTTTTTAATTTTCTACTGAAAATAATTTACTAAAAAGATAATCTTTTAACAAAAATAATAAAAATATCTTGGGCACAAACAAAGTCAAAATATTTTTCTTTTACGTAAACTTTGTAACTTCGTATAACACGGTGCATGACTTATCAAGAAAATCAAAGCACTTGGAAATGAATGAACCATTAAAAGCCATTGGACTATATTACAACTTACCAGTACTTAAAAAGACATAACCAACGGTTTTCAGTAATTTTTAATTTTTTGCTACAAAACGATGGTCATTTCCTTTTATTTCTATTCACAAAGGCATTTATTTATTTCTTACCAGTACTTGTTCACTTTTCCGTAAATGTAATCTGTCCTGAGTACTAACCGTCTACTTTTTTCCTCAGAATTTTTCAAAATAATTCCCGAAAAAGGTGTTGACGATAGGTTGCTTCCCTTGGATTTATCAATGACCATAGTTGATTAAAAAAAAAAAAGACTTTGCCAATGCGACACGCAAGACGGTCGTTACAAAATTGAACAACAAATTCTTGAATCGAGTCCAAATAAAATTTATAAATAGATTTTATTGATTTCTATTCATACAAAATTGTCACTTTTTTCACCCTACATTTTTTATAACACAAAAGTTTCTAGTTATTTTAAATAAAGTAATGCATGCAAGCACTTGGCATTTATTTTATCATGTTTATTGATAATGTATATGTATCACAGTAAAATATACTCACTAAGAAAATATTTACGAAGTTTTTCAATATCCGGAGAATTCTCGTTTCCTTTTGAGTAAAAGTTACTTCTGAGAAACACGAGGTTCAAAGAATTGTGATGGTATTTTTCGAAAACGTTAAATTTACGGAAATTGTCTTAAAACAACATAAATATTTGTTTAAGATGATAGTTTTAATTTCTGTAAAATATTCAAGAGTTAAATTAACCTTTTATAAGTAGAACAACGTGAAACTCTTAAGTTTTGAAATACAAAATTTGTCTCCTTGTAGAATTTAATTCAGTATCAGGGAAAAAATCAGACCTCTATTCCAGATTTTAGACTCCCATTTTTCAAAAATGACTAAAATTAAGTTTAATAAAGTGAAGGGACCGTCTGCAAATGATGAGAGCTTTGACATGATGTCATGCGTGACAGTTTGTGACAGGGGGAGGAAGGGAGGGGGTAGCAAGAAATGTGACATCATACTTTTTTTAATAAGAAAATGATGTGTCGTGGTGAGATGAATAGCGACACTTTGTGACGCGGGGGGGGGGGGGGATCACGGAAAATAGGGAGGGGGCGCCATTTATGAACAGCCCCCTAGGTATGTAGGAAGCAGTACTCGATTTACAATAGAAAAAGTGTTTTCTGCGTATTGACGCATGCAAATCTGAAAATACTATTGCTGTCAAATAAAAAATTCTCAAACACATATGAGTAACATAGATAAGAAATTCTGTAACAAAACGAGCCCCGCAATAGAGGTTGAATATAGAACCTCTCACACTAAAGTTCAGCAAATAATCCTGGAACATTAAGGTAAATGAAACATTAATGAAATTTACCTTATTTTGTCCATTGAAATAGTCAACTCCTAAAACTATCCACCTCTTAAATCATCTATACATGTCCTGGACACTTTACAATTACTCTTCTTTTGGAATGGCGTTCAAAAGCCTCGTCACATTTTGTTGGATGTCAGGTATATCGTTAAATTTATTTCTTTTCAAAGAGAGTTAGAGTCGTGGGAATAGGAAGAAATCTAGAGGATTGACATCTGGCGAGTATGGTGGATGTTCAATTTCCATCACACCCTTTCTTGCCGGGAACTTTAAATTCATCTTTCGTTTGTTTATTTTCCTGTTCTCAGAAAAGAACCAACATACTAAACAAGGACTTTGTAAAACAAGTCTTACCCGAAACAAAAACGGTCAATTCCTGTTGCTAAGTATGTGCAGCGTTTGTTTCACCAATGTTGCCAGTTTGATCGCTCCGACGTTTTGACAGAGGTTGTAGTTTGCATCATTTATATTTATCAATGACGCATAATGCAGTGTTGAGATAAAGCAAAAAAAAAAAAAAAAAAAACTTGCCAATATTGCTCGCAAGATGGACATTACAAACTTAAAAAACATTGAGAATCCTCACAACGTAAAGTTTATTTGTTGAACATACGCCACAGTGTAAAAATGTTGTGGTACTAGCATACAAAAATTTTCAAAGAGTTTATAAACAGTTTTTCCATGTATTAACATAGACTTTTGTAATCATTAGCAGAATTGTTTGTTAACAGAGATGATTTGAAACGCGTTTTTAAAGTAAAAAATATTGCAGAAAGAATTTTTTTACTGTGCAATATAACAAAGGTGCTACAAATGAAATTTTTTTTAAAACTATCCTGTAGTGAAAAACACAGACAAAATCGATTTTCGTCAAATATGTACAAAATAAAAACGGATGTATATCAAATAATAATGGATTTTGTAACATTTTTTACTGCAGAAAATATTTCTTATTTAAGTAACATTTTCTTTTCAATTAAAAACTCAAAGCATCACAAAAGTTCCTTCAAAACTTTTTTGAAATAATATTTATAGTATTTGTTACTTTTTTCGTCTATGAAAAAAAAAAGAAAAAACAGTTTTCACAATGCAATAATTTTAACTCAGACGTAATGCAAAACCTAACTGATCCAAACAATAATTTAAATAGCTTATTTTGATTAAAATTATATGAGAGTTACTTAATTTTTGACTCCATGTAAAATAAAAATGCCATCAGATATTTTGCATTGCTTGTTTCAATAATCAGTCAAACACATAAAATTTGAGATGTAAAAAAAAAGAATAAATCATCACATTAAACTTCTATAGAGATTACAACACTCTTACTGAAAGAAATATACTTGAATTCGTCCCCTTTTCAGTTTTAAAAAAAAATAAATATTGATATCCTTATCGAAAACTTTTAGTATGATGGTTAAAAAGTTTCCTTAAAGTTTTAGAACTTGACACTTGACTAGTTTCTAAAATAACCGATTCAATTAATATATAACTTTTGAAACAGTTTTCTCACCAATAGAACTCACCACATTAACTTATGAAAAGAGTATGGAAGAATGTAACAGCTGCATTCATACCGTAATAAATTTTGAAAGAGCAACTTGCTTGTACAGTACGTGTATCAAATATTATTTGTCAGATTTTGTTTCGATTACAGTGTTGGCCAAATTATTAGACTAAGACTGTTTTAAAAGCAAATTCTTTATTGATTACAAAACTATAGACACATTAACGAACTGTGAAATAATTATATTATCTAATATTTAGTACGCAATCCCTTGTTCTTGATGAGCATTTTAAGTCTTTTTGGCATACTTTTCGCAAGGTTTACACTATTTCTTAACTTTTTGAAAAAGAAGTTAAATAATTGTTTATACTCACTATTATATATACTCACATACACATACTCACTAATTACCTAAAACTAACTTTAAATATAACAGAACACACTAATAAAAAGAGCTAGTGAACTGTTTAAGCTGATTGAGGTTATGTTCCTGGTAGGTAGATAAACAAAGAACATAAACAAAGAAGACAGTGCTGCCACCTGAAAACATTAAATTATGCTAAAATACCGTAATAATCAGTGTACAGTATGTACTGTACTTTAACAGTAAAATAAATAATATTTTAGTACACACAGTGTACAAAAAAAAAACTCTTTAGTTTAATAATTTGGCCATCACTGTATGTAACTGTCCCATTCCTCTCGCCCTTCTATTTCTCTCACCTCTCCCCTACTTCCCATCATTAAGTTACTCCCTTAGCAGAGAATTCCTGCAATGGGAATGATAAATAGCTGTGAAATCATTACGGAAACAATGGCAAATCTCATTGGATTGAATAACTCATTCAGAGAGATTTATTTTCAACAATTCCGCACCCATTCCCATTTAAAGTACTCGCTCGTTAACCAATGAAACATAGACAAAAGCAACGAAGTGAAGGAGTTTTCTAGTTTAGTTGAGATAGGATAACTTGTTCTTCATGACTTAATAAATTACACAATGTTGAATGACGCACCTTATAAAATATCTATTATACATTGAAACGTAACATTTATTAAATATTCTTCTTGTGCGACAATTTTGCGGAATAAAGGTCAGCCATGGTCTGTTAAAATTTCTTCATTCTATAACAAAATCATTTGAGACAGTGAGAAGCACTAGGTGGACATGTCTAACTGGGATTTTTTTTTTATTTCATTGAATTTTTTTTTTTTTTTTTGAAACTAGAATCTTTAAAGTTAATAAATAATTTACGGTAATTCTGAAGTATACAAACTTCTGAAAGGTAAAATAAATATGAAATTTGTAAAAAAAAATCGAAAGGCATTTTTACACAATGAAAAAAAAATAGAAAGTCATATATATAAATTTTGCATTACTGTTACTTTACGCAATACATACATATATAAATAGATGCAACTCAAGCTATACGAGAAAGCGGTATCAACAGTTCAAGATGAAACAGAAATTCTCTAAAATCATTGTTGAAACAGTTCAGTGTAATTTATTTTCGTCACTATGATGCCAGAGGGCTAAAACATTTTCAACAATTTATATCTATAAGCATTAGCTAAAACTTCATCATTGAGTCAAATAAGAGTCAGTTTCCCTCAAACAATGCATAACATTTGGAAATATCTCGAATGTAGCCTCAAACTTTGAGAACTAATTTCACAAACTTCGAATCATCTGGGACGATTGAGATGCACTGACGACAATTTCCGTCTCATCCAGTTTAATGCGCTTACTTTTTAATCATTCAAATGATAAATGGAAGTCGTATCTTGAAAATGTTTTCGAACTTGAATGAATGAAACATGGGGAAATTGGCTGAAAATTGTTTCCTGTTTACGGTGTTTAAATCAAAACAGTTTTGTATTTCCCTGAGATCAAATAAAGAAAATAAAACGCTACATTACTTTTGGAAGCTACACATTCAAAAATAATTTTAGAAAGCACTACGTATATATTAATCTTTACACAACCAATTAATCAACTAGCCTTCATCCGCCACTGATGAAAGGTAAAATGTCTGTAACCAATCTGATGGGTAGCTTAGTTCACTTCATTCATAAAAATATTTTTCACACAAATTAATAGGTGAATCATACATTTAACGGAGCAAGTTACCAGGCGAGTCGCAAATATCATGTCACGATTTACTAGGCGAGTCTTGCCTTTGGTCGCAAGAGTTACCATAGGTCAGCCACGTATTTGTTTTCTTTCTTGGCTCAAATTTCTTGGCATCACACTTTGGAACATTTCAATTGGAAATTTGTTAGACACAGCATACATTCGAAATTTTCGTGTGTTATCGTAATGCACAAAATAAAATTGAATTATGAATGTAAAGAGAAACGATCTAATGTGTGCATCACATGACTTCCTTTTGCACCAATTTAATGATAATAGTGCCTTTGAGTAAGCAAGAAAACACTTAAATGTTACACAGATTAATTTTCCCAATATCGACTATTTTAACGTGGTTCAATGGAGACCTCTATAAATATCGCCAATACCGCCAAATTAAAAAAAAAAATCAAAAAATAAAAAAGTCTAATTTCTCGCCAAGTTGGCTACAAAACGGCGACAAAAAGCTTAGCGATATAAGCCAAGTGTGTGCTAAATTACAACATGATTCGATTTCTTTATTTTTACTTATTTTTCATTGATATTAACGCTGATTTCCCTCCAAAAGGTGTAAAAGACCCCTTTTGAAACATCCGAATACAAATAGAGGGGGAGATACACAATTAGTGGATTCACTAGAAATCTACATACCAAATTTCAACTTTCTACGACATAGCGTTTTTGAATTATGCGAGATACGTACATACGTACATACATACGCAAGTACAGACGTCACGAGAAAACTGCTGGTAATTCACTCGGGATAATAGATCTGGAATAGAAAATTAAGCCAAAATTCAAAGGGCAATCTTTTTGCGAATACAATGCTTCCTTTTCTATGTAAAATTAAGTAAAAACGAACTAACTTGCTTGTAGAAGGAAACAACTCATTGGGATGAGAATAGTAGCGGCACATGTGTTAGGACGTGCCAGACAAGTTTACTGTTGTGTGAAGGATGTCAGACAAAGTTGATTCAACTAAATTTCCTCGTGTGAAGCAGGCTTTCCCCTTAATCATGTCGTTGCAAAATCTGCAAAGATCTGCCACAAAAAAGAAAAAAAAAAACATGAAAGAAGGCTTAATGCATCTTGAAAATGTCGCGAAAAACAAAACAAAACGAAAAATGAAAAATAAAAATAAATAAATAAAATAAATAAATAAATAAACATAGTAAATTAGATAGTAAAATTTTGCTCTAGGATTTCCAAAATCATCAGATGAAAGCAGAATATATCATAAAAATTAATTTGAATTCTGAAATTTAGAATTCAAATTATGTTTTTCGCAATCACGAGCTGCGACAGGACCCTACTCATCAGAGTTATTGTTTCTAGAAACGGCTCCTGTCCCCCCAAGCCTGCCCCTTCTTTTGGGCGGTTACCCTGTGTATGTGACGTGTGTATAGTTGTGTATGTGTTTGTTTAGGCTTGTGTGTGTGTGCGTAGACCTAAGTGAATGTACGTTAGCGTGTGTGTGAGTGTGTATGTGTATGAGCGTGCGTGTGTGTAGGACATGCACACCACCTTCCAGGAGAAGTGAATTCCGGGGACAGTGCACAAGACCGGAGGAGTTGTGCCTGCAGAAGACGATGGGGTTGAAAAAGGAACCACAACGCCAAGGATGGTCAAATAAAAACAATTAGAAATCGTGATTGCTCAAAAAAAAACTTATATTTAAAAAAAAAATAGATCAGGGAAAGAAAGAGAAATATACTTGTATTATAAAGTGTACGTCTATTTCTGAAACTGTGAAATAAGAACAATAGATTTTGACATTTCATTCTGCATCAAGCAGACTTTTAACCTTTCAACGAATGAAAATAGAAAAAAAAAACATTTTCAATTACAAGAAAACATACCAAAAAGTGTTAAATGAATTTCCAAACTAATTTATTATTTTAAAACCACACTCTTTAAAGATAAATAGGAAAACTTTAATGAATGTGCAGACGTTTTATTGATTCTTGGAAAAAAAACAGCTTTGAGGAACTTCAAATTAAATTCCCTAATGTGTAAACGTATAGGTAACTTTATAATTCATTTCCACGGGAAGTCATTTAGTTTTAATTTTAGTGAAGGAAAGTCTTAAAGTAATGTTATATTACGTACATATTCTTTTAAGGGAAAGAAACAAAACATCAATTTAAAATGATCCATTCAAGAGTTTTATGAAAGTTAGTACTCTTCATTTACTATATGTTTGATATGCTAAAAATTTATTTAATTCAACTGCACGCAATTATTTATCACAATAGAAGACAATTTTAACAAAAACATGGTCTACTGTATTTATGTTGTTTACAAAAGAATATATTGAATTACTGCTTTAAACTTGACTTAAGTAAATATTTTGATGTAATTCCTCTGAGTTCGAAACGATTTTTGATTATACAACTATTCATATATCGAATCTGGTTGTTTAAAAGTACTAACAATAGTAGATGTTATAAATGGTAGTAAAGCTGATTGAGTCACATTCTAAGTGATGTGCGTTTAAATTGAAATTCTTACTTTATTTATGTATTTTTGAAATAAATTTTCAAAACACCATTACGGGGATGCCATTCATAATGACATTGTGATTTAAAAATAATATTGGTCGCAACTCAGAATTTAGAAAAATATATCAACTCCTTTACAATAAATACTAGCATGTTGCGATTTCTCAAATTGAAATAGTTGCAAAAAAATAGAAGAAATAGTTATACATACGAATACACTGCAAAAAATAATTGTTGCTTTTATAGTAGTATACTGTTTTTTCTTAATGTTTAATACTGATTTGGTAAATAACAGAGAAAAACTGTAAAACTTTTTTTAGATTGCGCAAAACGATGCGCAAAAGATGTTTCTTTCTATACGGGAAGATAAACTAATGAATTGAAGGTATCGACAGCCGTGTTTGTTGATATCTTGGCTGCTAATTGATATTTCGGATTGATATTTCGGTGTGCTGAGGCAGGACTGCTCAGTTGTCATCCAAGTTAAAGGTAAGTGCTAGTTATATTATTCATTCTCTTTTCCTCAAAATGTAGTTTTCTTTATCGTCGAGAATGTAAGCAAAATAACAGTGTTTATTTTGAAATCATAATTCGTATTTCAATATTCGTTGATGTTGACTTTGCAATTTTTTTTAGTTGCTAAGTTGTAGCGATTGCTTTATAGCAAAAATCAGAGTAGCTGTTGTGATTCTGAATATTTTACTGCACGTATGATAGTTTTTAAACACTTTCTGAAACTCAAGTTTGATTTAAGAAGAAATCAATTCCTTTCTTGATCGTATTTAAAGTTATTAGACCATTTAGACTTTGCTTACGATTATATTTTGTGTTATATACGAGGTTAGTATTTAAAAATTAAATATTTATGTATTCTAGTAAATTTTAGCTTATCGCGATTGACTTCTTCAGTTTTAAATTCTTTAACAGTTTGCATTTAACCATTTTATTGATAAATTTTGCGTTATAACGTCAGTAACCTTCGTATCCTGTACATAATTCGATAATAAAATGTAAATAAATAAAATAGCAACGTGACCGAGAGACATGCAAACAGTATCAAGTTTTATATTTGCGTCAGCAGAAAATTAAAGTTTTACTTCAGGAAAAATGCACTAGTACCATTGAAACTTGTGAACATAAAAATAATTTTAGAAACTATATATTCAGAGGCACTCGCTGGGAGGTCACGGGAAGTCTCTATGACTTCCCCAAAATTTCCATATTGGGAAAAAATTTTCTGTCGATTCCTCAAATTTGGGGACATAATTGTAATGTTGCAATTTTTGAATTCTCGAATGTCCAAATTTCATTAAATATTGCACTTAATTGTGCGTACTTAATGTGTGCATGCACCAGTATTCTATTAATCGGCAAATATGTAAGTTCCATTCTACAAATTGAGATTATACGCCTTCCCAACATATTTATGTTCAGGTCGTGCTTGGCCATATTTTAAAATTTTCAACTTTTCATATCTGATCTGGCAGTGTTGCATTCTCGTCAAAATTGCAGCTTTTTAATTTAAAGTAGAATCTTTATATTACTATGCAATGTTTGTCATATTTTATTAACCTTGAAGGACATGCTCATTTAGAAGAGTAGATGCTCGAGAACTACAGTAGAATTTGAAACTCTTGTAACCTTGAACTTGTCAGTTTCCTTACATTTTAACTTTTAGAACACTTTGAGTCTTAAAGTTTGGCATCAACGTGTTCATGATGAAGACAAAAACTATATTATAAATACTGAAAAAGTGTGATTCTGTTCTTCACTGTCTTTCACTGCATATAAAAAGTAAAAATATGTCAGATTGTTATCCGTGTAAAATGGAAAAATCGGAGAATTTCGTTTTAATCTGTAACGGATATTCAAGCCAAAGCCGGGTAAATTCTTTTGCATTTAAATGCGATGGGTTCCTTAGCAGTTGAGTTACTTAAAGGGGGGGGGGATTATTTTCACAATAATAGAGGATTTTTCAAGTAAGTCTTCTGTTTATTTCTTAAAGAAGAAAAGTGAGGTTTTCGAATACTTTGTCAGGTTTCAAAAGAGAACAGAGAGATTTGCGGGAAAGATCCCGATAACGGTAAGAAATTTCGGAACTCCCGGTTTGAAATTTACCTTAGCGACCAAAGCACAAGAATCGAAAAAAACCAACAAATCTTCCATTTAATAAAGTAGCGTCATAGAACATTATAACACAACATTAATTAATGTAATTAGGACACTTTTAAATTACCTGAGTAGTCTTGAGCTGAAGCAGCTATGTGCTTGCACTACTTACGGACTAGAGCGGTTTTGATGGGTAAACCCAAAGATTTTCTTTGGTTTGAAAATTGGAACTCACAATTTTTTAATGATTAAAACTGGCACTACCAGATTTGATTTATTTCTTGGCATGCTTGACTATTTATTCTTTTGTTAAAGTTGTTTTGATTTCTGAACGATTTTCATTTTTTACTGAATTGACTTTAACTAAGCCATCTTGATTTTGGGAACATAGAACTGTTTCTTCCAGATTTCAAGTAAATTCTGAAAAACGTAAAGATATATTCTCTAAATCCTCTCAAAAGAAGTGGCACTTAAAAAAAAATCGCTGGTGGCTTAAATGGGGACATCGATAGCTGTTCAAAACGGCGGGGAAGGGGGGGGGAGAGCGTCCCTATTTTGAAAGACATAGAATATAAATGAAACATCTTAAATTATGCTTAAATATTAAGACATATATAAGATAGAATGCTTTTACGGTATTATTTTATTTCAATTCAAATGACTCTTTTATGTGATTCCTTAGTACTTAAGAAAAAAGCTCCAAAAAATTAAATTTTAACAATATAATAACACAAATGTGGTATAAAATACATGAAAAAAAATATTTTAAAAAATTATGAGTAAAATGTTTCATATTAAGTACAGACAGTTCTAAATAATTATTTTACGTCACACTTTGTTTCATATTCAGAGTTCTAATAATAGGGAGCTGTCAAAGGAAAAGAAGATGAAGCTGGTATCAGTTGAACATAGCTCGAGCTGTTTAACAAGTGTTGAAAAGAAATATGGGTTACAAAAAAAACAAAAAAAAAAAAAAAACACGAAAGAAAAACAATCTACGGTTTTTAGTGCTACTATAGCAACTCGGGAAGGGGGGGGGGGACTAAAATTCCCAATTGGTTGTCCCAAACGTCGACCTTGCTCCTTTTTCTAAAAAAATATTTCTGTACCTCATCCTAAAAATTGTTTTGAAGTAAACATATTGCAATCCGATAAAATCTGAAGCCTATTCTCAGAAGAAACTAGTTTCAAATTTTATCATCTTTAAAAAATGTTTATTTTTTTCTTTCGACCAAGATGTTAGCTTTCCCATTTTGCACAACTTTCCGCTGCTTTTTTTTTTTTTTTTTTGGAATTCTTGATTTATAGAAGGAGTTTTTCTCTCGATCACTTCAGCTATCCGATCGAAAAAAAAAATAAACACTGTTTTTAATCAACAGTCTCATATGTATTACAAAATCCTTCAAAAATACCGAAAATTACAAAGTTTTTTTAAAAACTGTATTTCAGAAACCAGTATAAGTGCATTTTTTTGCATAGAAGATGAAATGTAAGATATTATTTTCTTTCTTTCTTTTTCTGAGTTCTTATGTAAAATATCCAAATTAGGCGTACTTTAATTAGACAATAATAACCACCGCTACAAATGTGTAGTTTGCAAATTGCAGCCAAACAGTGTTTTTTCTCCTTAAAACAACATATTTAGTGCTTGACGGGTTCCTGAAATAAACGGTTCAATTACAATTTAGGTATATGTTAAGCGGTTTCAAAATAAACCCAACTCCCAAGGCAACCTTAATTTCGATCATTCAGAGTAATAATTTTAATTATTTTAGGGCGTATTTATATACTTACGTAATTTGATTTTTCCATGTATGTTTTTTGGTGTCGACAAGTTTTATGAGATTCTAGCAAATTTTATTTTGACAGATGCTTTCATAATGTAAGGTTTAATGATGGCACCTAAGTCGGCAAAGATGTCACAAAGAAGAATGAAGTTCGTGATGTAAAAATGTTGACTTTGAAAAAATTAGCATTCAATTTTAAATGAATTTCTGCAATTTCGCTGTAAAAACTACTAATTTATATTTATAGGTAATGTATACGAAATAAAATAATTTGGCAATTATTAAAAATTATTTCTGTTCAATAGTTCTGGAATTTTGAACCGTCACGTAAAAATTGTTTTCATATATGTAACTTTTAAAAGGTTAATAGGATAAAGTATTATCTAATTTATTATAATCAGGTTACAATAAAAACCATTCTGTGCAGTCTAAATGCTGAATACTGCACGTATGGTGTGAAATAAAGTTAGTATGTCAGTAGTATTTCTCAAATAAAGTAGGTTCAAGTGCAACTTATAACATTAAAAAAAAAAAAAAGAAAGCGATGAAATAATCTGTTTTACCAGAAAAGAAAAATAAATGCACAGAATTGCATGTATAAAGTTAAAATAAACTTAAAGGTATAATGGATTGCATACTGCAAAACATTTCCCACGTTATGCTGCACATTTTAGTAGCACAATAATGCTGGAAGTGAAAAAAGTACTTTTAGTAAAGATACGATGTAGTATTTTCAATTAAATATAAAAACCTTCTCATTTTTACTACCTTCATGGATCAAAAAAAGTTTTGTTTTATAAAAAGGTTTATTCTTAAAATAAAGCTTCAGACCAAATTTTGCAATTTCCTTCTATTTGTAAATTTTTAAGTTTGCAATAGAGCTAAAGTTTTTTGTAGAAATGAAAAAGCGCCCCTTTTTCTTCTTTAACAAGTGTTTATAAAATATAGAGATGTGCATTGATTTATTTTGTTTACAATGAAATTAATATCGATAAAACACATGTTTAGCAGCAGTTAACTATTTTTATGTAAAAGGCTTTTATATTTCTTTACTTGTCGCTTTTCATGGCCTAAAACATTATTTTTGTTGTTGAAAAACTTTACAAAAGGAACAGATTTCGTATGTAGGCTGATTTCTACTACGTACATACAGAATCAATTGCTTTACTTTTCTATATTGTTCTTCAGCTGTAAAAGCAGTGATTTCACCTATGAAAAGACACAACGATAGGGGGAAAACCCTTTTGCATAAAAATTGATAACTATTTAATTCATGGTTTACTGCTGTTAATTTTGCTGTACAAATCATTTATAAAACCGTATACCGCTGCTACTTTTATGTCGCAGTGCAGCTGATTTCGCAGCATATTAATGCTAACTTTATATTTTGATACTGTTAATTTTGCAGGGCAATTCCATTAAAAAACAGTATATTACTCTTAATTTTACATATTATCTGTGTTAAATTTACAAGCCAAGTCATTCCTAAAACAGTATATTACTGCTAATTTTACAGTTTGATACTGTAAATTTTACAGGGCAGTTCCATTAAAAAACAGTACATTACTAATAATTTTACAGATAATCATTGTTAATTTCACAGGGCAATTCCTTTAAAGGACAGCACATGACTTTTAATTTTACAGTTACGTAGTTAATTTCGTAGTAAAAGTCTGTTATAAGACAGTATACTACTGCAAATTTTACAGTTTAGAATTGTAAATTTAATTTTTCTTTGGAATCTCAGCTGCCAGTATTATACTGTAAAAACAACAGTTTTTTTATTGCAGTGTAGCGTATAGGCATTTCTGCCTAAGTAAAGAAAGAGTCTATTTGTTTAAGAAGCCAGTCTCATAGTATTGAATTTGTCTTGAATAGCAAGAAAACCACACCTTGTCAAAGTAGTCGAAAAGATATCCAACTTCCTTCTAAGAGTCAATAGCCAGAACGAATGAACTATTCATGGAATCCAAACCTTCGACTTCGGCAGTTTTGCTATAGATTAACTCATCCATAAAGCGGGAGAAGCATGAAAATTTTATGTGTATGCTTTGTGGACTAAAAATATATTCTCCTTTAATGGTGGTGCTGCTCCTTTTTGCGGGAAACTACGATTATTATTTTTTTCTTAAAGCTATAGGCAAAACATTGAGAAAAATCTTCGAAAAGATTTACGATTTTGAAAACGAGTAACATTGTGATATCAGTAAATTAATTTCACTAAGTTTTTAATTAAAATTACTTATTCACTTTACTGCCTACAATATTATTTATGTTAATACATATGAAAATTATTTATTAGTTATCTCAAAAATTTAATCATACTACATTTTGATTGATAAAAAAAAAAAATACAGTGAAGCACCGTTTATACGTTTTTAAAGGGACTGTATGAAAAAAGCGTACAAATGAAAAAATGTATAATTGGTATAGGTTAATGAGCATTAGACTCTGCAGGGACCGATTTGAAAAACGTATAATTGTTAAAAACGTACAAAAGAGAAACGTATAAACGGTGCTTCACTGTAGTTTAAAATCTTTAAGAAATAGTTTTTCAAATAATTATGGGAAGCTAGAAAAGCAATGAACCGTTATAATTGTTTCCTTTCTTTATTTGTTTCAGTTTCTAGAAAAAGGAACGAATTTATATTGAAATGGTTTGCTTTTTAATAAAGCGAGTGGCGTGTACAATGTTAGTAAATGCATACCTGTTCAAACCTTATTTAATAACGTCACTACAGAGGGATGGAGGGAGCCATCTGCCCCGTGTGACATCTAAAATGGATTTAAGAGTTTATGAAAAATATAAATACATCAATTTTTATTTTTTTGTAAAAATATATCTGACACTATATTTAAGCTGCCAAATTTCATCGAAAAAGGAACACTCTATAGTGCTGAGGGGGTGGTGACCTATTCATCTAGAGTAAATTTTAAGTAAAATGCTTTAATATTTAGTATTTGTGATTAATGTAAAATTATGTTACTACACACAAATAAAATTGTATTCTGAAAATTTAATGAACTTCATGTTTACATTAAAAATTTTATAGTTTGTTTGAGGGGGATCAGGTTGACATCATAAATTACCGAACCCGGGTGACACCCGGGCTAGGAATGGTACTACCTTATAACAATAGTTACAGTAGGGTGGTTCAAAAAAACTTTTTTTCAGTTACAGTTCAGGATACCAACTATTTCTTTTACACTTACTAATATTATTATGCTGTAAAAGTTGTTGCTTCTTACTCAAATTTTAAGAGGGTGCTCAATGACCCCTTATTTAACATTAGCCGTACCATAGAAAATGCCACTATTTAGAACATTTAATTTCCCCAGCTGTTTTTTGGTAAATAATTATTTTATTGCAATATATATATATGCATATTACTAGTGTATATGATAATATGCAGCTTTGTTTTTACAGTTCAGTGTATTTTTTAACCGCCCTCCACATACGTCTGAAGTTTGGGGGAAGGGGTTGAGCACCCAAGCTTCTTTCAGTTGAAATATTACGCTACAATTCTTCCAGTATATTGCTATCCACAAGTCTAAAATATTTAGGAGTGTCCCGTTATGTAGGAGAAACTTTTTTTTCAGATGTATTTTTGAACCACCCTAAGTTACATTCACTGGTAACAACAGTATGATCAAACATTTAGAGAAACAAACTTATTTGATATGCAGAAGAAGTAATTTTCCAGGCAGGGCTATCCAACGGGTTGATTAGGGGGCGATGAGGGTTCTTTCTTATCATCAGAGTATTTTAATAGTTTGATCCTATATTTACCTATTTTGCTTTAAAACTTATGTCATCAGAAAACATTTGGAAGCAACATTTGCACGTAAAAGAAAATATTTTTTTCCAAATTGAACAAAATACAGCTTTTAAAAGGGGACGAAAATTATGAAGTTTCAAGTTCACTGTCTTTGTTAAACCAGTGAAAAATTTTCACAAAACATATTATACCCTGGTTTGTTATGAAAGTAAATACACATTTCTTCTATTATTTATAAAGTAAGGGCACCAACCGAAAGACTCGGCATACAGAAAACTGCTGGAAATAAGGAAAGTTTATTGAATGACTTACGAATAATCTGAGTTTGAAGTAAAAGATTCCAAATAAAAAAATTAATAACTCGAAAAATGAAGTGAATTTTAATTTTTGTTTTGAAAACCTGTAATCCTTTTCAAATAATGGCTACTTACATGATTTTAAGAAAGTGGTTGACTACAACATGTGCCTGCTTGGTTTCAACAGAAAACAAACAAAAAATATGTAAATTTTAGTTTGAGAAAAACGTCATTTTAAACTAAGAATATGCATTAAATTCTAAGTTAAAGAACTAGTAGCAGCAAATATCTGCTGCTTCTTAAAAAAAAAAAAGTACTGATTTTCCAGCTTTGATTGCACAGTCAATAACACTTTTACCATTGAGAAAACAAGACAAAGGAAGTTTTTCAGGTATTAAAAAAGACAACATGCCTAACAATCCTAAAATATTTCTTGAATTGATTTTTTGTTGTAAAAAACACCACTTTCAAACTGGATTGAAAAAATTAATGAATTGGTCGGTATTTCTGTTAAAGTTTCTCAAAAAAGAACAAAGCTTTGAATTTGGAATTTTAAATGAAATGTATTGATACACAAACTTGAAAAAGACAAAAAGTGAAAAAGTCCATTAACGCAGTCTTACAGCTTTTTTATTTTATTTTACCAGTAATGGAAAAGAAAAGTGAAGACCAGATAGTGTGTGTCAGGAAAAAAGTAATTAAATTTGTTAAGAGCCAATTTTTGTTAACACAAGAATGATTTACACGTATTTAGATGAAGGTGTTAATTGAGATTTGTTTTTATTAGAGTTAACTAAGGTTATTTACATGGGCTTCTAGAAATTCAAGAGCAATTGTAAAATTCAATTGAAACTTTGTGATTAAAAGAAAATTTTCGGATTTTAACTATACACTTGACTTGAAATATATGTATTTTAAGTGCAGCCAAGAAAGACTAATTTTAAAATTGATATTCTTCTTAATTGTTTTAGCATTAATGTCCTAGCCGTTTTCAAAGGCAAAAGGCTAAGAATTTAATTTTTATAAAAACTCACTCTGAACTTTTAATTTAATATACTTGACTAGCTAACCCGTGCGAAGTATACGAGCTCGGCAAACGGAGTTCAAAACCCCCTTTTTTTAGATCCCCCCTTTTTGTGAATAACAGCGAAAATTTAAATTCTGTGTGTGATTGATTGTGTGTGACTAATTGTGTGTGTGTTTCTTTTTAGCCGATAATGGTGAAGAAAATTTTCAAAATGCTGTCTTACTTTTAAAATTTGTAAGAGCAAAAAAAAAAAAAAAAAACCTTTCAGAAATAATATATGCGACACTGTGGTTAAAATATATGTTTTGTTTTGTTTCCTTATTTCATTGCAACACAACTGCTGTTTAGAATCCTGATCCAATGGTTTAGATTGTATAATTATAGGAGTTTGGGACATTCGTCTTGGGAAGCTATACAAAAAAGCAATGCGCAACAAAGCAACTAAACAAATTGAAACCTCTGTTTTGTTAAAACAATTTTTTTATGTTATACTGCTATTTACTGTGTTAAAACTTGGTTTCTGACTTTAACAGCAACAAAACTGAACGTCAGATTCTTGCATTGAGTTTAAATTATATATTCACGAAAAGTAGATCAGAGTTCTGTTGAGAAAAAAAAGACAAACCGATATGTTTTGGGAAATAAGGATTCGATCACACAACCTATGCAGGGGGGTCGCTTTAACCAACCGGCATTTCGAGATGCTATGCATTGCTGTTATGTGTAATAAAAAGTAGAATAGAGTAGACCGGGACACGTTTACGCATGGGGCATGTTTACGCAGTGCCCTTTTTTCAAAACGTATCATAAATGCAGAGCCAACAGTCATAACAGATTGATGCTGCTCTCTAGCACATGTTCACGTAAGTTTTTGAGCATCAGTCGATCTTCGATCTAGCATGTAGAAATAATAATATGTTTTTACCAAGTTGAGTAAGTTTTGTGTTGAACATTTTTAAGCTTATTGTGAACAAATAATACTTAGTTAAAGAAAGAATAAATGCACAAAAAATAGCAGAATTTTATCCTTTTTAGAGAATTGTTCTTATATGAACTAAAATGTTATTATTATTTTTTTTTCACGTTAAAAATAAATTCAAACTTGGCGACGGGGAGTACGCGTTGACGTCGGAGCACCCTTACGCACGTTCTTACGGTATCTTACTTCCAAACTTTTCCTGACACATTTTTCGCTTTGAACTGTCTCAAACCTTTTTAGTATTTTCAGTCTCTTTAGTTTTGAAAATCACCATTTATTTTTTAATTGAGTTATAGATTCGTATCTTATCGGTTACAAGCATGTAGTGGTGTCTTCATGCCCGTTCAGCTTTTACTTTATACACTATTCAGTCTAATAAGTTTGCTTCATTTTAATCATGATAAGACGTTTTGTTCGAAACACTAACATAACCACGTTAGGTGCCAAAAAATTGTGCGTAAACGTTCTCTGTGTTTGAGGCGCAAAGCCTCAAGGAGTACGCCTGCGAAGTTACGCAACCGACTTGAACTCAAAAATATTTTTTTTAACGGTTAAAAACACAAACTGAGCAGTAACTGAATGTACGTTTTGACTCCTTTAACTGCTTCATAAAATCGCCATGTCTAAAACTTCCTAAGTTAAAGCATAGAAATTAGAAAATTAATTGAAAAAAATCCGCGTAAACGTGCTCCGATCTACCTTAAATCGGTTGTTTTGATAAAACAAGCGAAACGTGAATTGTCTCTTTATTTTGCTTAAAGCGGTTAAAAAAAATATATCTTCAAATTCATAGTCTTTTTTTTTAAAGATCCGAATGCTCCTGCAATAAAAATCACTTTAAAAATCGGATACGGATGCTCATAGATGCGTTGCTCAAAATGTTTAATATACTGTTTATGACGTCAGGTCACAAATTGAAGTTCTAAATGGTAATTGGGAAGGAAAACATAGCTTGAGCAAAATAATCTCCCTCGAAAAATCAACTTCATACTGCATGTTGTCTTTATGGTTTCATTGTGGTGGAATGCAGCAGAAGTTCAAAGACAAATGAATATTCTATATGAAAAACTTTCGAGAGCAACAGCAACGGGCGGAAATGGCACTGAAACTTTGAAAATGGATCTACAGGTGTTCATACAGAACCATCACTCTCCTGACTTAGCTACTTCTGATTACCATCTTTACGCTTTAATAAAAATATGCCCCGGATTACAAAACGTTGCCTCAGACGAGCGTAGATAACAGGGTGTATGATCAGGCGGCTATGTTCTATTAAAAGGGTTCAATAAATTGGTGCCAAATGGCAACAAATATTTCAGTTAGATATGTAGAAAAGTAGATTTGTGATACATCTCCATAAAACAGACTTCATTTTCCCCAGATTTTCATTTCGTGGTCGATTCGACCTTGGAAACAAAATACCCTGTTCGAAACAATTCCAAAACCCAGCATTAAAATAAAACCAGAACCAATAATATTTGAACCGGAAGCAAGAACATAGTACCAGAGTTTTACAGCCGAAATGAAATATTGCAGGAAAACTTCAAGTAATATTAAACCAAAAAAATAGAAAACTGGAAAATTGTATTCCAGTTCTAAGACGTGTCGGAATTTTTGATACCAATTATTGGTAGTATTGGAAACTTTGAAGCCGATATTAAACAGTATTAAGAACTGAAGTTGGGTTGAAGCAATATTCGAAATACTTGAAATTTTAAACTAGTTTTTAACATACCGGAAGGTACAATACTAGTGAACATATCATTGTTTGTAGCTATTAACTTCTTTAATTCACAGGTCGACAATAAATGTCTTTCGCTGGGTCTTCGTGGCTAAAACTAGAATATTTGCAGATAAAATATTCTGTAACTCTAACATTTTTATTACTTCCTTTTACAAAAAAGGAAGTACTGTATTCGCGAAAAAATTTTCACTCAAAAATCGACCTTAATTTTCATTTAGCTCACCCCCGAATGAATGTTAGGGTTTATTTTTGACCCGACCACAAGTGCGTATATGCCTAAGAACGTATAGACGCCCGAAATATCTATTTTGACGACTCCCGAGCAAATTACAACGAGTTTTCCCGTGACGACTGTATGTACGTATGTATGTTCGTATATGCGTATGTACGTATGTGCGTATGTATGTCGCATAACTCAAGAACGGTATGTCCTAGAAAATTGAAATTTGGTACGTAGACTCCTAGTGGGGTCTAGTTGTGCATCTCCTTTTTTGGTGCATTCGGGGGTTTTTAAGGGGGTCTTTTGCTCCTTTTTGGGGGGAAATCATTGCTAATTTTGATGTAAACTCAAGTGGTGTTACACGCCAGTCTTTTTGTCGCCAACTTGGCGACAAATTTTGCGATTTTTTAAAAATCTGGTTTCAATTTGGCCGCTGTTGGTAATATTTAGAAAGTAAACTATTGAATCACATTGAAATTACAAGTAATGGGAAAATGACAGTAAATTGGAGTAAAAGGAAATCATGTGAGGCACACATCAGCTGTTTTGAGATATGGCATTGTTGAAAGGAGTGAGCAATTTGTTTTTACTTAATTAAGGTTAAAAAAAAGTATTGTAGAATCAATATAAGTGGTTAATTACGAGTATTTCAAAAAGCAAAACTCCGCACATTATATCTTGAAGAAAGAATATTTTCAATCTACAATGTGATTTAATAAGTCAGGCAAATGAATTGAACTTATATAACCCTATTTGCATCAATATATACAACGATACATCAAATACATCCGTAACACAGTTCAGGCTGTTTTGGATAAAATTTGTCCCCTTTTTTTCAGCGACACGAAATTTCTCTCCCCCCCCCCCCCCCCACTGTTTTTTAGTTTAAATCGTAGTTTTTGATATATTTAGAGGTAGAAGGAAGTTTTAAATATCGGCGAAATGGGAGTTTAACCGAATTAAAAGAATTAAAAGTACTAAACACAACACAAAACATTACCTAACTTTTTTTTAAATAACTTAAGCAAAAATCTGGCTCCGAGGTTAGCAAAAACGATGTCGGTACATCAAATTTCACGTGTGTATGTATGTGCGTGCGTGTGTGTAAGTGTATTGCATAATATCTGATGACATGCTTTACCTAACTAATTGGCAGTATTACTCCGTTTCCAGGTTAGTATTAAAGCAACTAATAAAGTACTTTATCCCTCGAATGCTCTACAATTCATTCAAGCCCTCTCTTATAATTGATTTCATCATTACTGAACCAATTGAATAACGTATTTCCAGTAATTTATACTCATATGCCTGAAATTTCATCATTGCATCAGTTGGAAAATTTACTCCCACTTAAGTAATCAATTACTGCCAGAAAGTTTCTGAATTACGGAAACTAGGTTTGAGAAATTTAATGATTCGTCCAGGACAATTGAGATGCCCTGTTGACAGTTCTTAAATCATTTCGTTTAATGCATTTAGGCTTACTCGTTCGAGTTATAAATGGGATTAGCGTTGTTCAATCTTTCTTCAACTCTGTTGGATATGTGTAAGCTTCTGTCTGTGTAATTAGAAATACTTGATAAATTAAAGTGTTTTAAAAAAAAAGTGAAAGAAAGAAAAGGACAGAAACAAAGAAAAAGTTTAAAAAGAGAACAAATGATAAAATGTTTTTTAAAAAGTTTAGTTTCATTAGGAAAATAGAACTGGATATGCACAGTGAAAACCCACGTACATAGCTTAAATCAGTTATTATGCAGATTAGTCAAGTAATGTGTACGTTAGCGCCTTTCTCAAAAGCCACGGTTTGTTTTGAAAGCGATCATGATAAATACTAGTTGAATAAATACCTTTGTGCATAAAATATAAAATAAGAAATAACAATGTCAAAAAGCACACATTACAAATTACCTCGGACTCGTGTTTCGGCGTTACAAGGAACACCTTTTCAATGCAAAAAGAAGTGAGCTTATGTATGAAAAAACATCCGACCAAAGCAAAAAAATAAATAAATAAATATATAAATAATGATAATATGAAGAAGAATAACTGAAATTCTTTTGTCGGATATCTTTTCATCCATAATCATTTCTTTTACATTGAAAAAGGCGTACCCTGTAACACCAAAACAGGTATCTGCAGTAAACTGCATATTGCGCTTTTTGAATTTATTATTTCTTATTTTATAAGATTCATTCTCTCATTCAAGAATGAATTCCTGAATGAGAGAATGAATCTTTCCGATCTCTTTTCCGAATTCAACTCTTCATTCTTATTTTACATTTATTACATGAAATTTGGGTTACTTTACATTTGTTGTGCATTTTTTAATTAGTCGCAATGTTTTTTCTTTCTTCTTAAGGATGTGCAAGACATAATCGGCAGCGAAACAATTACAATAACGAAGTTAAGATACCAAGAAAAAAAATATTGAGAAAGTTTACGGAAAGCTTGAAATAATTTGTCATTTCCTGAAGTGTATTTTACGTTACTTTTAATACATTCAAATCTTCCGAAAGGTTACCTTTTCCTGAAGTATTTAACCATTTTTGGTGCATTTTTAATTGCTAACAACAGTGTCGTTTTTTTTTTCCTCAATGCTGTACAAGACATAATCGACAGCGAAATTATTACTATAACAAAGTCAAAATACCAAGAAAAAAACGTTAAAAAAGTTATTTATGTAATTTCTCAAGTGTATTGAAATCTACTGAGTATTTTGTCCCGTGTCAAATATATGGTAATTCAAAAGAAAAAAAAAACATGTATAAAAATTAATTTCATTATGAAATGAAACAACCAGTTTCCATACTTTCTTTTATATTAAGTAACGATTGAACATTTGTCAAAATGGCAAATGAAAAAAGATTTTCCAATTACAGAAAATCTTAGTTAGGATTGAAATGCATTTTGATCGAGAAACAGCCTAGTTTCTTCATTTCCTTTTTCAGTTCCAAAGGAAAATTTAAATTAATGCGCAAAATTACTTTTTTCTGCGAGTTAGTTAAACTAACATTTAGTTTTCAATTAATTTTTTCATTCTCAGAATAGTTATTTTTTCATTTATCAAAAGTAAGAATAGGCAGTATTTCGTGTATTGAGAATGACTGAAGCTCATTTGTCGACAAACATACAGTGCAAAAATGACTGTATGTATAAAATGTACAGCATCTTGTTTGGATGGTAGAATATACTTTTGTCGAATAAAAATATCGAAATACACATTTTATCAAGCGTCTTGTAAAAATATTGCTTGTTAATTTTACTATTATTTGAAAGATCTTTTGATTTGAAGCACACTCGCAATGTATTGGCAAAGAATGTTACATACGTTTAAGAGAATTGATTCTATGCTAAGATCATTGGTAATGAAAATTTCTATCAGATACTTTCAAGGCTACTAAACGCTTATGTACCGATTATATTTAAATGTATTGCATACAAATGTATCACATTATGATGTTTTTTGTGTTTTTTTCAAAAGTGAAGGATAAGAATTTTTATACAAAGAATTTGAGAGAAGCGAACGGACTTAAGTAAAACACTAAACTTAAAGTGAACAAACAGCTCAAAAAATGTAATCTTCCGAGCAATATAGTTATAGCTAAGCTTAACTAATGGTATATAAGCTCAGAAAACTGTATTTTATGGATGATACTGTATTTGAAAATGTTCCAAGCTTCCAAGAGTCGGATTTATTTTGTCCTCAAGCTTGTAATTACGTACTTCGTCAGAGAATTTACAAGTTTACAAATCATACAATTCGAAGAAAGAATTTTGTGAAAATAAATTATATGTTTCAGATATACTGAAACATAAAAGCACACTAACATCCGCAGTTTTTCCCCCTTGTGATAAAGATTAGGGTATAAAAAGACAATTAATTATTAACTAAATTATTTTTGATGTATGACTATCTAAACGAGCTGATGTGTGCCTCACGTGACTTCCTTTTACTCCAATTTAATGTCATTTTCCCATTATTGGCAATTTTAATGTGATTCAATAGTTTACTCTCTAAACATCACCAACATTGGCCAAATTGAATCCAGACTTTAAAAAAAAAAAAAAAAAAGTAAAATCTGTGACTTACTTCCCCCAATTAATTCTAATTTGAATTCCGAAACTTTGAATTCAAATTATGTTTTTCGCAATCACGAGTTGCGACAAGACCCTACTGATTAGAGTTATTGTTTCCAGAAACGGCTCCCCCCCCCCAAGCATGTCCCTCCTCCTGGGTGCTTACGTGTGTATAGTATGTGTAGGCTTACGTGTGTGCACGTAGGCGTGTGTATGTGTGTAAAGGCGTGCGCGCGTAAGAGAGTGTATATGACCATGCGGGTGTATTAGGACATGGACGCCACCGCCCAGCAAAAGTGGATTCCGGGGGACAGTGCTCAGGACCAGCCGCGCCGCCGCCGGTGGACGGTGGTGCTGCAGCCCTGGTCCAAGCTGAAAAAGGAACCGTAACGTCAAGGACAGTCAAATGAAAGCAATAAGCAATCGTGATTGCTCAAAAAAAAAAAAAAAAAAAATCCGTAAAATTTGTTGCCAAGTTGGCGACTAAAAGAGTGGCGATATATCGCCAAGTGTCCGCGAAATTATTACACCACTTGAGTGTACATAGAAATTAACAATGATTTCCCCCCAAAAAAGGGGCAAAAGACCCCCTTAGAAACATCCAAATACAATCAAAAGGGGAGGTGCACAACTGGTCCCCACTAGAAGTCTACGTACCAAATTTCAACTTTCTAGGACATACCGTTCTTGAGGTTTGCGATATACATACGCACATTAGGGTGGAGTGAAAAAAATAAATTTTCGAATTTTAAAACGCCTGAGGTCTCAAAAGGTTCCTTTTAGCATCAATCGGATACCCCTAAAATATTAGCTTCCTAGGATAATATCTTTAGGTTCCACAATCGCCCCAAAAAAGTCCAAAATTCCAAAAAATCGTTCTTTTATGAACTTTTTTTAATGAAATTTAAAATATATAATTTTGAAAATGCTTAGAGGTGAAAATTATAACTCTATGTAAGGTTAATATCTCCGAAAAGTTTTAGGTCGATAGAGTAATTTCTTCCTATTTTCTAAAAACCACAAAATAAACCAAAAATCTACTTTTTTCTTCCATTTTCACAAGACCTTGTAAAACACAAATAAGTCAAGTGCATACAATATAAGTGTTTTTAACACAGAATCTAAACTTGTTTATGAGTTAAAAATTTATTTCATTATTCAGATAATTTATTACATTACATTTAAGAGCTTTTGCTACACATCATTTTTGTAGTTTTTGTATACAATAATGGTATACAATCACATTAACAAGCACCGAACAAGAACTAATAATTTTATCTAACAGTTAGTTTTTTGATTATAAAAACCTTTGTTACTGAATTTTCCATTATGCGAGTCCGAATTAACTCAACTCAATTTGCGTACAGAGCCGCCTTAATTTTAGGGTAGACTGAAAAGAAATGAATTTCCGAATTTTGAAACGTACAAGTGATTCTCTTCGCAAATGAAAAAGAGCAAAAATATTTTATTACAACTCCTATCAAATATCATTAATACAAGAACCCGGTTCAAATAACACAGGATATATAAAAGTTCTGCTCGGAGAAGTTGAAATTATACAACATTATTAATTTCCCAACAGCTGATGAAAAGTCATTTGACAACTTTGTTGTTATTGGTTAATTGGTTGCGATATTACCAACACCAATACTGGTGTGACAGGAGGAGTCATTCGTCGTCTATAGTTAAAACTAAACAAATACAGTGGTCGATTTCGTCTGCGGTATGCAAATTAATGTTCATTGATTGAGACATTTAATGAAATATTAGAAGGGAACAAAACGAAGGGCCTTTCAAATTTTTTGAGTGACTTACAGAAAAGATAAAAAACCTGTGAAAATCTGCCACTGGTGAAATTTAAAAATATATTCTTGTGAGAATGTCTCTTCTACTTAGACTGGAATAAATCTTAGCTCCCATCAACTATATATGTGTATGAAATTTTCCAAGATGTTTCATCTAGAGATTGCTCAAACAGTCTTGATACTAAAAAACTTCGTCCTGTAGTACATTCCGGGTAGATAATGATTGCCGCCGTCTATTACCTTTCAGCTAATCAGAGGGAAAATATGGTCGCGCTGTGTATTCAGTGTATATTGCTCTTTGAGCAATCTCTAGATGAAACATTTTGACAAATTTCATACGAATATATTGCTTATTTGGGCTACGATCTGTTCCAGTCAAAGTTGAAGGGACGTTCTCTAAGATTAAATTTTTTAACTTCACTAGTGGTAAATTTTTGCTGGTAGTAAAACCTGTGAAGTCGACCACCCTTGTAAGTTGACCACCTGTCTAAGTTGACCGCTTTTTTCAGGCACGGAATTAACCCTTATCATATAAATCAACCTCTGTAAGTTGACCACCTGTTTAAGTTGACCACTAAATTAGTGCACCACAGGCGGTCAACTTACACAGGTTTCACTGTATTGATATCTTTTCTGATAAAATGACTTGTGGGTCCTTTCGGTTTTCCGTTTAAATGTTACATCAAATGTCTCAACGTAAGTTCATTTGCATACAACAGACAAAATTAACCACTGAATGGGTTAGTTTAGTTTTAACTTAAAACGTCGAATCACACCTCCTACCACACCAGATGGAGTTGGTACCGTAACAACCGATAATAACCAAGTTGGCAAGTGGCTGCTAAATGCTCATTACTTGTTTAGAAATTAATAATGTTATACTCGATAATTTCAGCTTCTTTGGACGGAATTGTTATTTGTCTTTTTGAGCCGGGTTCTTGTATCAAAGTATAATGATATCCAACATTAGTTGTAAAATGCTTTTTGCTCTTTTTCATTCGCGAAGAAAATCAGATATACGTTTCGAAATTCGGAAATTCATTTTTTTCAGTCCACCCTAAAAATAAGGCGGCTCTGTTAAATGTAATGTAAAAAAATTATCTGGATAATAGAATAATTTTTTTAACTCATAAATAAGTTTAGAATCTGTGTTAAAAATACTTATGTTGTGTGCACTTGACTTATTTGTGTTTCACAAAGTCGTGTGAAAATGGAAGAAAAAAGTCGATTTTTGGTTTATTTTGTGGTTTTTAGAAAATAAGAAGAAATTACTCTATTGACCTAAAACTTTTAGGAGATATTAAACTTACATAGAGTTTTAATTTGCACTTTTAAGCATTTTCAAAATTATATATTTTAAATTTCGTAAAAAAAGTTCAAAAAAGAGCGATTTTTGGCAATTTCGGACTTTTTTGGGGTGATTGTGGAACCTAAAGATATTATCCTAGGAGGCTAATATTTTCAGAGTACCCTATTGATGCTAAAGGGCAACTTTTGAGACCTCAGGCGTTTTGAAATTCGAAAATTTATTTTTTTTCACTCCACCCTAACGCATACGCAGATCCGCACATCCGCACGTCACGAGAAAACTCGTTGTAACTAGCACGGGAATCGTCAAAATAGATATTTCGCGTGTCCTATACGTTCTTAGGCACTTATCTACGTGTGCTCGAGTCAAAAAAAAACCTCAATATTCATTCGGGGGTGAGCAAAATGGAAATTAAGTTCGATTTTTGAGTGAAAAATGTTTTCGTGAATACAATACTTCATTTTTTGTAGAAGGAAGTAAAAAGTAAGATTAAAAATTTTGTATAGCTATTTCCGAAAACTGGAAGAGGCCCATGTTAGGAATTAGCAAAGAGCGGCCTTTGTATCCTGTAATTAATGCAGGGCCCATGCCTTAATACACATGCTTATATTGCGCATGGAGCCTTTGAAGTGTAAAACCGACTAATTACGGCATTTTTATAAAGAAATTTAAATATTTTCTCTTTTTATTTTTAGGAAAAAAAATTAGAACCTTTTTTTTTTAAATTGCGTAAGCAATAGTTTCCGGATATAATAAGTTGTTTTTAATCGCATTGAAGAGTCAACAACCAGATAGGTTCACAACTGAAAAATTAAATAGTTAAGAGGTAGACTTTTCTCTTTTTTTTTTAATAAAAAACGGATGAAAAAATGTTTCATATAATGTTTGAATTTGAAAAGTTAGTGCTTTTAGAAAGTTTTCGTGAAAAACAATAAAAAAATGTTTGTCATCAATATATGATACTAAAAATAAACTTTGTATTTCTTAATGCCTTAGAAATTTAATGTAGAAATTTCCATTTTGCTTCAGTAAAAAATGACGTTCATTTTTACATTTCCGTAGAAATGTAAAATGCTTCTTTTCCCTAGAATCAGGACGCTTAAGGTAATCTTTAGCTTAATGGATCCCACTTGTGCTCTAGATTACATCTGAAACGAATAAAGTGAACATATTGAGGGGAAGAATAAATGACGAAAGAAACAGCAAGCAGGAAAATTGGCCCAATCTTTTCCCTTAACAATGTTTCTTAACTCTCGTGTTCGTAAATGTACTTGAAACTCAGGATGCAGAAGTTGTAGGCCTAAATTGTTTCTATTTGAATAATGCATTGAATATGATTTATGTTTATTACTTCACTTTATACGGATATTGAAGTGTAGAATTCCTTATAAGAAAAGTAAAAGGTTGAAATAAATTGAGTTGAATAAAATTCCTTTTCATCTTTTGTATTTTATTACAATTGTTACTTCAGTCTCATGAATCCAACGAATTCACTTTTTTTTTCCATTTGTAGTTATTCATAGTTGAGTCTAAGATTTCAATAATTTTGAAATTAAAATGTTTGTTTGGTTTCTCATTTAGTAATGCTGCATTTACATGCATTACGAAATCCACGCCTCTGTAAAACATGCTGAAAAAGATCAAAGGTATTAGATGATGCACGCGGCGACAGTTAAAAAAAAAGTTGCACTTATTTTGAGAGTTACTTTCACTACAATGTTTTTTTTTATTTATTTATTTTTATTGAGCAATCACGATTGCTTATTGTTCTCACTTGACCGTTTTTGGCGTCCGTGCCTTTTTCAGCTTGGACCAGACCTGCAGCATCACCGGCGGCGGCGCGGCTGGTCCTGAGCACTGACCCCCGAAATCCACCTTTGCTGGGCGGTGGCGTCCATGTCCCACACACACGAACGCCTACACACACACACACACGAACGCCTACACACACACACACACGAACGCCTACACACACACACACGAACGCCTACACACACACACACACACGAACGCCTACACACACACACACGAACGCCTACACACACACACACGAACGTCAACACACCCACACACACGAACGCCTACACACACACACACGAACGCCTACACACACACACGAACGCCTACACAGACAGACACACGAACGCCTACACACACACACGAACACCTACACGCACACTCACGTACACAACACTCACTCACACAACACTCACTCACACACATGCATACATACACTTACGCACCCACGCACCCACACACATGCGCCTACACAAACACACACGCTCGTGATTGCGAAAAACATAATTTGAATTTAAGATGCCAAAAATTCAAATTATTTTTTTATTTATTTATTTATTTATTTTTTTGGCTGGGTTTAAGGAAAAACGTCGGATTTTAAATTATAATATTAAAAGCGATAAAATATTTCTGACTTCTCTCACACAACAATTTAGTATGCAAAAATTGCTTAAGGTATTATCTTTTTATAGTAAAGAAAAGTAAGGTTTCAAAGAAATTCTGGAAGAAAGACTGTGGCGGGACAGCGTCCGAAAGACCCCATAGCACCTACAGCCTTGAAGTACAAAATTACTTCGAGCCCCGGTGGTTTGCACTTGGAGTTTTGTTTTTTTTTAATTCAAATTAGTTTTTTTGTAATTAATTTTTTAAGCTCAAATTTCGCGTAAAGTGCCTATTATTGCCTATTTAAGGGGTGAAAAATTACTTGCACATATAAATATTATATTTCGTTAGAAAGGGTAGAATTTTCCACGACCTACGCAATTTGTTTCAGTGCTCTAACTTAAATTCGGCGGGAGTTATTTACGTTTTTAGCTCGAAATTTTTCAGGCTTAGTTAAAATTTAGGCACTATTTTCTTCATTAAATCTATAAGTAAAACGCTAATTAACTGTCCCACAGTTTTCGTTTTAACACCACAGAAAAGAGCGGCGGTTTTTACTCCAGATGTATCTCGACCTAGGATCGAAAAACTAAACTTCTATCTCCAAAGGATAAAAAGTTATAAGCCATTAAAAATCAATTTCGAATAATCTCATCTCCATTAAAATTATTGGCGTTTCCATAGTTACGTCTTTTCAATTAGCTTGTTTATTTATTTTTCACAAACTGTAAGGGTTTCGATTTTAGCGGAAAATCTTAGGCTCAACTCAATTCAAGTCCCGTGCTAAAAGGCAAAATATATAACTAGAGACCACAAATATGAAAGCGACTTTTCAAACGTACACAACTGCAGTTTTGCAATGCTCAGGAGCCTCCTAACACTTATCACTCTGCAAGTTGGTAAAAATTATTTTGAAACCCGGGGAAGGGGTGGTTTTTGTTCCAAAGGGAGCTCATAATGCGTTTTTAATCTGTTCCTTTAAATTGACGATTTAAATCTTTGGGAATCAAATAAGATTGCGAAGCAATCTTCGGGGGCTGGTGTTCGTTAGCGAGCAGGGGACAGAGCCCCGTAGTCTCTTTAAATATTAATACTGCAATCTGTATTTCGACTCATTTGAGACAATCTAGATTTTATAAACCAATGTGGAGATTTTTATTCGTTTGGGCTTTACTCGCGGAAACAAACGAATGATTACAAAAAAAAAAAAAAAAATGTATTTTTTCCGCTCTTTACAATGAAAGAAAATTTATTTATTTTGAGTAGAAAGATCCTTCATCGGATCGAAAACTTTCAATTTCTAATAAAAAAGAACAGTTCTTAAAATTTCTTTTCGAAATTCAACAAAATCAATCCGGTAGTTTCCGAGTACCCCGGACATAGAAATTTGGAGTTTGTGTTTTCTTTATTTTTACTAATAATAAAGCTGAAAGTCTCTCTGTCTGGATCTCTTTCTGTCAGGATGTCTCTCTGTCTACATATCTCCCTGTCTGGATATAGGGGAGGGTTGCCATCAATCAACCGGTTCCATGACTAAACCGCAAAGATCTTTTCCGTACCAGAGTTTGTGCAGACGCGTAAACAGTTTTAGTGCCTTCCTTTGTCTGAAAACAGTCTACTGCAGAGTCGTCAAGTAGCTAAAATTTTTTAATCATATTGTTAATCGGTCAGAAAATATTTCTACCATTATCTTACAAATTATTTAGATTTTCATTTAGTTATATAACGTGCTTTGAATATCACTGATCATCTAAACGTGAACATTGACTTAAAATAGTGACTTTTTAAGTTCAATTCCTCATACTTCATGTTTCATCATGATTCGTCACAGCAATAACATGTATAAGAATATTCAAAATGACGCAGTTGCTATCATTGGACCGCTGGGTGTTTCCATGAATGCACCACTTGACAAACTGTTTCATTCATGAAAAATCTCAAATATTGTTGTAACTTCAGCTCAATTGCCTTTGAAAATTGCTCAATTGTTTAAAAATAAATATGATAATGAAAAAAAATAATCTCAGTAATTTATGAAAACTCTTATACTTTATTATAATTTCAAGGCAAATTGCTTTATTAAATTGATTAAAAATTAAAACATAATAATACAGCTTCAAAAACTTCTGCTGTTCCAAAAAGATGCAAAAATTATTAAAATATATGGCCAGTGGACAACTGAGAGCATGTAACGTGCAACAGTAGCTTACAGAAAAGGTGGCATGGACCTTAACGAAGTCTGCCGATCATATAGAATCTTGAAAGCAACTTTAAACAGTCGCATGGAAGATAAAAACCGGTTTGTTGTCACCTTAGTCAATTATTAAAAATTTAGGAGGCCTTTCAAGTGGCTGAGAAAAATAATATGTCCCACAGATTTAATTAAGACAAAAAGTCTGTTAATACTATAGTTTCTGGTAGTTTGAGACTTAAGCTTCGGGTTTTAGTAATAAAATGATCAAAAATGTTCTTTGACATTTTAGAGAGCTAGTACAATCTTGCGTCAAACGAAAATTTCAAAATCAAGTTAACAAAATTCTCAACAGTTCAAAAGAGGTTGAAAAGATATTAGTTAAGAATAGTGTTGCATAGGTTGGAAAATATCAAGTGGTGAACGAGGCATGATGACAACAGCTGTGTGTTGTGTGAGTGCTGGGTTTTTTTCTATGTTCCTCGTAACCGAAAATAAAACATTTTAGAAAATAAATCTATTTTTCTATAACTAAAGGTTATTTATATTTTTTATTGATCACCTGTTATAAATATTTGTAAGTTACTCATTAATTTTTAAGCACTTTTATTATACTTGGCCTGATTGTCATGGAGAAATCTGAGGCCTGTTTTGCTTATATTTCATCAAATAGACCACTTAGAGACTTCGGAATTTCACAAAATGATTTGTTTAATCTTAATGCACAACGTAATGCAGAAAAATTAAAATTCTAAAATAAAATTATTATTTCGGTTAGGATGAAAAACAGCAAATTTCATGTAATTTCACCATTAAATGTTTAAATATAAAACACATTGTTACGAATTATGTTGCCTTGCAAAAGTAATGTTTATAAATGAAAACTAATAATGATAATGATAATAATAATGATAACGAAAATTTTGAATCAAGTCTTCTCTGGAACAAGCATAAAATGCTCTCATCAATAAAAATAATCGATAATAGGGCTAAGTAAAAAGACAGCAGGATATTTACCACAAGTAATTTGTACGTTTTGAAACATAAATTAGTTTAAGAAACCTTTAATATTCAAAATTTTTTTAATGAAATTAGCACACAAATGAATCCTTGAGAGGAACAAGGATTTATTTTTAGTGCCAACTACTTAAAGTTTTTGGCATGTATAATTGGTTTATTTCCTTTTATGTACGGAGCGTTTATGTGAAGAAATAAGGTGAAGTTTCGTGATGGTGACATTATTCTGTTTCTGAAATACATTTACATTAAAAAGAATAAAATAACAGATTTTTTAAAAAAATACTAAGCACTTTTTATAATGAACCCAAAAGGACAAAATAATTTTTTTCTGAGTCAGAAAGGACATTTTAATTATTCCTGTAGTTTTCAGTTATACCAAGAAAATGACCCCGCAAACGAAAAAAAATTCGGCTCAAGTCATTTTCAAACCGAACTTTCCCAGAAAAATATGCATGTTTCAACATTAAAATTTATGAAAGCTAGACAATGCTAAGAAATTCTCTGACTTGAGTCGCACTTTTCTTCGTTTGCGGGGTTATTTATTTATTTATTTATTTATTTATTTTTTTGGAGTAATTGAAAAATACAGGAATATTTAAAATATCTTTTCTGACTCAGAAAAGTTATTTTGTCCTTTTGAGTAAATTATAAAAAGTGCTTAGTATTTTTTAAAAAGTTCTTTTATTTAAATTGAAAATGTGGTACATCGATGGAAACTCGACCGGTAGCCATGAATGAACCACATGGTAAAATATTTATTTTTAACATTCATTCTTTATTGTGTACATTTATCATGAAAGTTAATTTTATTAGTAAAAGAGAATTATACAGAGTAATTGTTCCTATAATTAGCGTAAAATTTAAGTTGGATTTCCTTTATAAAAAATCGAAAACTGTTTTGTGGTTCATTGACGGCAACCTTCCCCTATATCCAACAATGCATCAAATACATCTGTAACACAACAATTAGTTCAGGCTGCTTTGGATAAAAGGTGTCCCCTTATTTTCAGCGTTACAAAATTCTCCCCTCCCCTCATTCAGTTTAAATCTTAGCCTTTGATATATTTAGAGGTGGGAAAAATTTTTAAGTATCGGCAAAACGAGGGTAAACCGGTTAAAACCCAGGAAAAAATGTCAGCGTAAAACCTTCAAAAAAAAACCTCGTAAAACTAGCAGTTATTTCGGACTAATTTCCCTACGTAAAACCTGATCAAAACCTGCAGGCTCTGTTCAGGATTTTTAGTCCGAAATAACTGCTAATAACCTGCGCCTCCGAGATACCTGAAGGTTCTATTCAGGTTTTTTAGTCCGAAATAACTGCTAATAACCTGCGGCTTTGATTTACCTGCAGGCTCTGTTCAGGTTTTTTAGTCCGAAATAACTGCTAATAACCTGTGCCTTCGATTTTCCTGCAGGCTCTGTTCAGGTTTTTTTGTCCGAATTAACTGTTAATAGCCTGCACCTTTGATTTACCGGCAGGCTCTGTACAGGCTTTTTAATCCATTATAACCGGCGTTGAAAAGCTTTCGATTTACGTTCAGACTCTGTACAGGTTCTATGTCCAGAAAAAGTCAAACACATGTAGTTGTTGTTGTCTTGTGCCAGCTGGGTTGGCAACTTTTGGGGTAGATTGCTTCACTTTTCCAACTGTACTGTAATTTGGAGTAAAGTCTAATTTCCGCTGTACACACACATGCCATAAGGACACGTTTAACGGGTGAACTATTATTCACAGATCGTTCAAAGGCAGGGGTGGACTGGATCCCCAAGAGGGTGTGAACCTTGATTCCCAAAGGGCGCAAAAATTAAAAATAAAAGTGCACAGGTTCGGCAAGCTGGAAATAGAAAAAAAAAAAAAAAAACAAAGGCGCACCAGTTTGAGGGCGCAGGATGAAAAACAAGGGAGTAAAAGGATAAAAAATAAGGAGCACAGGTGTGAAAAAGCAGAAAAAAAAAGTTGAAGCCAAAAAAAAAAAAAAAACCTGTTCAAGGCATAAAAAAAAATCTGTGAAGGCCACAGGTTTGAGAGTGCAAAAAAAAAAAAAAATCTGTAGTTCCAGTTTCGAGGGAGCACAGGCAGGTGGAAGCACCGGCCCGTGGTCCAATGGGCCAGTCCGCCCCTGCACAAGGACAGGAGAGAGTAAGTACATTTATGCCCAAACCGGGATTCGAACTTAGGATCTCCCCATTCAAAGTCAGACTTCTCACACCGCTAGACAAAGGGGTCAGCGCTGGTATTCACGGCTTCTTTATTACAGAGCCCCTCGTTTGAAACACCTATAGATAGATCACATGTAAAACTATATCAAGATTTGTAAACACAAGGAGTGAAGAACGGCTGAACCAATGGGTTGCGACAACATTCATGTATGATTAGTGCTCGGTAGTCTACAGAATGATTTGAAACAGTCTTGACGCATCCACCCACATTTATACTCAGAATAAAGTATGCTAACTTGGAACTGCAACTCCTAATGCATGTTCCTTTAAAGCTGGATGCAGCTCAGAAAACAGCTCATAATAGCTTCTTTACTGAATGACTGCAAAGCAACTTTTCTTTCATTGTTGTACAATGTCTGCTCTGTATTGTTCACCAGACAGAGAAAAAAATATCATTTTTTTTAGAAAAAACGGTTTCCTGTCCCTATGATACAATTGTTCAAGTTTGCAAAAATATATCTACTTTAAAAGAATAAGAAAATAAAAACAAAATTTTAAAAATGTCCACAAAATCTTGGAGTTGCTGCAAAAACTACGAAACGGAAAATGTCAAAATGTCCAAACTAAATAAATATATTTCAAAATGCAAAAAACTATTTAACTGGCAAATTCTAATACATAAGCAGGTTAAAATCATTGAATAAATTTATTGGTATAAATAGGATATGGTGAAAGGAAGTTTAAAATTTGAATTGAAAATAAATTTGCATAAATAATTTTAACTAATTTTCTAGTTTGATCAAATGCCACACCTCTGTGATTCTGAAAATATTTAATTATTTAAGCTTCGGCAATTTTAACATGTTATACAGTCGAACCTTGTTAAAACGAACTTGCTTAACGCGAATGAAATGCTATTCCTTGTCAGACAAAGCTACAAATTAGTCTTAAACCATTTCTTTAACATGAAGAGGATTTAGACGAAATCCAGCCTAAGACAAAGAAAATTTCAAGGTCTTGAAGAAAAAGGGAAAAGAAAATCTCCATACTTTAACATAAAATTACTTTCGAAAGTCGGAAGATATGCATTTGAATGCAAGCGACATGGCTGGCAGCGAGAAAATTCCTTTCCTTGTGTAGGAAAATCGGGAACCCCACGTTGTTCAATAAAGTACTAAATTTAGCTGTAGACTATGCTTACAATGAAAAAGCTGGGATGAACAGTGAAATCTTCGACAAATGGCTGACAAACCTAGATTTAAAATTTCATTGTGAAAAAAAAAGTCTAATTCTGGACACTTGTTCTGCCCAAGTAGCGGTTTAAGGTCTAAAAGCGATCAAGTGTTTTTTTTTTACCCATCAACACAGCAGTGAAATTCCAGTCTTGAGATCAAGGAAAAATCAGATGTTTGAAAATGCACTATCGCAGAGAACTGGTTGGAATAGCCATTGCTTCTGTTTCGAATTACTTGTTTCTTACTTAGAAATCATAAACATAAATGCTTGGGTGTACATTTTTGTACAAAGGTACTTGGTTCTTATATTTTCTGAGACCCAAGAACAAAAAAAAAATGTGTACGTACACAAAATCCGGTAAACGTGGAAATCGGTTAACATGAAATTCGGTTAACACAAAATATTTTGGCATCCCTGTCAAAAACTTAAATGATTATTATTCGAATAATAGATCTGCATATGGAGAGCATGCTTGCATCTATATTATATAGCTACGACCTCCAAAGCCGAATAAACCCAAAGCGGTCAGGGCTTTACTAACTTGAGGTCCCTGCCTAACAACTGTGACATGACTCACAGCAGTAAATAAGATTTATACAATTTAAGAAATAATAGCAATTAAATTTGAAGATGCATTGAGTACCAAATTTTGCTAAAAACCGAATATTTGGTCAAAATTCTAACTGAATATCTGGCTGGATACCAAATAACTGTGGTGAAAATTTTTAACCATATTATTTTTATCTTTATTTCAGGTCAATTTAAAGCAGTTCATGTATTTGTGTCTTAGGTGTAAAGTAAATTCATTTCAATTTAAAATCCTTAAATGTATCTAGCAGGGCTCAAAAATTATATTGCCCAACATACCTGGGGCTTGTAAAAATTCTGATTGGGCAATTAATTCTTATATGCCTGGCTTGGCATATAATTATTATATATTTTTTTTTTATTGATTATTGGTAATTTTACTGGCAACTTATTATGTACTATTTATTTAAACTTCCATTTTTGTTTAATATTGAAATAATTCTTGTTTCAGATATAATGCTGTTAAATTTTTTGTCTGATTAATAATGCTATATGACAAACTTAAATATTTTTGTTATTTTCAATAAAAAACCGAACATGTAAAATTTTTATTTGGGCATCTATTTTTCAGACAAATATGACCGGCTGGGCATGTAAAATATTCAAAATATCAATTATAAATCTTAGTTATAATTAAATTGAAATATTAATTTGATTTCTTATTTCACCAGAAAAAAAACAATTAAAAAAACTTTAGATATTTTTAATTTGTTTTCTAAGTATTTGGTAAGACAACTATCGTTTATTTGGAAAATCAGCTTAATATAGGAACAATCCAGTTTAGATGCACATATGAATTACTTGAAGGTTAAAGAGATCACTGTTTTTAATGGTCTCGGTTATATGGCATTTTTTTATTTTCTCTCGACAAGAGCGATATAACGAGGGGCTACTGTATTATTATTAATCATCGTTAACTTATTAAATAGGGTCAAATCTCGATAACTTGAATATTCCTTTATCTCGAAATTTTCATCGTTTCCCAAACTCTTGAGACTGTTCACTGTTGTAGAAACTTCCCCATAGCTCAAACTACTAATAACTCGTACGTTTTAGCTGGTCTTTTGGGACTTCAAGTTATGAGTGGACTGAATATTATTTTTTTATCATAAGCATATTTTTTTAAAAAATAGCTGTTTATTGACTTAACATATTTATGAACACTTAGCATTAGAAGTTTTTTTTTTCTGTTACAATAATCAAATGTTTTGTTATAGTAAGGTTGATGTTGTATGTCTCATAAGATGTAAGAAAACTAAGTTGCATATTTCCATCAAGATTGCATTATTTGTAAAGATCAGTTTTTACTGAAGTTAAGAAGGAAAGAAAAATTAGCTCCTCAAAAAAGGTGAGAGAGGCAAATATTCTATTTTTCTGTAATGATTTGATATGACACCTCATTACCCTTCAAGTGCTACCTATTTTATTTTAAATTAGTGGTACCCACACGCCTTTGCCCTTAGTAGAAAATTAAAAGGATATTTGGCTTGCCTGTATATTTACAAAAAATGTATGGTGAATCTCTCCCCAATTGGCTAGCCCATGTTCCTCGTTATGATAACTTGGTAATTTACTCATCCATCTTATGATAATTTTGCTCAGGAAAATGTTCTTAAAATTGGAATAGAAAAAGAACAAAATCAAATTTTCGAAAAATCGCCTTGAGGTGCACACTCCCATGCTACAAACTAACTTTGTTCCAAATTTTATGAAAATCAGCCGAACGGTCTAGGTGCTATGCACGTCACAGAGATCCAGACAGAGCGACTTTCAGATGTATTATTACTAAAGATGTCATGTCATTTCAACTTAGGTTGGATCAAGCAATCACAAAATGTTGATGTGGTCCATGATGACTTGAACTTCTTTTATTAAAGTTATTAGCAACAATTGATTAAAGTTATTATTGAAGCATATATATTTAATGCAATTAATGTTATATATTAAATATAATTAAATGAAAACGTGCTGAAAAATTACTTTGCACGTAAAGTTTGCCCAATTTTCTCAGCATCAACTTAGCAGTTTTTAGTTTTCAAGTTTAAATCAGTTTTTGACATCAAATTGGTTGATAGTATTGCAAATAATATAATTTATACTTTCTGAAATAAAACCAAATGAAACATAAAAAACTATTTCACTTACCTTTTAATCAATTTGAAACATTGAAAACAATATTTTTATTATTGTTGCACACTTAAGAGAGGCGGGGAAAAAAAGATTTCAAGACAATGTATGATTTTTCATGAAAATTTTCTATCACAATCCACAGGGTTGGCAAGTTTTTGACAGGTGATGGTTTTATCCGGTTTTGTGTGTGTGACCGCAGGTTCTACTGTCGTGTCAAAAACCTCTTTTTGACATAATTGTCAAAAACTTTAATTCATGTCCAAAACATATCTGAAATTATTGACACACAAAATTACCTTAACAAGTGGTCCTTCATTCTATAAATTTTGATTTCAGACTCTGAAGAAAATTTCTGAACTGTTTTATATTTTTAGATGATGTGCTATATATATAATAGTGTAACGGATTCGGTGCGACTTCCACTTTCTTGAAATGAAGACACAGTTCTTGATAAAAACACAGGAAATTTATTTACACTATGTACAGGAAAGATCTTCAACAACTGCCAAATTATTCATCAGCAATTAAGCAATTATCACACAACACCGTAAACTCAACGTTTACACACGTATTTACTTCCAAATACGAAAACAACACAGCGAAATGCCTCGCTATAAGCAGAGCAAAAATCCTCTCGGTTCGAAATATCAAACGAAAACTCCCTGTTTATCCATCGCTAACGGCTTAAATACACCGAAAAGAATTTTCTCAAATATTCCACACGCTTCTCGAAATGCGTTGACCGTTATCAATGGAAAGAAAGAAAATAGGGGTCGTATACTTTAGCCGAATGAAAAAGGGGTTGTATATTCATTACGGGAAACTATTTACAGGTTACGTTCCTACAATATTTACTATTTACAGGATTTGTAACATTGCCCCCTTCCTAAGGACTGCACGTCCCGGGCAGTACAATCCCCAGAAAGGGTGCCGAACTTCTGTCAAAAGTTTACAAATATTTACATTAATTAATAACTAACAGATACATAGGAAACACAATAATAACAAGAAATATTACTAAACATTAAAAGCAAAAAAAAAATTATCTACAACTTTTATGTTATCAACCATGGTTGTTTACGTAATACTCATGAACTATGGCCATAGTATGGGGCTAAGCGATCATAATGTACAACCCTAGGTTTTGCATTAGGTGATTTTTGGATCCTCACTACGACGTCATTCAGTCGGTTAACGACTTTGTAGGGTCCATCCCAATGCGACTGCAATTTGGGTGAAAGACCTTTCCGTCGGATGGGATTCCATAACCAAACCTTGTCGCCTTCGTTGAATTCATGTCCAGTAGACCTTGTATCGTATCGGGTCTTCATCTTCTCCGCCGCGATGTTGATTCGCTCTCGTGCGAAGTTATGAACGTCTTCCAACCGGGCCTGGAGATCCTGGATGTACTCCTCAGGCGATGAAGGCGCATCCGGAGGACGACCGAAGACGAGATCACAAGGTAGCCGAAGCTCTCGTCCGAAGAGCATCTGAGATGGGGCATATCCGGTAGTCTCGTGGACAGCACTGCGGTAGGCCAGCAGGAACAAAGGTAGCTTCTTGTCCCAATCCTGTTGATTTCTGGATACCATAAGCGAGAGATTATTTAGGATTGTGCGGTTAAATCTCTCCACCATGCCGTCCGATTGTGGGTGTAGTGGTGTTGTCCTAGTTTTCTCAATTCCGAAAATTTGACATAGGCCCTTAAACACAGCAGAGATGAAATTCCTCCCTTGATCGGAATGAATCTGCAAAGGTGTTCCATATCTCGAGATCCAATGTTGGACTAGAGTCTCTGCTACGGTGGTAGCCTCTTGATCTGGAATGGGAAATGCTTCCGGCCATTTGGTGAAGTAGTCGATGGAAACAAGAATGTATTTGTTCCCATCAGCAGTTCTTGGAAGAGGACCCAGGATGTCGATCCCAATTCGTTCGAAAGGAGCTCCAACGTTGTACAGATGTAGCTTCCCTCTGCTTCTCTTCTTCGGTCCTTTACGAGCAGCACAGGCGTCACAAGAATGGCACCACTTCTCCACGTCATCCTTCGCCTTGCTCCAGAAGAAGCGCTCCCGAACTTTATTGAGGGTTTTCAAGACACCAAAATGTCCTCCAGTCGCACTACTATGTATTTCTTTCAGAACATCTGAAATCCTTGATCGGGGAAGTAGTAACTGCCACCTAGATGTTTTGCCGTCGTCAGATTCCCATTTCCGGTGTAGCACGCCGTTCCGTAAATGGAGTGAGTTCCATAAAGCCCAGTATCTTTTTGTTGCAGGACTGAAGATAGAAACGTCCTGCCAGCTAGGGCGTCGACTGTCACTTTCCATGAACTCTAAAATTGGTTTTATGTCGGGGTCTTCAAGTTGATCTTTTCGAACTTGGTCGTCACTCCATGGATCAGGTTCTGATGATATTGGAGTCACTGTCACCTGATAGGCGGTAGAGCTAGTCGTTCCATACTGTTTCTCGATTCGGGAACAATAGTGGCAGTTCTCAGGACAGGGTCTCCTTGATAAAGCGTCAGCATTACCGTGAGATAACCCTTTTCGATGCTTGATTTCCATGTCATATTCCTGGAGCCGCTGTATCCATCTGGCTATCTGGCCTTCCGGATTTTTGAAGTTCAAAAGCCAAGTTAATGAGGCATGATCTGTCCGAAGCAGAAATTTTCGGCCGTAGAGGTAATGATGGAAGTGTTCTACAGCTTTCACTATGGCCAGTAACTCCTTTCTGGTGACGCAGTAATTTCGCTCCGATTTTGATAAGCATTTGCTCCAGTAAGCGATGACATGTTCATTTCCGTCAATTTCTTGGGATAAAACAGCTCCGATGCCCTCGTTGCTCGCATCAGTGTCCAGGATGAAGGATTTTTCAGGCTGAGGATAGGCGAGGATAGGCGTTGATGTTAAAGCCTCCTTCAGTCGTAGAAATGCATCTTCGCATTCTTTGGACCATTCAAACTTTTGCTTGCTCTCCGTCAGCTTATGCAAAGGTCGTGCAATGTTGGAAAAACCCTTTACAAACTTCCTGTAGTACGTGCAGAGCCCCAGGAAACTTCGCAGCTGATGGATGTCTTCGGGACGACTCCAACTCTTGACTGCAGATACCTTTTCTGGATCGGTTTGTACACCTTCAGAAGAGATGATGTGACCAAGGTAGTTCACTTCCCGGCGGAACAAATTACATTTGGACGGGCTTAACTTCAGATTGGCTTCCTTAAGCTTTTGCAGCACCTTCCTAAGATTTGCCAGATGTTCTTCGAAACTGCGTCCCACGATGATGATATCGTCTAAGTAGACCAGACAGGATTCGCAGGAAAGTCCTCTTAACACTGTCTCCATAAGACGCTCGAACGTAGCTGGTGCATTGCAGAGGCCGAAGGGCATCACTTTAAACTGCCATAAGCCTTGTCCAGTTGTAAACGCTGTCTTCTCTCGGTCATCAGGGTGTATCTCAACCTGCCAGTAGCCGCTCTTCAAATCCAGGGTCGAAAACCACTTGTGTCCGGAAAGAGTGTCCAAGGTGTCGTCTATCCGTGGAAGAGGGTAACTGTCTTTCTTGGTGATTTCATTCAGCCGTCGGTAATCGACACAAAATCTGGTGGAGCCATCTTTCTTTCGGACCAAGACGATGGGAGAGGCCCAAGGACTGGATGAAGGTTCGATTACATCATTCTCCTTCATCTCTTTCAGAAGGGTTTCAACCTCTTCCTTCTTAGCGAACGGTAGTCGTCTTGGATGCTGTTTAATAGGGGGGTGTTCTCCAGTGTAAATCCTATGCTGCGTTAAATTCGTACGGCCAACATCCTCCGATGTAGATGAAAACAGATGCTTGAAGTCGTCCACCAATTGTTCCGCAGCAGTTCTTTGATCCTTCGATAAGGGTGCACTCCCAATTAACTTCGATGTCAAGGACTCAGAAGACACATTCTCGGGGGAATTGATTCTTCTAATGATGCAGTTTACTGGAGTACAAGTTGCTAACACTTCACCTTTCCGGATATTCCTTGGCCTTTCACTCACGTTGGCGACTCTCACAGGAATTACATCCTTAGAAAGGTCCACAAGCGTAGATGCTACCAGCACTCCTTTTAAGTAATTGCTTAGGTTAGGGTATTCAATGATTCCAAATCGAAAGCTATTGCTTTCTGCAAGGGAGCCAGGTATTAATGATTCTGACCTTGCGGGAATCGATATATCTGTTTGGGCTATTATTTGATGAGCGGATTTTATATCACTTTCTGCAGGGAAAACGGCTATGTTTTCTCTCATCGAGTGCAGCTCATTAGTCTTGAAGTCGAGAGTGAAGTCATATTTCTTCAAAAAGTCCAATCCGAGAATGAAGGGGTCCGTGATGTTAGCGACGAATGCCGTATGATGGTAGGTGGCATTCCCAAACACTATTTCCAAGTCCACTTTACCGTCAATCTCGATCTTCTCACCTGTCACAGTCTGGAGACTTACGCGTGGCGATGTCCACAGCAGTTTCAATCCAAATTCACGAGCCACATCTGTCCTAATGATTGTCACATTGGCTCCAGTGTCAACAATCAGTCTGCAGGGGTTCCCATTTACTTGTGCGTAAATGAAAAGTCCATCACTGCCACTACTAGAAGAGGAAATCTGCAGAGCTTTAGTGGTGGTGATTTCCTTCCCTCGCGTAGCTTGGCGAGTAGGACAACTCCTTCGCAGGTGTCCTTCACTACCGCATTTCCAGCACTTCTGCTCTTGTTTCTTTTGGGCTGTTATGTTGCTCAGATGTCTTGTCAAGTCACCGAGTTGTCTCTCAAGTTCAGCGAGGTGGGACGACCTGGAATCAGACTCATCAGCTTCCTGAGTCCGGATTAGATGGCGATCCACACGGGTTGCTTCTTGGGCGGCCTCGTATCTCATCGCATACACAACAGCAGAATTCAGGTCTTTGACATCCGCCATCCGTAGAGCTTTCTGGATTTCCGGATCTCGAACCCCGTCGATGTAGTAGTTGAGTGCCAGGTTGTCTCGAACATCCGCAGGACAGTCGCAAAAAGCAAGATGAGACAGTCTCTCGACGTCCGCCGCTAGCTCTTGCAGGGTTTCCCCGGTTTTCTGGAAACGGGACTTCAACTGGAGTCGGCTGAAATCTTTCTGGCACTTCTCACCGAAGCGAAGCTCCAACGCAGATGTGAGGGCGGCGAAATCCAGGCGCTGACTGTCCGGAAGGGTCTGAAGAATGTCCGCTGCGTCACCTCTCAGGGATGCTGCAAGATGGCAGGCCTTGGTAGCAGAGTCCCATCCGTTCGCTTCCGCCACTATTATGAATTGAGTTTTGTAAACCTGCCACGAAGTTTTCCCATCAAATGTGGCCAGTTTAATGGACGGCCGAGCAACAGATGTGGGAGCGCAAAACTGTACAGAGCTGCTTTCCGCGGTCGCCAATCTCCTTTCCAAGTTTTTAATTTTCTCATCCACATGATTTTCAACTGTTGCGATACGGTTTTCTACTGTTTCAAATTTTTCATCAAAAGCATCAACTCGATGCTCTATCTCATTAAATTTATTTTCCATCACAGTCTTTACCGAAGTAAGGTCGTTTTTAATCTCCTCTTGGTTAGAAGCTAAATCATTTTTCAGTACCATTAAATCACTTTTCAATTGTTCTTGATTAGCCGCAATGTCATTTTTTAATTGTTCTTGATTTGCAGTAAAACTTGCAGTCAAATCACTTTTTAATTGTTCTTGATTAGCCGCCATATCATTTTTTAATTGTTCTTGATTAGTCGCCATATCATTTTTTTAATTGTTCTTGATTAGCAGCCAAACTTTCAGCCAAGTCGCTTTTCGCAGCATTAATTGCTTCCAGAAGTTGTTTTAATTGGTCATCCATTGCGCGAGTAATCACCATAAAAACAAAGTCTATAAATTCAAACAGTCTTTATGAAAAAAATGTCCAAAGTCACACTTACTCCAAGAAAGTCCAGAAGAAGCCCGACGTTGGGTGCCAAATTGTAACGGATTCGGTGCGACTTCCACTTTCTTGAAATGAAGACACAGTTCTTGATAAAAACACAGGAAATTTATTTACACTATGTACAGGAAAGATCTTCAACAACTGCCAAATTATTCATCAGCAATTAAGCAATTATCACACAACACCGTAAACTCAACGTTTACACACGTATTTACTTCCAAATACGAAAACAACACAGCGAAATGCCTCGCTATAAGCAGAGCAAAAATCCTCTCGGTTCGAAATATCAAACGAAAACTCCCTGTTTATCCATCGCTAACGGCTTAAATACACCGAAGAGAATTTTCTCAAATATTCCACACGCTTCTCGAAATGCGTTGACCGTTATCAATGGAAAGAAAGAAAATAGGGGTCGTATACTTTAGCCGAATGAAAAAGGGGTTGTATATTCATTACGGGAAACTATTTACAGGTTACGTTCCTACAATATTTACTATTTACAGGATTTGTAACAATAGTTTTTACTTCAACAAGCTGCTTCTTTGAAAAAAAAAAGAGAGAGAGAGACTTTTTTCCGCCTGACTTCAATTTTGCTTTTAAAGCTTGTTTTGTCTTATTTAGAGACGTACCGAGTACTCGGTACTCGGCCAAATTTTGATCCGGCACTCAGCGAATACCAAGTAGTTGTAAAAAATTATTTGGACATGGATGTCTATACTACTATTGCAATGATTTCAAAATTCGTCACGTGTGTGGCGATGGTTCTTCTTAAAACATAATTGGAACTCGGTACTCGGCCGAGTACTCGATCAAACTGCTACTCGGTACGTCTCTAGTCTTATTTGTGTCATTCAAAAAAAAAAAGAAAATTTTAAGTTGCTCAAAAAAAAAAAAAAAAAATCTTAATTTGTCGAATGATGTTCTGAATTTTATCAAATGATAAAATACGAGCATGAGCACAAACATGTATCTTAACATCATTATTAATTTTAAAAAAATCATAATAATAATAATTGTAATGTGCAGTCTCTAAATTTACTGAATCACCAGAAAATTGTCGACAATGAACATTTTTGGTAGGTTTGTCACAGTGACCTGGACCTACCATTGGGATGCCACAGCTTCAACAAGTGTTTTGAAACAATTAAGATTAAAATGGCAACAATTGAAGCCCTGTGTCTGTACATTGGTGCTTGGATTCGTAGTCGGTGAGGTATTGATGCGTAGGTTTAGAGGAAAATTCTAAACCGGTTAAACGATATAGGATGTACACTGGTTTTTACGATACATGGCCCAGCCCTAGCGACCACTCCCTTAAACCTTTAATCTGCTTTTATTTGATTTTTTTTAAATAATAAAATTTAATTCATTTTTTTTCCTGTTTGAGACATATATAAATCGAGAGGGAAGAATCACTAAAAACCTAAAACTGAATACAACTTTTTCTTACCGTGTTATATTAGAAATAACAGATTGTGTGTATACGGAAGTCGTTTTTCAGCTCTTTTGATAATTAGACAGGTATATTGATAAATTTGATAGGCAATCAACAATATTGTACACACAAGAAATAATCATAATAAAACAAAATTAATTAATAATTAATATACAATCAACAATTCATTAATTAAATATAGATAAATTTAACTAAATTTTACCTCGATTAATTCTTTTTCACACGTCTTAGGCTTGAAAGTTTTAAGCAGGTCCTTTATTAAACTTTATGTTGAGCTGATTTTTGGATGATAATCAATAATAAAAGGAATTCAAACAATTCCTTTTGTCAATTTAATACGACAATGAGTTTCTATTTTGTCATGACAAAATGGGAGCTTTTATAATTTAGCTACAGAAAGATTATAAAAAAAATTTTGAGATCATGATTAAAGATAAACGCAAAAAAAAAGAAGATGCATCGAATACATTCTGGCAATGTATTTTGTACGAATCCCTTGTGAGACCCAGCCTGCTGAGTAAGATCAAAATCGCATAGTAATGTACGAATCGCTAAGAGATATAGTACTAAAGAAAATTTTTAATGGTCAACTGTTTTCGAATATTTGTTTAGTGAAGTGCTACTGACTTTCGGAACTAAATAATAAACTGATATTCGCGGGAACGATGAAAGATTAATACACATAGTACTTATTTAACTAATAAGAGCAAAGAGCTGAAAATACACTTCCATAAACAAACAACATGGCGATGGCGTGGCTTTTGGCTGTTGCCACTTTATCATGAACAAGCATCATCGAAACCTCCCGCCTTTTACATTGTGCGCACGCGCAGTATCTGATTGCATGGTGAACAAAGTATCTATTTTTAAAAAGCATGACAATCTTATAATATTATGTCTTTTGTGCTCAAATGATGAATGTTTTTCGTTTTTAAAAATTTCTGTGAGGATCCACAGAAGTTTATCAGCAAAAAGTCGTTCAAGTCTCTTTTAATATTGATTTTCTTTGAGCTGGGTGCATCTGGTGGGGGGGGGGGGCGGGGATCATCGCGCCATTAAAATTTTCAGAAGGGATTCTTTCGACATTTTTTTCGCTTCTCCGGGGATCTCGCTTCTTCGGAAGTTCAGTAGTTTTACAAGGGAGTGTTCTTGTGCTCTGGGGGGAGGACCCCTTGCTAAAAAAAGCATTTTTTACAAAAAATATATTGTTTTACCGGCAGGATAGAAAACTGATTTTTTTTTTCGCTTGAATGTTCTGAGTACCGCACGCTCTTCGTGGAGAGAAGCGGTGGGGGGGGGGGAGCAATTTTTTGAAACTACGGTTTTGAATAAATATATTTATTCAAAAGGGGGGAAAAATCAGATGATAACAATTCAAAAATAGCTCATTTGAAATGGAAACCCAATCTAAAAGTATAACTATATTACAAAAAATTGTCCGAAAAACTGATGCGTAACACATGCATTGCCAGCTCTCCCTGTCGAGTTTTATAGGCTGACGAGAACAATGTAAGTTATACTAGGAGGAAAGAACACTATAGAAAACTATAAAGTCTTTCGAAAATGGTTGAATTTACTCCTCAAATACCTGTAATATTTTTTAGAACGTTGAATTGCAATCATCATAGATTAAAAAAACCATGGGCGCCCATATGAGGGGGAATGGGAGGCTCAAGCCTCCCCCCCTTCTCCTTTAGAAATTAGAACTTTTTTGCTTTTAGTACTCTTTTTTTTTATAAAAATGTAAAAACATTTCTTCTCCAGCCGTTAATGAATAAGTTATTAAAAATGTCAAATTTTAATTCCTCTAATCAACTGAAATCGCGGTTCCCATGTGGAAAATATCTTGAAAAACCACAACGAAAATATCTGAGCCCCCCTCCCCTTCTTCAAATTTTGCATATGGGCGCCCATGTAAAAAGCTGTACATTACTAGAACTTTCCCTGCATAAAACCTGCTTTTAAATCTCCTTCGAAAAACCTGTACTGATGTCAGTAGGAAATTTTCTGAGTTCAAAATGTTCTCTTCAGTGACTGCATCTACCTGTCAAATCCCTGTGTTGTTTTATGCAAAGTTAAATTACTCTCCTAAAACCTGTTTATTACCTGCATTGTTCCTGCATTAAACCTGTATCCAAGTTTTCCCTTTGAAAAACCTGCATTAACCTTCCTAAAACCTGTAGTTCAATGCAGGTTTTATGCTGACATTTTTTCCTGGGATGGTACTGAAAACAACATAAAACATTAAATAACTTTTTTCAAAAATCAACTCAAACAAAAATCTGGCTCCGAAGTGCACATTGTTAGCAAAATCGACGTCCGCACACTAAATTTCACGTGTGTATATATATGCATGTGCGTGTGTGTATTGCATAATATCTGATGACATGCTTTACCTAACTAAGTGGCAGTACAACTCCGACTCCTGGTTAGTAATAAAGCAACTAATTAAGTACTATATCCCTCAAATGCTCTACAATTCATTCAAGCCCTCTCTTATAATTAATTTCATCATTACTGAACCAATTGAATAACGTATTTCCAGTGAATTATACCCATATACCTGAAATTTCATCACTGCATCAGTTGGAAAATTTACTCCCATTTAAGTAATCAATTACTGCCGGAAAGTTTCTGAATTACGGAAACTAGGTTTGAGAAATTTAATGATTCGTTTAGGACAATTGAGATGCCCTGTTGACAGTTCTTAAATCATTTCGTTTAATGCATTTTGGCTTACTCGTTCGAGTTATAAATGGGATTAGCGTTGTTCAATCTTTCTTCAACTCTGTTGGATATGTGTAAGCTTCTAACTGTCTGTGTAATTAGAAATATTTGATGAAGTAGAATGTTCAAAAGAATAGAGAAAGAAAGAAAAAGGAAAAATTTAAAAGAGAAGAAATGATAAAAAGTTTTAAAACGTTTAGTTCAATTAGGAAAATAGAACTGGATATGCGCAGTGAAAACCCACGTAAATAGCTCAAACCAGTTATTATGCAGATTAGTCAGGTAATGTGTACTTTAGCGCCTATCCTTAAAGCCACGGCTTCAACGGTATGATTCAAGCTTGTTTTGAAAGCGATCATGATAAGTAGCAGTTAAACTTTGTGTATTAAATATAAAATACGAAATAACTACGTCAAAAAGTACAAATTACAGATTACTTCGACAATATATATATATATATATATATATATATATATATATATATATATATATATATTTAACTGAAATTCTTTTGTTGGATGCATTTTCATCCATAATCATTTCGTTTGCATTGAAAAAGGCGTTCTATAACGCCGAAATACGTATCTTCAATTTGTCCTTTTTGACGTTGTTTATTTTTTATTTGATATGATCAATACTCTGAATTTTTATCTTATATTTATCACATGAAATTTGGGTTACTTTACTTTTTTTTTTAAATAATTTGCAGTGGTGTACATTTCTTTCTCATTGCTGTACAAGACATAATCTGCAGTGAAACTATTACAAGAACGAAGTATTTTATGTTACTTTTATTAAATTGAAATCTTCCGAAAGGTTGCTTTTTTCTAGAAGTATTTAAACATTTTTTGGGCATTTTTAATTGTCGTCACAACAGCGTACGTATCTTTACGAATGTTGTACAAGACATAATAGAGAGGTAAATTATTACAATAACAAATTCAAAACACCAGAAAAAAATATTTAAAAAGTTTTAAGAAATGTTTGTAAATAATTCATCATTTTTTAAATGCATTTTACGTTATTTTTATAACTTTGAAATCTTCTGAGAGGTTATTTTTTCAGAAGTATTTAACCTTTTCTTATGCATTTTTAATTGTTGACAACAGTGTACATTTTTTTTTCTCAATGCTGTGCAAGGCCTAATCGACAGCAAAATTATTACAATAAGTCAAAATCCAAATTTAAAAAATAAATAAATAAATGAAACATTAAAAAAAATATTTGTGTAACTTCCGAAGTTTATTTTACGTTACTTTAATAGCATTGAAATAAACTGAGTATTCTTTCCCGTGTCAAATATACGGTAATTCAAAAGAAAAAACAATGTATAGAAATTAATTTCAATATGAAATGAAACAACGAGTTTCCATACTTACTTTCATAATAAGTAAACATTGAACATTTTCCAAGATGGCAAATGAAAAAAGAATTTCCAATTACAGAAAATCGTAGTTAGGATTAAAATGCATTTTGACTGAGAAATTCAAAAGGAAAATTGAAATTAATGCGTAAAATCATATTCTTCTGAGAGTTGGTTAAACGAACATTTCGTTTTCAATTAACTTTTACATTCAAAGAATAGTTAATATTAGTCATTTATTAAAAATTAGAATAGAGTCAGAAACTCGTGTGCTGAGATTTCTAACTGAAATTCATTTGTCGACTAACGTACAGTGGAAAAATGACTGTACAGCGTCTTATTCGAATGATAGAATAGATAGAAATTATTTTAAAAAAAATGGTCAGATCCAATGTTTTTAAGCGTGCTTTTGAAGAAAAAAATACTTTTAAAATTTTGGAAACGATCCTATTGTTATATACGTTTAAAAGAAAATAATTCTATGCCAAGATCTTTGGTAATGAATATTTCTTTTAGATACTTTCAAAGCTACTAAACGTGCATGCATCACTTATATGTGTATGTATTGCTTAAACATATCTAACATTATGATAGTTTTTTTCCCACAAGTGAGAGATAGGAATTTTTATGTAAAGAAATTCAGAAAAGCGAACAAACTTCTTACTAAAACATCAAAGTTGAGCTGAGCAAACAACTCAAAAAAAAAAAAAAAAAATCTCCCGAGCAATATAGGTATAGTTAAGGTTACCTGGTGGTATATTAATTCGGAAAACTTGCCTTTTATGGATGGTGCTGTTAGTGTGGAAGCTGAAAGTGCTCCAAGCTTCAAAAAGTTGGTTTGTCTCTGAACTTGTAATTACATACTTCGTCGGAGAATTTTTAAGTTTACAAAGTATACAGTTTGAAAAAAAATTGTGAAAATAAAGTATAGATTTTAGATATACTGAAGTATAAAACATGCTAACACAAATTTTCGTCCGCATTTTCCCCCGTTGTGATAAAGATAAGTGTGTAAAAAGACAATTAATTATCAACTAAATAATTCTTGATGTAAATAGCAGTAAGTTACAACCAGCCAGGGCTAAGGCAGAACTACATGCAATATACCAGACAGCACAGTTATTAAATCCAGAGAGTGCAATAAATCTCAAGCTCTCAGCTTCAATGAGATGACATCTGCTTCCCAGCTTGGGTCTTCACTAATCCAGACTGACGAATTCTAATAAGAATGAAACTGCAGTCTCTGGATGTGATAACCGGACTGTCTGGAATTTAGCATGTAATTTTTGATGTGTTGTACATAGAAACTGTTCTGAAATAACTTTATCAATTTAGCTTGAACACCCTGAATAATTGGTGTCTGAACTCTTAGAATTTTTTGCTCACCGAATTGAGGGAAGCGTGGTTTCTCTAAGCATTCCGTTTTACAATATTAAAAGAAATTGGTAAAATCAATTTGAGTGAAGATACTAAAAGTCCTAAACTATATTTTAATAAACATTTTTAGTTTCTATAAAAGTTGTAAGGACTTTTTAAAATAATGAATAATTTGTGCATGGAAGTTAGCACCCCATTTAGTCTACGCACATAGAAAATAAAGCATTTCGCTTTTTTTTTTAAAAATCATTTTATCTGATGCAGAAAATAAAAATATAACACAAAATGTTTTGCATACGTTTTACGTAAAAGGGCTATATGTCTTATAAGAAATGGAATTATTTTTTGCGTGTATATTTGTCGATACTTTATTTCACACATTACATATATTTTACATGATTGCTTTTTCATTGATTGTTAAATTTAACAAAGGAAACTTTGCAAAGTGTAAATACGATATAAAAAGTAACTGTATCTAAGGAATTTCGATGGAAATCTTCTTTATTTAATGTGTAATACTACCTCGTTATCGGGACTAACTGAGATCTATGACAATTCGGGTAAACGAAATTACGGATAATCCGAGTAATAAGAAAAACGCATACTTAAATAAACAGCCTTATGTCTTGTTTCAGAAAAAAAAAACCCAATGCTTTGTGGGAAAACCACATATAGTACCGCTTCTTACAAATACTTAAAAAATTGTAGTTCAGATGCTGTGGTGTCGGACTGACGCTCCAACTACGTTATAATGTTTGTGAAATTTGTAATACACTTCATTGTACGTTATAGGCAGGAGTTAATCAAAACAAAACAAAAAAAAAGAAAATTAATTTGAATTCTGAAATTTTGAATCCAAATTATGTTTTTCGCAATCACGAACTGAGACAGGAGCCTACCCATTGGAGTTATTGTTTCTAGAAACGGCTCCTGTCCCCCCCAAGTCTGCCTCTCCTCCTGGGCGGTTACTTGTGCATAGTTGTGTGTGTGCATAGACCTGTGTGTATGCACGTAGGCGTGTGTGAGTGTATGTGTGTGAACGTGCGTGTGTGTAGGACATGGACGCATCCGACCAGGAGATCGGATAGCTCAAAACCGGAGCAGCCGCGTCGCGCCGCCAGCAGAGGACGGTGAGCGGTGATGCTGCAAAGGCTTCTGGTCCAAGTTGAAAAAGGCACGGACACCAAAAACGGTCAAATGAGAACAATAAGCAATCGTGATTGCTCAAAAAAAAAAAAAAAAAGAAAAAAAAAATTTTTTGGCGCATTTATAAATCTTTTGTTGCAATCACAATTTAAAGTTATTATTTTCGTATGCATAAATTTATTTAACTCTAAAAATTTGATCCGGAAGAACGGATACTGGGTAAAAACGACTTCTACTGTATTGTCCGTTTTCGAGACGGCACGTTGTTATGCGAAGGCACTTCGCCCCGCCTTTTCAAACGCAGAGTTCCCTTTTACGCGGGGGTGATCGGTACGCAATCCATGCGCTTCTAAAGGAGACAACCGCACGGCCCCAACTTGAGCGTGCATTTTAATGTGCAAAAACGTCTTAGTGTCCTTTACATCACTTATATTACAGTAAAATTAGGCCAAAAAATGACCAAACTCAAACATCCAAAAAAAAAAAGGTGAAACCTGTTGCAAATTACTTCTTATCCTTCCAGCAAGAAGGTGTAAAAAGTCCCAGCACTTTGCGCGTCGGGTTTTAGGGGGAAGGGGGGGACGAAATAATCCTCTATTTAAATAAAAATAATTTCTATTACTTAAAAAAAAAATCTCAAATCTCGCAGAAACCACTCTATAATAGTAAAATAATAAACTCTCAAAGAAAAAAATTCTAATTTACAGCGGTGCACAGGCGAGGGGGATGGGGGAGGGGGGGTTATGGAGTAGCTTTGCGTCATTAGAATTTTTAAGGCGGTTTTTTCAAGGGGTATTTCTTTCTTTTTTGAGGACTTTTATTCTGGATGGGTACTCTGTCACACTTAAGGGGTGCACCATCGCTTTGTTTTTTTTTGGGGGGGGGGCCCTGAATTTGCAATCTAAAAACAACGATTGCAGTTAAGCTTACGAAAAGATTTCCCTGATTTAAACTTTTCCGAAGTACAAAAGGCCACACAATGATATGGTAATGTGAGAATGATAATTCTAAAAGATCTAAGCGAGCTCAGTAACCAAATTATTTGTGATTGGAGTTATTAAACTGTTTAGAGCGCTGGAAAACAAAATTCCTGTGCAGCATAAAAAAAGTCCAAACTGACCAAAGTTTCCCTACTTATTCTTGATTAACTTACTTCAACTTTTCTTCAATCTTTTGCCATCATCGTAAGGGGGGACAAACTGAAATTGCCAATACTGAGACGGGCCATGCTGCAATTCTGCATCCTCTAAGTCGGTGGGGGTTCTCATTTGCAAACACCGAGCTACCTCTCTTTTACGCAGCTGGTTACGTGAATTATGCTAAATATGCGGACATATACTTGTAACAATATCTCGAACTTTTGAGTACATTATGCGATAAAATAAATTTGATCACATCAAACATCAGCTAAAACATCAACTATCCAACGATGTAACGCAGTGACAAATTCAGGTGGTTAGGAACCTGTAGTGATTCAACGATAGAACAAGTCTTGATGAGAGCAATGAGTAATACAAAAATAGAATGCTTAATATTTACACCTTTTTGTCTCTCAGTTTGGAAATCACAATCCGTTTCTAAAGCCCCCAGAAGTTTCCTACCTCTCAAGTTGGTAGTGGTATTGCTCGCTGATGAAGGTGAGTTGCGATGAGAACTTTAACGTTCGGGTAGTAACATCAAAGGATATTGAAGGCAAACAATTTTGTGGCATTTCTTTGTAAAGGAGATAAGCAGTTATGTCTTTAGCTTCTGCTACGAGAGTAGTTACTATCTGTAAAGATGTGTAAGCCCAAACCATCTTTTACACCGAATGGTATGAACAGTAAAGATGGAATAACAAATTGTTAAAACTTCTGGTGCGAGTTATGCGCTGATCCTCCATCAGTATTCGATGAATCTGGTTTCAGAAGGAAAGAAATCTTGTATCGTTAAAGTGCTATTACCTGAAGCAAAAAGTTCATCCACCATCACAGAACGAACAGCTGGTGTCATATATGAGGCAGTAAAAAGCAAAGGGATGTAAGTGGACATTTTCAAGTTTCGAATAAAACGCGTTTAAAGATAAAATCCTAGGTAGACTTTCATTGATTTTCTTTTATAAATCATGCTGTATAGAAGCAACTACCAGGTCTACTAGTACCATCTCTTTCCCCAAGATAGAAGAGAGGTTCACCAACCATTTGTATTGGTTATCTGCAAATTTTTTAATTTTGCCACTTACATCCCTTCGCTTCTCACTAACTCATATGTAATAGATGGAAGATACCTGTTTGATCATATTTTTGGTAATGATCTGTAAGCTTCAAGGAAATATGCCAGCAATGCAGTTTAGAGGTAACTTGTAAGTATGGGAAAAGCTATAGTGTCATTTTTGATGGGTGCAAAGAAAACACCACAGGAATATAATGTGCGTCCTATTACAACAGCCAAGCCTTCTGCTCTAGAAGACTTTCTGCGTCTCAAATCTTGTGCTTGCTCTGAGGGGTTCATTGGATATAGTGAAAGTTTGAAAAGTCTGAAAGTGGACTGAAGTGCTCAATTATATGCACAAACTGTGTTAGACATATCTGCAACAATAACGATTTTGCTGAGGATCTAGATTCCAAAAAACATCTTGATGACGAAGACTTTTTGTTACAAGCTTAGAAGAAATCATTTGAAAGCAAAAAGCAGTTCAGCGTAATTTTTCTGGCCATTTAATCAAATGTGCACCATCAGAGGGGTTGGGGGGGGGGAGAATAATATTTTAGTATATAATTTCTTTTTGGGAGGTGAACTACTGTTCTTATGGGGTGGACAGTCCTGATTTAATGCATTTTAGATTTGCATGAAATAATACTTCTACTTGAAATAAACGGGAGGGAGGGTGAGGATTTATTTTATTTGGGGGAGGGGGGATGCTGTAACTTTGAGAGCAGGTGCACCATCGATCTTCGAGGATGGACACACTCGATTTCTAACTTTAACTTAGCATAAAATAATGTTTCCATATGAAATGTACGGAGGGGGTTTCGGGGGTACTGCTTCGTTTTACGGGGATAGGGGGGCTCTGTAGCATTGGCGAGTTATGTCATCCCTCTTGGGGGTCAAACAGCTTTTAATTTCATGCTTTTAAATTTAGTATAACATAATATTCTCATTTTAAATTTACTCTAAAAATTCTGGAAAAATACCGAAAACAGCAATTTTTAGACGCCCTCCATTCCAAAACCCGACGCACAATGGGGTGGGACTTTTTACCTGTTCTTATTGGGAGGGTAATAAACAATTTGCACCAGGTTTAGCTTTTTTTTTTTTTGGATGTTTGGGTCTGACCCCTATTTTTATTGTACTATTACTTCACTTGTCTGTTGTCATTTTAATTATTATTACATTTTAAAAACTGCTGCTTTTACTACAAAATGCTATGATCCGAATATACCGTCTGCTGAAAACAGCAAAACAGAATCATCGGATACCACGTGACGATGTCGGAGTCAAGTGCCGTCTCGGGGATAACGGACAATATATCAGTATGATTGCACTGATCACGAAACATGTACACAAGTGCACAAATTTCATCGCAAATTTGCACTTTTATATTTCTTTGCAATTAAATACGTAGTCCTTAAATGGATGAAACTAGGGGATACCACAGTAGTTGGGCATGGATTGAGAAGACGATCTAAAAAATTGTGATTAAAAATTTTGTACAGCTATTTACGAAAATTGGAAGGGTTCCAAGTCAAAAACTAGCAAGGAGCCCCTGTATCCTGTAATAAAATGCCCATGCGTTAATACACATAGTGATATAATGTATGGACCATTGTGTATGGAGCATAATGTATGGAGCATAATGTATGGAGCAAGTCTAAAACCGACATATTTACATCATTTTTTGAGAAGCTAAAATCTTTTCTGCTTTTTTTTGGGGGGGAAACATATTTAATCTTTTTGAAAATTGCGCAAGCAATAGTTTCCGGCAATAAAAAGTGTTGTTATAAACCTTATTGAATTGTCAACCAGATATGGGGTAGGGTAATGAAGGGTAATATAATTAAAAGGAATATTTTTCATGTTTTCCATAAAAAAAGGGTAAAAAAAATTTATACCATAATTAAATTTGAAAAGAAATTAGAAAGTTTTCGTGAGAAAAAGATAATCAAAACTTTGTTTGTCATCAATGGGGGACGCTAAAAGTAAATTTTGCATTTCTTATTGCATTAGAACTTCAATATAGAAAGTCCATTTTACATCAACAAAAAATGACGTTCGTTCTTAGGTTTCCGTAGAAATGCAAAATGCATCTTTTCCCTAGAATCAGGACACTTAAGGTAATCTTTTACTTAATGGATCCCACTTGTGCTCTAGATTACATCTGAAACGAATAAAGTGAACATATTGAGGGGAAGAATAAATGACGAAAGAAACAGCAAGCAGGAAAATTGGCCCAATCTTTTCTCTTAACAATGTTTCTTAACTCTCGTGTTCGCAAATGTACTTGAAACTCAGGATGCAGAAGTTGTACGCTTAAATTGTTTCTATTTGAATAATGTATTGAATATGATTTATGTTTATTACTTTACTTTATACGGATATGTCAGTGTAGAATTCCTTATAAGAAAAGTAAAAGGTTGAAATAAATTGAGTTGAATAAAATTCCTTTTCATCTTTAGCACTTGGATTTTCATCACAATTGCTACTTCAGTCTCATGAATCCTATGAATTCACAGAATTGTTTTCCATTTGTAGTTATTCATAGCTGGGTCTAAGATTTCAGTAATTTGGAAATTAAAATATTTGTTTGGTGTAGAGTTTTCTCATTTAGTAATGCTTCATTTACATGTATTATGAAATCTGCGCCTCTGTAAAACATGATAAAAAGGAACAAAGGATTTAGATGATGCACGCGGCGGAAAAAAAATGTTGCATTTATTTTGAAAGTTACTTTTACTACAATGTTTTCTTTTCTTTTTTTTTCTTTGGATAATTTAAGGAAAAACGTCAGATTTTAAAATTATACTAGCTGCGTCGCCCGGCTTTGCACGGTTCACCTCGAAAATAAAAGTTATGTAAAGTGACGCGTGTTCAACATTCAGGCTTGAACAAAAAAAAAATCGGTAAATTTTTGCGGCAGATTGCGGATAAATAACCAAAAAGTGTACATTTTAAATCTCCCGATTACAGGAGCAGCCTTTAAAGCAAAACCTAGAATTTTATTTGCTCATATTCTAGACAGAAAATGGCAAGAGATCTTTCGTCTCAATGATTTTCTTCACGCTGTAAATTTTAATAAAAAGCATTGTTGCGGAGAGTTAAAATGAAGCACTGAATAATAATTTGAATGGGAGAAAGCCTTTAAAAAATAGGGATTTTATGTCAAAATCTAAGTGTCATATAATTAATAGTTTTAATTGTTATCTCCGCTAATTATTATCGGAGGAGTATGTTAAATAGCGAAACATAAAGACAGAAAGATTACGAATCCATTAATACCTGGTTCGGTGGTCAGTTCACTGTCGCTCAGAAGAAGAAGCTTGGACATAGATACATAGGTACATACGCTCAGTTTGTTTAGATTTTATTCGTTTGGGCTTTACTCCTAGAGACAAACGAATAGATACAAAAAAAATGTGAGGCCTTTTGTAAAAAATGTATTTTTTCCGCTCTTCACAATGAAAGAAAATTTGTACTTATTTTTAGTAGAGAGATCCTTCATCGATTTGAAAAATATCAAATTGTAATAAAAAAAAAGTCTTAGATTTATCTTCGACTTTTGACAAAATCAGTTCGGTAGTTTCCGAGTACACCCCGGACTTAGAAATTTGGAGTTTGTGTTTTCTTTACTAATAATAAAGCTGAGAGTCTCTGTGTCTGGATCTCTCTCTGTCAGGATGTCTGTGACGCGCATAGCTCCTAGACCGTTTGGCAGATTTTTTACGAAATTTTGCACAAAATTAGTTTGTAGCATGGGGAAGTGATTTTTCGAAAATTCGATTTTGTTCTTTTTCTGTTCCAATTTTAAGAACATTTTACCGAGTTAATCTTCATAACGTGAACGGGTAAATTACCAAATTATCATAACGTGGAACCGTAACATTGGCGAGCGAATTAACATATCAAATTGGCGAGACATTCATCATCCATTATTTGTAAATATACAGGCAAACCAAATGGCCTTTTAATTTTCTGCTATGGGCAAAACCGTGTGGGTACTGCTAGTATTTATATAAAGATGTACATTTAAATTGATGTTCGGATTAAGAAAAGTCCAGTTATTTGGAGTCTGGATTAATGAGAGTGTACTCTATTGTATTACAATTAGTAGTGTTGTATACGTATTTTATTCATAAAAATGTCTCATACATGAATATAGGATATTTGACAAGAATTTTCGTTTCTTTCAAAATTATATAAACTTACCCCAATAATTGTAAGTTGAACCATCTCTTTGACAAGACAAAGACCAGAAACTATCCAAATAACGCAATATCTCACACGTAATCTCGTCCTTTACGCTTTCTTGTAGTAGATGCTATATAATTACGAGGAATTCCTGCCCAACTTTTATTGGATTGGGACAGGAAAGATTCGTAGAAGATTCTTTCTATTTAGTAAGGTTTTATGACAGACAGAATACAGTCTAATTTAAGAAGAGTACAAGGGGGGAATAGTTCTTAGAGAATAACCGTATACACGTATTATTTTTTTCGTTATCCATATTTGTAAAGATGGTCATTTCAACAAAAAAGTTCAGGTTGCACTGCTTTTTATTTAAAAAGTGAGTAATTAGTCATGAAAAATGTAATGTGAAGTAAACATTATGTTTGTTTTTCTCCATTAAAGAAAAGAAACAAGTGTGAGTAAAAAAGCCTCTAAAAGATGATATATAATTCTGCAGTTTCCCTGCAATATTTCTGAAATATAAATTCCAACAGAACTTAACTAGTCTGTTTTCTCGTGACTGAAGCAAATATACTTATCAGATCAGGAGTTTTAAATACTGGATTCCTTTTTCCAGAGACGTCTCAAGTTTTTTTTCTATTTTAACTGTTCAAAACGTTACCAAAAATGAACCTATCAGACTGAAGCAATAAGACTGAGATCTGATAAACCACCATTGAACAAAAGCGCTAGGCTCTTCAAGTTTTTTTTTTTTTTTCGGAGTGAGAAAAGGCAGATTTAAAATTTAGTTTTAAAACATTTTCATTTAGGAAGTTCAAAGAGCTCTTGGAAACGTGGAAGGGGAACAAAGGGGAGGATGGGTGGAAAGACAAACATGTATGTATCTTTCTTGTGTCTCAAGTCTACTTATAGTTTGTTTCATTCTCACGTGTTTACTGATTCCTAATGATTTTCCCCATGCGTTTGCTGATAAAATTATTTTATCATTAGCTAGCTCTTCTTTATTGGTTCTGTTTACGGTATTTGCTTCTCTTTCGTTTTTAACGCTGAGAAGAAAAGTAAAATAGGGTAAAACAGATAGCAATGCTACAAATATATTTTGCTATAATACTATACTTCCCTGCCATGCTTAAATAATAGTCTTGCGACTCCAGCACACTTCAGGAAATCGTTAAGCAAAGAAACAATTCTTGTAAAAACACAGCAAATTTATTTACAAATATGTCAAGAAAATCAGTGACAACTGCTATACAGTTTTTTTTTTTTTTTTTTAAGTTTATTTAAAAGTACTTTTCCAGAAATCGCTACAAACTACTATTTTTGTATCGAGCTACTATACTATTTTTTTTAATATAGTGCGCTACACTATAAACTACTAAAAAATGTAATAGCTAGTACAGTAGCGCCGCTACTTTCAGCGTGCTACTTCCAACCACCTGTCTTTGATACGTTTATTTAATCCTCTTTTTTAAGTACCATGATAAACTTTTACTTCTTTTAGGAGTGGAATTTTTAAGCAAAACTTTTACTTCTTTTTTAGTTTTTCACAATTATACTTTATTACTTTTTAAAAAGCTTTGAAGAAAGTTAGTAAAGTATTCGACTTTCAATCTTTTTCTTTTTGAGCTTTTTTTTTTCGTTTTCAGAGGCCTTTAAATAAAGTTAACAGCATGTCCAATCAGTACTAATTCCATGTTTAATTAACATTTTGACTTTGTTTGGCTGCATTCCTATTCATGATGTATCTTCCGAAAACTACTCTAAGTCACAAACTGGTTACTTTGTTGAGTGTTCCAAAGGCGGATTTAAAGCATTCAAGTTAATCTGCCTTTTAAATATTATATCTACTTCCATAGCGACTTATCTGCATTGAATTTTAATTCAAAATAATGTTTAACGTCAAAATTTGCCAGTAAAGTCTTACATGTGCGTAAAATATCACAACTTTGTTTCTGTTCTTAGTGTCGCAATTGATCAAGGTTAGCCTTGAACTTTTATTTTTGAACTTTTCCTTCCGCCCACTGCTTTACGGATCTGAAGTGAACTGAGCGACAGATAAAAATAAATAGAATTGCTGGAACACGAAAAAGTGATTTTTAGGGAGTTCGATTTGTAAATTTGTTATTTGAAGCTGTAAATAATTTTTTTATTATATTGAGTTTTCTTTTAGATAGTACTGGGCATTTTGGTAGAATTACGCTAATCGGGTCGCGGCGAAAAATATTTCATTCTGGCAACACGCTACCTTACCTTGGCGACGGAGCAATTTTGGTAACCCTACACCAAAGCTGATTTGCTATTCGTTTGGCCAATCAGCCATTTCAGAATTCACCTTTACAAAATTGTAGCTTATTTGTCCAATAAATCTTTTTTTTAAAAAAATTCCATACAATAATATTTTAAATTTTCTCAAAGGTGATTTTTTTCTGAAAATTGGCAACATATTGTGTTTTTTCAATTTTTAGATCTTCGAAACATTTTATGAAATTTTACATCGCGAAATATTTGTCACTTTTTACTCTTTTAAGTTATAGGTTTAAAAATTAGTTATTCATACCGTTTGGATACGTTTTTGGAATGTGTTCGCAGTAAGTTATTTTCTTCATGCTTTATTGCTCTATCTTAAATTTAAAATTTATTAATTATCGTAATCACTTATTTAGTAAGTTGGAATTATAATTTTAGTTATGATAACGTCCTCTGAATGGATATTTAGATCGTTTTAAGTCTTAATTAAATAGTAAGTATTTTTAATGACTTTTTCTCAGATTATTTCAGACTAAAGTAGTGTTCTATCCAACTTTTACTGTTGTTAAATATCGGTAAAAATTTATGTTTCATTTTAATGTCCCTTTAGGAAATTAAATATGTTGATAGAAAGTGTAACGCCATATAATCACGAAACTTTTCGTTCACCGTTTCGTTCGTTCGTATCATGATGTATATCATGATATTTTATTTCTTTTCCTACAGAAAAAAATGAGTTCAATATTACTGCAATGGGAACGTAAAGAGTAATATTGGCAAATTTTTATTTAAAAATTTTTTTTTCGCATTTTCGTCATGGGTTGTACTTCAGCTTTCTTGTACAAGCTTGCTTACTTGCTTTCCACTGAAAAAACAAAAAAGTCAACTTCCATCATTTCGCTATTGTTAGTTTCGAATCCAAAACACGTTTCTTTTTATGTCTCAAATATTCCTCTCTGTAGATACCACGCTTTGTGTTCCCACGTTTAAGTTAACATCTTGAAAAAAGTTACCCCTCATTTGTAATCATCATCTTTGTTGTTGTCATCTGCAATCATCATCTTTGTTGTCATCTTTTCTGCAAACTTTATTTCAAAGTAAGAAAAATAATATTGTTCTATAAAAAAATAGGCTTAATCATTTGTATCTTTGCATATTTTGCAATATTTTAAAAAGGAAAAAAAATATTTTAATACTTTTTTTTCTTTACGGTTGCAATCAGAGAAAGAAAATGGTTAATAAAAGTTGTAGTTACCTAGGTGATAGTTTGAGCAATCTGAAGCTCCGCCCCTTGTCTTAGGGTCAACTCTCATTTGATGATTTCTTTTGTTTACATTGTAGTACTTTGTTTACATTGAGTCGCAGGTGCCAATTTTGGCAGCTTTTGAAACGCCAATGCGACCCGGTTACCGTAATTCTACCTGCATTTTCTTTAGTCAATTTCAATAACTGTCTCAGCAATTAAAAATGCAAACGCCCAAAAAGAATCGGCTAAGGGTAAGATTTTTACCTACAATTTCAATTTAAGATACCGATAATTACACTTAGAGCTATAATCCTATTTATGATGTAACCACAGAAAACTACTCTAAGTCCCAAACTGGTATAAGTGCTCCAAAGGGAGATTTAAAACATTCAAGTTACTGTCCAACCACGGATTGCATGGAATTTTCAAATCTTCAGATAAGACGAATCTAATTGAATAAGGGGGAAAAGTAAAAATTTGGTGCATGTATTCCGCTCATTTGAATGAGACTCTGCTTCTGCAACAGCTGCTTGTCTTTCCATACAATCCGTGGTCAGACAGTAGTCAACACCTTAACTATTGTATCTTCTTCCTCAGCGACTTATCTACAGTGAATTATAGTTCAAAAAGAAAAAAAAATGTTTAACTTTAAAATTTGCCAGTAAAGTTTTGCATATACATAAAATATTACACTAAACCTTTTACATTTCGCATTAAATACTGAAGTACTATATGCTTCTAAACATTTCTAGAATAAACGCATTTAAAAAAAAAAAACGTTCTTTCACATATTTGTGATGGATGAAAACAGTTGCAATTTTTTTTTCTTCTGTTTCTCTTAAAGAGGAAAAAATACTCCCTCGTACTTAAAGCACTCTTAAAATCGAATAAGGTCATTGAATTGAGTTTGGTCGTTGGATGTTTGCCAAACATCGACAAGATGATATGTGTTCAAATATTTGCAGAAGAACCGAAGAAAACTTTTATAAAAAAATCTCCGCTTCTTTTTTGTTGATGAATTCTCGAGTCCTAAATTAAGACACTTTTCAAGAAAATTTGACACATCATTCATATTATTGTATCGGTGTTTCTGTATCTTTCTTAGTTAATGCTTTAAAAAGAAAGCTCAGTTGCCGCTTACCCAGTTTTTCTATACGTGATGTTAGTGAAGCTTAATGTATTAAATTTACTGTTAAAGTGAAAATAATAATAATGATAATAATTTATGTGCTTAATTTTTTTAAAGACATATTATAAGCTATGTATAAAATATAGTCGACTTTTTTTCTTTTTTCAACGAGCTACGTCTTTCGAACGAAGTAGGTCATTATCATCTCTACTAATAATAAAGCTGAAAGTCTCTCTGTCTGTCAGGATCTCTGTGACGCGCATAGCGCTTAGACCGTTCGGCCGATTTTCATGAAATTTCGCACAAAGTTATTTTGTAGCATGGGGTGTGCACTTCAAAGCGATTTTTCGAAAATTTGATGTGGTTCTTTTTCTATTCCAATTTTAAGAACAAAATTATCATCAGATGGACGAGTTTTTTTCGAAATTATCATAACGTGGAACCATAACATGGGCACAAGTCAATTGGCGAGATACGAAATTATCATAACGTGGAACCGAGGGTACAAGCCAATAGGCGAGAATATTCACGATACATTATTTGTAAATATACATGCGAACCAAAAGACCTTTTAATTTTTCTGTTACGGGCAAAGTCGTGCGGGTGCCACTAGTACGAATATAAAATCTATTGCATCTTATTTAGTCCTTATTAAAAATATGCGGTGTAGTTCTTGTCCATTTAGGAAGGATTTTTTTCTTTTTTTACATTTATAGTCATAGAAGTTTTTGAATTTAAAATTAAGAAAAAAAGAAGTTACAGACATATTTTTGTTTTGCCCAGAATAGTTTGTGGCCCGAGAATACAGCCCGCTAAAGATGGTAACATGAGCCTAATTTTTCACTCGCGATTTCCTACAAAAATTTTTAACTCGTATTTTAGCTCTGGAACAGTGCACGACAATTTGCTGCGACTTTTTTTTTATTTTGAAGAAAATAATAATTTCTTTAAAACAATACGTATTACTATATGTAAAAATGAATTCACTTTTTCTTGCTGCAACCTATGAAAAAATAATCTTTTTTTTTTCTTTTTTTTAAATTTTTTCCAAAATTGTCAATTTTTAAATTTTTGATTTTTTACTGTTACTACACTCCGCGAAAAAATTAAAGTATTTTTTTGCAAAATTTGTGAAAATTCAATCTTTAAAATTCAAGCATGAATTCTGCAGTTCTTTAAAAGAAAATCACGTCAAAAGTCAATTTTCATTCTCCATATCATAGCTGACTAAAAAAAGAAACGAACTTCATGAGTCATTCAGCACAAGCAAATGCATCAAGTAGAAAATTCCTGGGCAGTCAATGGTAAAATTGTCACGCAATGTTTATCCTCATTTACTTAATGCTTGGGGGCGGGAAACGTTTCTAATAAAGCGAGTTCCGAAATAGAAAGTTTCGTCAAAGAATCAATAAAAGTTTGCCATAGATAAAGAGTGAAGCACAAGTTCTGAGAAAGTATTTACGAAAATACTTGTTTATTCCTAAAACAAAGTATTTGACTCACTAACCAGAATGATGTGACTAGTTTTTCAACTACTCCCATTTTATCCTTGAATTTCCTCTACAATATTTATGCGTAAATGTAAGTAAAAATAAAGGTGATTGAAGAAATTCTATTGGTTTAATTTCGATACATAAAATATTGAAGCTTATAAAATAAAATGAAATAGGATACAAATGGCCATTAACGGCCATTGGATCATTTTACAAGACTAATACGTCTTAAGCATGTTTAACGAAATTTCTATTGCTATTATCATTAGTAGTTGTAGTATTACTATTATTTTTTAAAATTATTGTTATTGTTGTTGTTGTTATTACTATTATTATTATTATTATTATTATTACTGTTATTATTATTATTATTATTATTATTACTGTTATTATTATTATTATTACTGTTATTATTATTATTACTGTTATTATCAGTGTACTAGAAAGTCGCCCGTCAAGGTATAACGGGTGGAAATTGCTTCTCTTCTTCTACATTTTAACGAAGCAATTGCCTGTTTGGTGACATTTTGACCGTTTAAATTTCAACCCTAACTCCAGTGGAGTAAGCCTAAACTACAGTAGATAGCGTTCATAGTTGACAGCTTTTTCGTTTCTTCATTTCCCTGAAGTTACAGTTTTACCAGTAAAACAATTAGTTATCAGATAGAGTTCCGCCTTGTCACAATAAAGCCTTTCCCTGCATCTTAAACATTACCAACACAGATTATCAAATTATCATGCGAGTTTCATAGTTGAAACAAGCGGGTTATCCCATCATCGGCTCTTACTTAAATGAGGATTACCAATTTTATTGTTTTTTTACTTTTGTTGTTATTATTAGTATTATTATTATTAATATTATTGCTATTATTAGTATTATTAGTACTATAATTATTATTATAATTATCTGTATTATTACGTTTATTTTATTATCGCTACTATTAGTACTATCGTTATTATTGCTATTATTGCTATAGTTATTAGTATACTACTATTATCATTCTTCTTATTACTATTATCTTTAATATTATTGTTTCTGCTTCTTCTTGTTTTTATTAATGTCATTATTACTACTATTACTATAATTAATATTACTTCTTTTATTATTATATTATTACTGCCATTATTATTACTTTTACTATGACTATTATTGTTATTCCTATTACCACTGTTATAGTTATTTTATCAAAAAAATATTAAAGAAAAATAAAAAATTAGATACTTTAAAAAGTATTTTGTTCAAACTTTGAATTTATCTAAACTAAGATTCAGTGTGATAAGTATAGAAGATTTGACATTGGTGTCTAAACCATTATTATACTATTTGTTTTGTTTTTTTATACATTAAACTTAAAGTTAAAAAAGTACTAATAAGTAATCAACTGCGAGAAACAGTAATAAAATTTTTGTAAATATTAAACAAAAAAAAAAATCTGTTTTTTCTTTAAGTCCTCTAAGGTGTAACGTTTAAAATCAGTAGATGCAACTTAATTTCGTAAAGGTTCAAAACTATTTACTTCACTCTTAACTATTTCCTTTTCAATACGTTGAAAACAATTTTTAAACCAACACGCAAAGCCATCATTATTGATCAAAAATTTTTACCTTTAGACATGATGACATAAAAAATAAATTACATTCGATTCTTTAAATGTTCTTAAAATGCAAACATTTTCTTACAGAAGACTTGCGAAACTAAGTTTCATTTTATTTCTAGGGCAACTTGCTTCTACATTTTAGTAATATGCCCACTTTCTGGTAGCATAAAGCTAACAAATATTTCTTTTTAAAACTTTTAAATAAATATTGATATCCTGGAACACAATAAAACATTTTTAAGAACGAATAGTCTAGGGTGACAAACATTTATTTTGCTTAATGATAATCGTTGACTGCATACTTCAGTACTGCTGAAATATCCTGAAATTGTTCGAAAGCAAGGTGGTGATAGAACAAGGAAGCATAAACTTTTAAGCTCTGATAACATTACAGAATTCCTTTCCCTAAAGAATTTTGACTGTTTGCATTTGCTTTTATTGTGTGTTGAACATTACTGTTGTTTCAATCTTTTTTTCTTTCTCCTCTCTTTTTGGAAATTAAAAGACTTTAACTTGGATTGTTCAGGGAATAAATGCACGCCTCCGTTTCATTAACTTTTTGAAACAAGGCAAACTAAGCAATGTTGCTATAGGAACAAACTTAAAATAAGTACAAAACCTTTTGCCATACCAAAACTGCAATAAGACAATACTTAAAATATAAATAAAATAATCCGGGGTAAATAAACACACATCATTAAAGTAGATCCAGAATACAAAATATTAGGACATTGAATTATTTTGTAACTTCAAATTGATGCAAGAGACAGTAAATATTCTCTTGGGTTGGATTTAGGTTCCGATCTTTGTCTCTTTTGTAATTCTAATTTAGTTCAATACTTAATTTGTTTTTGCTGATGTTCATAATTTTAATTTACGCGTGTCTGAAACTTCTACACTGTAAAACGTCAAACTATTTTAAAAACAATTTCAGAGAAAATCATGGATTGCAGTTCTGCACTTTTATTTAGTCGAATAAAATTAAAATTTAAGAGATTTCTACAAAATGCAATTTTAATGGCTACTAGGAAACAAATATGTTTGTCAGGGACTTTTAGAACACTAATACTGAACCCATGAGTGCTTTCACTGGTCATGCGTATTTTTGAGTTTCCTTTCTTTTTTTTTTTTTCCTTTCTCAAATTTTCCTATTAATAGTTTAAAGAGCTTTGAATCTTTAGAAGCTTTAACTAAATTATTTTGGAATTGATGGTTTACGAAGCTTGCTTATGCTGTTTACTTACCTAATTAATGATTTTGGAGCTTTCAGAACAAAACAGTTTAAATGAAATCCGTTATTCATTTTTAAGGTTAAAGATATCTGAAAAATCAATGTGTCATTATTACGTACTTTTACTTCCTTGAGACAACATATAATTTTTTTATCTCTTTTTTATTTACTCCGCACATATTTGTGGGTGCTTTATGAAGAGTAGAACTAGCTTATCTTCTTAAGATGATTGGTCTGAAACGTAAAAAAATAATGATTAATGAAACCCCAACATGTGTTATGTGTACAGTAGAGTGGTTCAAAAAACCTTTTTTTCAGCTAGAGTCCTGGACACCCCCTATTATTTTTAGACTTACTAATAGTATTGTGCTGTAAAAGTTTTAGCTTCTTACTCAAATTTTAAGAGGGTGCTCAATGACCCCTTACTTTAACATTAGTCGTAGCATAGAAAATATCGCAAATTTAGAAACATTTAGTTTCCCCAGTTGTTTTTTTTTTTTTTTTGTAAATAATTTTTTTAATGCAATGTATATGCACATTACTAGTGTATATTATAATCTGTAGCATTGTGTTTTTAGTTCAATGTAAGCGACCTTTTTTCAGTTGAATTAAAGAAGCTAAAATTCTTCCAATATATTACTATCCACAAGTATAAAAATATTGTGGGGTGTCCTGTATCTAGGATAAACTTTTTTTTCACATGTATTTTTGAACCACACTAGTGTACAGCATTAAGTTTGAGCCATTGAAACGTTCCTACAGATGAGGGAGGAAAATCAGACATAACAGAGTAAAGCATAAGCACTTTCGATGACGACAACCACATCCTCACAGAAGAAGTTTCATAGATTCCTGCGGGGTATTTCCGTTTGCCAATTTAGCATTTTGTGAGAGACATTGATTTCGTTGTAGTAGCAGACATATATCATTCTGAATGCTTGACATTATCTAAATGCTATTTAGATAGTGTCACGATGATTTATCAATTATGATGCTTGCTGATGATCAATTAATGATCATTGAGTATCAAGTGAATGTTTTTATATTTTTTTAATTCATGCATTCATTTTGTACCTTTGTGATTAGTTTTTAAAGCGTAAGACGGCGTGGAACAAAAAATAATTGCAATTTCTAAGAGCATTTCTAGTAATCTAGCGTTTTATGACAGACATTGATTTCATTGTAGTAGCAGAAATGTATCATTCTGAATGCAAGACATTATCTAAATGCTACTTAGATAATGTCATGATGATTAAGTATCAATTATGATGCTTGAGTAACAAGTGTATTTTTTTAATTAATGCATTCAGTTTTATCTTTATGATAAGTTTTTAAAGCGCACGACAGCCTGGAACAATGAAATAATTTCAATTCTTAAGAGCTGCCATAAGTACGCTCTAATTACATGTCGGATACAAATTTCTTCCGATTTAATTTTTAGACGGGCACTTTGTAAGTCCATTCAAAAACTTGTAATCATTTTCTTTTCGTCTATCAGTAGAAATAGAGTAAAAGACTGTAACCACTTTTTGTAAATAGTGACGACATTTTTTTTAACTCCAAGTAATAAAAGAAAATATTGTAAGTTTTCTAAAATAAACTCTAAATGCATTGATTAATGTAATATATTGTTAATGATTTAGTAAATAAGCAAAACCTTGGAATTCCGGTGCAAAATGTTTTGAGAACTACTTACCTTTTTTTACTCTTTAATCTGATTTTTTTTCCCCGTTTGTTTGAGTTTGCGGTAGGTAGACGATTGGCAGAAGATTTCTGATCACGACTTTTTCACCTAGTCATCCTGTCTCTGGTGATTACCAGTATTTTCACTCTTTAAAATATAGCAGGTAAAGAACAGTTATTTTCTCCTGAAAATGCATTAATTAATGTATAGTGCAGCTCTGGTTAGTTGAGCTGTGACCTTGACTATGTTTACCTGTTTTAGGAGAGCTTAGTGAAAAATAGACGTGTTATTGGCTCAGGTTTTAGTTGGAATATTTTTGAAAAACTACTAAGAAAGTTTCTCAACTCAACTTAGCGCCAATTACACCTCACCATTTTCCGAAACAGAGGTAAATATTGTCAGAGTCAGAGATCAACTTCTCAGAGTCTCACAATAATACATTGTTAATGACTAAGTAAATAAACACAGCCTTTGGATTTTGGTGCAAAAGATTTTAAGAATTACTTGTTTTTTTTTTTTTTTTACTCTTAAATCTCTTATATTTCTTCTTTTTTTTAAATTAAATTTGTGGTTGGGAGGCGATTGGCAGAAGATTTTGATTACACCTTTTAAACCTAGTCATCACGTCTCTGGTGATTACCAGTAATTTCACTCTTTAAAATAAAGCATGTAAAGAAAAACTAATTCTTTCACCTGAAAATGCATTGATTATTGTATTATATTGTTAATGAATAAGTAAATAAGCACAGCCTCGGGGTTATGGTGCAAAAGACTTTAAGAATTACTTGTCTTTGTTACTCTTAAATCTCTTTCTTTTTAAATTGAGTTTGCGTTTGGGAGGCGATTAGAGAAAAATTTTGATCGAAATTTTTTCACCTAGTCATCTGATCTCTAGTGATTTCACTCTTTAAAATATAGCATTTTTTCCCCCTTGCACGCTAAGGTGTTCTTGAGTTTGGACAGAATTCACCATAATGATATCAAAAATACATTGCATTTTAAATTTTTCTTTAAATATTTGCATTTATTTCACATTTAAATACAAGAAAGAATTTCTAAAAGTATGTGTTTCTTCAAACGTTTCTCTGCATTTTTAAACCGTGGTTCAGCCCAAAATCATTGAAATAAACGAATCCTCTTGAAAAATATTCTTTTTCTTTGTACGATTTATTTTATGGTAAGAATTATAGTGGAAAAACCACGATTTTAAATCCATGAAAAATGTTTAAACTTTATATCATTATGTAGAACCCATAATGGTTATTTCAAAATCTGAATGGTTTTATGTTTCCATGGGGGATTTTGAAGCGTTCAGAAAAACGAAAATAATTCTTTTTTCCATTCTTACCTCCATAAGAAAAAACTGAGCGCATTTGCAAGTTTAATGTTCGAGGAAATCTTGATTCAATATCGAGACAAAACAAGTGGTCAGCTGGGATCGGACCCTGAGCAATGTAAACATGAAAAAAGAGAAAATGGAAACAGTTTTTCTAGTAATCATATTGAATAAAAGAACAACCAAGATTTTCGCATGATTCCCCCACATGAAAAAATCATTTCATGTTTTATAAAATTTCATAATGCTAGATAGCTAGATTTTTTTCTATAAAAAGCCAAAGACATACTCTATTCCTTTACTGATGTATTTGATGAAAGTATTTTTTTCTAGAGTTTGTCTTTAGTTTGTTTAATAAAATATTTTTTAAATATTGTTTAATATTATATCATATTTTACAAGTTTATTTTTAAAAGCTACACAAGGATTTGTTTTCGGTTTCGAAATAAACAAGGTGTGTTTCTTTATAAGATTTAAAAATGAGAAAAGTGATTAAACTTCAGGAAGTTTCACATTAATTAAACCACATTGTTATTTAATGTTTCAAAGAACAAGAGAAAAACATTTAAAAAAAGAAGGAGAAAAGTTTTTTCCAAGCAAGGTACTTTGCTAGACGCACAAAAAGCTACCAATAAAAAAAATACAGGGTTTCGCAGGTTCAAGACATTTTTAAGACATGGAAAAAAAGGGGGGGGGGATCTTTATTGTCCGTTTTTCAAGAGAAGGCACTTCGCCACGCCTCCTCGAACGCAGAGTTACATTTTATGCGGGGGTGATCAGTACGCAATCCACGCACTTATAAAGGAGACAACCAGACAGCCTTAGCTTGGGCGTGCATTTTAATGTGCAATAAAATCTTAGTGTCTTCGCTTCACTTGTCTGTTGTCATTTTGTTATTCTTACATTTTAAAAGCCGCTGCTTTTATAACAAAATGCTATGATCCGAATGTACCTTCTGCCGAAAACAGCAAAATAGAATCATCGGATATCAAGTGACTAGGGAGGAATCAAGTGCCTTCTTGTGAAAGACGGACAATACATTGACAGCTGCATTGTCATAGAAAGAAACACAAACGTTATGTGAGGTGTTTAATCTCTTAATTAAACAGAAAGCATTACCTTTCATTAAGCCAAGAGCTCAATCCCTAAGTAGTAATCCCAAGGAGCTATCCCAAGAGCTCAAAGTGTGTACCGTTTGTGGAGATGGGATGAACTTAGGGGCCGTTTAGATGTGGTTCGAGCAACGTACGGTGCACACATTGAGCTCTGGTAATGAAAGGGACTAACTACAATGTTTTTGTTCTTTATTTTTCTCCTTTACATACGTGTGTACTCAAACATTTTGAGGTGTCACGAAAAATACATCAAACATGATTCAGACAACGTAAAATGGACTATTTTTTGTAGAAAAGGCATCAAATGGCTACCTGTGCACTATAAAGAGTGTGTCCTATAGAAAAGGTGACTGATTTAATACTTGCGGAACTATTAGCGCTGTCTATGAAAGAATGATTGCATTAAATACACGCAAATTTCAATTCTTTTCTGGATTAATTTCAAAGCGTTGGCAACATCGTTTGAAACGTTCTAGAAGAAGTCGCTTGGCCTCGGTCGAAAAAAAATGGAGCAGAGCGCTAACATTAAATTTTGTTTTAAATTGGGTAAAAGTGCCCCAGAAACATTTGAATTGATGGAAATTGTTTATGGTCGTAAAGTACTGAGTTGTAAGAATATTATTAAGTGGTATGCAAGATTTCGGGATAGTAGAGACAGCTTAGAAGATGATCCAAGACTAGGTTATTCGGTAACAGTTCGAAATTATGAGAACATTGAAAAAGGGGCTGAAATCCTACGAAATGATCGTTGCGTCTCTATTCGACTCATCGAATAGCTTACTGGCATACTCATTCCATCTCATTTTAATGGAAAATTTAGGCAAAAGGTAAGTCTGTGCTCGCTTTGTCCCGCACACATTGACTGATGACCAAAAACATTGCAGAGTGGAACACTGCAGAGACATGCAACAAGCGGCCACTAGTGATCCAAGCTTCATGGCAAACATTGTAACTGGTGATGAATCCTGGTGTTTTAAGTATGAACCACTCACGAAACGTCAGAGCGCGGAGTGGAAGAGCCCAGAAGATACCAAACCAAAAAAAGTGCCATGGAAAAAAGCCGAATCAAGACTCTCCTCACAGTTTTCTTTGATTCGAAGGGTATCATCCATAAGAAATTCATGACAGAAGGTTGATCAGTCAATGCTGCTTACTACTTGGGTGTTTTGAAGCGTTTATGGGCGATAATTCATCGAGTTAGACCAGAATACTAGAACCAAGGGACATGGTCTTTATTGCATGACAATTCGCCAGCATACGACAGCTTGATTGTACGTAACATCTTGGAAAAAAAAAGTATTGTGGTGCTTGATCACGCTTCTCATTTCCTTGATTTGGCTCCAGCGGATTTCTGGTTGTTCCGCAAATTGAAATTTACAATGAAAGGCAAACATTTTGCCACAATTTAAGATATTCAGGCAGCTATGACGGCAACATTAGGGGCAATTCCAAAAGATGGGTCTGAAGAGTGCTTCAAAAAATTTCACGACCACTTCCAGCATTGTATTGACTCCCAAGGTGTGTCGTTTGAATAAATCATCTTGTAAACTAGAAAAAAAAATTATTTTTTGTACCTTATTAAAAATCAGTCACCTTTTCTATTGGACGCACTGTGTAGAGTAAATTACAATTTAAATTGCTGTTCTAACGGGAAATGTTTCATAAATACAATACTTCCTTCATTTCACGTAAGGAAATAAAGCCCATACCAATTTAACAACAAAAGGGCACATAATCTTCAGAAAGTGTTCCTTCGACTCATTTTGATTGATTCTGAAAAAGTTAGATGGACTATTTTTTGTAGAAAAAGGGCATCAAATTGCTCCCTTTGCACTATAGAGAACATTAAATTTATTATTGCTATCCTAATGGGAAATGTTTCATAAATACAAAACTTCCTTTATATCACGCAAGGAAAAGAAAACCATACCAATTTAACAACAAGAGGGCACATTATCTTCAGAAATTTTTCGTTCGACTCGTTTTTAGCTCGTGTTGAATAGTAAAATATGCATACATTATATTTGAAAAGTTTATATCATGAGACATTGCTTATCACAAAAAAACACAGCACTGTTGCTATTCAACATCCATATTCCACTGATGACGAGTTGAGTTGAAATTCGCTTCACAAACGTTAAAAACTGTCGACGAACCGACACTCCTCATTTACTTTCCCACGCATTTCTCCCTTGACACAAACTCTATCACAATATCAGTGAACTTATTGCCCTTTAATTAACAATTCTACTCTATTGTAATCCTTCTGAGGCTCTTACATGGCAACTAAGTCCTCCACTGCTGCAACGTAATTAACTGCTGTCGTTCATTCATCGTTGTTGCCAGAATCGTCTTTTAATGAAGGAACTTTTCGAGCAGTCCGTAATGAGTTACGGAATAGAATGCGAAATCTCTTTGATTGAGAGTTGCTGACATTGCTCGGTTTTGTTTCTTTCAAATTTCGTTGACAGGGCCCAATAGGAGGTATTATCGGAAGAACTATTAATTAAATTTATGATGATGTATTTTAGTCAGAGGAAGCAATTGGGACTGAAAAGGGGGGGGGAGGAGGCACAGAAAAAAGGAAAAAAGACCTGGGACCCACTTTCCCCAATCAACTCTAATTTGAGTTCTGGAACTTTGAACTCAAATTATGTTTTTCGCAATCACGAGTTGCGACAAGACCCTACCCATTGGAGTTCTTGTTTCTAGAAACGTCCCCCCCCTTTCCCCCAGCATATCCCTCCTATTGGGTTGTTACGTGTGTATAGCTGAGTATGTGTGTGTAGGCTTACGTGTGTGCACGTAGGCGTGTGTGTGTATGTGTGTAAAGGCGCGCGCGTGTGTGAGTGTGAATATGTATGAGCATAAGTGTGTAGGACATGAACGCCACCGTCTAGCAGAAGTGGATTCTGGGGTAAAGTGCTCATGACCAGCGGAGACGCGCCGGTGGACGGTGCTGCTGCAGAGGCCTCTGGTCCAAGCTGGAAAAGGAACCACAACATCATTGACGGTCAAGTGAGAGCAATAAGCAATCGTGATTGCTCAAAAAAAAAAAAAAATACTAAGCTGGTATTGAGAACATAAGAGTGTTAATTGATGCAAACATCTTAACTTACGTTTTTCTAAAGATTTTGATGAATTATGAACATAATTACTTTCTTCAAAGACACACTTGGACATGAATTAGACCTACATTATTTACCCAAAAGTACTTTGAGATGTCACAAGCTCTTGGTAATAATTTCGTTAAGCAAGTATGGCTTGTTTAAGTAAAACAATTGATTTACTAATATCTGAAGAGTGTAAACATAAACTAAAAGCTGCTGTTTGTGCTAAATAAAGTTTCATAAACAGATATATAAAGTAAAACAAATAACTATGTTCTAAAAATTTTGATACTTCAGCTTAATTTATGTTTTTTTTTGGTCTAAATTGGAAAGTAAAATGAATAAACCATAAAAAGAAGGGGGGATGCCCCCCTTTCCCTCCCCTCTCCCGAATCGCGCTACTGATATTAATTGTCTTATCTTGATATATCTTTTGAAAAAATTTTCAGCTTTGCTTGCATAGATGAGTTTTTGTTTAACTGTAAGAAAAAAAAAAGCAATTCTTGTTACATTTTTATTCCAGCGTTAATTCAGAAACTGCAGTGTGGTAACTTTTCATGTGTTTTCCCTAAAAGTTCTCAAGTAATATATGTATGTGTAAAAATTCAATTAATATTAATTAAATAAAGTTTATTTATTAGCTCTGTCTAAAATAAATTGTGTCACATTTAAACTAACTGTTTTCGATTTTTCTTTAAAGGGAACATTTACCAATTTTTGGCCTTGTACTCATATATTAAAATTTTTGTTTCCCTTAATGATAGCCAAAAACAGAAATGATCATTACGAACAGAAGAATTGGTGTTTTTTTTCAATGTAAAAACTTTTGTGAGTACATTTGCTGCTGACTTAAAAGAAATATGAAATTATTATCAAAATGGCATGCAATTTATATTTAAAATCAACATTGGTTTAAGAATTTAAAAACTGTGATTAACAACTGTTTTTTTCCTTATTCCATAAATTTATCATTAGCAAAAATATCCTTTCAATGTGCGCATTTGCCAGCGAAACCATAGAGTATCCTTATATATATAATAGCCAATGATCGAGTATTGCGCGTGTTTCAACAATGAAACTCGCGCCACGGCATGATAATTTGATAATGTGCTTTGGTAATGTTTAACATGCAGGGAAAGGCTTTATTGTGACAAGGCTGAACTCGATCCGTCAACTTAACAGTTTTACTGGTAAAAGACTGTGTCATTTCAGGGGAATGAAGAAACGAAAGAATGGTCAACAATGAACGGAGTTTAAGGTTAATCCACTGGAATTACGGTTACAATTTCAACTATCAAAATATCACCTAAACAGGCAATGGCTTCGTTCAAATGTAAAAGCAGTTTTCACCCGTCATACCTTGAAGGGCAATTTTCTAGTATAATAAATAATTATGCATAATTTAATTTATCGATATGAAAATGCTTAAAAGGTGAATTTTGGATGAGGAGGGGCGCTTCGATGCGTGGTCACGGAAGATCACTGTGACCTTCCAAAACTTGCTTATTCGGCATATTTTTCTGACGATTCGACAAACCGGAAGATACCAGTGTGAAAATTACGGTTTTTTTTTTTGAGCAATTACGAGTGCTTTTTGTTCTCAATTGACCGTCCTTGACGTTGTGGTTCCTTTTTCGGCTTGGACTAGGGGCCTCTGCAGCACCACCGTCTACCGGCTTCTGCAGGCGTTGCTCCGAGCACTGCCTCCTGGAATCCGTTTCTCCAAATCGGTGGCGTCTATATCCTACGCACACGCACGCTCACACACATAAACACTCGCACAAACACGTCTTTACGCACATAGGTCTACGCACACATACAAACCTACACACACACCCAAGTCTACACAACACCCTCGCGCGCCTACACACACACACTCCTGCACACACATATACAGCTATCCACACGTAACCGCTCAGGAGGAGGGTCAAGCTTGGGGGAAAAGGAGCCGCTTCTAGAAAAAATAACACCAATGAGTAGGATCCTGTCGCAACTTTTGACTGCGACAAACATAATTTGAATTCAAAACTTCAAAAGTCAAGTTAATTTAAACTTTGTGTTTAGATTTTTTTTTTTGTTTGTCATATCCATAATATGTCTTCTTATTAGATGTTGGTTTTGTGCATGATTATAATTCACCATTAGGTAAAACTTTAAGTTTCATTCGGCAAATTGGGAACTTTTCCCCTCCCAAAAAGGGAGGTTTATGACGTCTCTAGTTGAAACATTCAGTAGTCTTTCACTTCAAAAAACGGAAAATTTCAGGGAGAGGATACTTGAACTCGGGACTGTTCCATTCAGAACGGGCAAATGGTCGCTTTAGACATATTGCTTTTCCAGCGTTTTCATTCTTTACTGGATTCGAGCCACGTGTGACAAAAAAGTCTCTTAGATACAAGTTGGATAAATACTGTATTGAAATATTTCCACTGTGCCTCAAGTCTGTGGAAATTCGGTGGGACATCGGTTTAAGATAATTTTTGAGAATGAACTAATTTAATGTTTGACGAGGAAATACTTTGTTTCAGTACAAATCTTTCAATGAACTGCATATTTAAGTTCGAGTATGCCCTCGAGACTTGCCGGACTAAAAATACGTGAAGAAGTTGAATATGGTTTCCAAAAAGCGTCAAATTTATGAATTTAAAATTCTGCTCGATTAGTTTTACGAAATCTTGAGAAAATTATTACTATGCTCAAAGATTTAGAAACGGATTCGACCTTCAAATCTGTAAAGATGTTCTGTAAAAAAAATTGGTTTGGTTTAAAAGGCTCTGGCGTAAAGTATTTGTCTACAGTATCACAAAATTTTTTTTCTTAACTTTTTATTAGTTAGCGGTTTGCATAGAAGTTAACTTCCATGAAGTTAATATTAAATGCTTGGTACCAAAGTATGACCTTTCGTGTGTTTTAGGACAGCTTGTGTTGGGAAGAGAAAAGAGAAGCTACATTTAAGGCTGCCATAAAAGATTATGGAACAGTAAATCGATTAAAAAACAAAAAACAAAAAACGAATGCTTAAACATCAAAATAAATAAATTAAACAAACTTCATAGACAGCATTTTTTTAAACATAGATTGTTAAAGTAAATGTTAAAAAACTAAAAAAATAAATAGAAATGAAGCAAACGCTAGAGCAGTGAAAATAAGTCTTGGTTTTCATAAGTATCTAAGCAAAAGTTTTTTTTTCAATAGTTTTTTTAAATCTTAACTATAAGTTAAGTAATGTTTATTAATGATGTTTTTGAAAAAGAGAAAAAAAAAGTTCAATGGTTGACTGATAGTTATATTTTTCCTGTTTGTGTTTTTCTCTTCAAAAAGTAGCACAATCACAAGCTTAGCCTCTTCATTGACAAAAGATAAGGCACATGTCAAAAAGAAACTCAGTTAGTAGATAGAAGGTGAGGCTTTTGTTACATAATCTTGTTTCTAAGAGTGTATATTATGCTTTGACTGACATAAGTATGAATAAATGCATGTCTATCAATAAAAAGAGGTATAAAATGGACAGTTTTGCTTGAATGTGAGAAATGATTTTTTTTCGTAGAAATGGTGATCAGGTGTTTAAATTTTTTTTTCTTCTTTTTCTTTTTCTTGCTTTCTTTCGTTCTTTTTTGAAAAATGTATTCTTTTTCAATGACACCATAGTACGTAGTCTCGTGTTTATTAAATTTGCAATATAGTGGGGCATAAAATTACTTTTCGTAAAAGATTTTCAAGTGGCTGTATACTAGGGTGGTTCGAAAAAAATCGATTTTCTTATTTCGTATATGCAATACCTCTCAAAAGTTGTAATTTGGTATCCTCAATCGGGGAAAAATAAAAAAAAAAATCTAAGTTGACATCTTCAGTTCGCGCATTGGTTGAAAGTTGGAAAAAATATTTGAAAATTGAAATTTTTCAGAAAATAATAAAATTAGTTTTTTTGCATGTTTTCATAACGCAACAGCTATAAATTGTCAGTATATAGCGTAGTTCGAACTTTTAAAGTGTTTTACAGCTTTTACGTAAGATCTTTAATTCGCGCATAAGCTTGAGATTGGGCAGGATATTTTAGCCCAATTTAAGGCGTATGCTCAAACGAAAAAGATTTATGTAAAAGCTGTAAAAATATGTTTCAGGTTCAAACTGCGCTGTATACTGTCAATGTATGGCTTTTGCCTTACGAAAATGTGAAAAATAAATTCGATTATTTTTTGAAAAATTCAATTTTTAGCATATATTTTTTACATTTTCGGTGTCTTGCGCGAACTGAAGTTTTTTTTTAATTTATTTTCCCGCAATTGAGGATACCAAACTACAACTTTTGAGAGAATAAAAAAAAATGATTTCTTTCGAACCACCCTTCTGCATACATTTGTACAGTAATATAATTTAAGAATCAGTTTCAAAAAGAGAAGCAATGAGCATATAAAGTTAAAATGTGAAGAAAATAAGAATGATTGCCTTCTTTTGATTCGCTTCATTTTGAAATAATAGCGTGCTTTTAATTCAAAGCAGTTACTAGAAAAATTGAGTATAAAATTTAAAAATTAGCTTTATCTGAATTATTCTAAAAATATTTGAAGGCTCAAAACTATAAACATTTCAGAAGCAATGATTTTAAAGAGTGTATTACAATGAATAACTATAGAAAAATGCCATGCATTATGTGTAGAAAACAAAATAAAAACTAAGTTAACGGGAGATAAAGAATTATTTGTTAAATAATATTTATTGAAACTTGCTACTCTTTAACAAAAATACAATGTTACATTTCGTAAAATGTGTATTAATATTTAAAGTTCGGACGTGCTTACATAATAATATTGAGCTTCATTTACAACGACTTGTACCAATTGCAAAATGTAGCAAACTTAGAATGATTATTAATATATTTGCGATTGAAGTCGCATATTTAATCCCGTAATCACAGAGAACCCTCTTTTTCGTGAAACAAAGTGAGTTAAGTGTGAAAAATGGCAAATTCAATAACTGTCCATCAATAGAAAAAGTTTAACTAATACTCTAAAGAATAAATATTCTTAAATACGTACGTTTACACTTTCCATTTGCATTTTGTTCCACATATAGTGAAATACTGTTAATACGAATTTCAAAGGGCAACGCAGTTTTGTTCGTTATAACAGGAATGTTGTTGTATAGAAATTCAAGCAAAGCAATGTCAATTAAAACGGGGCTGAACACTTATTTCATTGAAAAAGACATTTCATTATCCTGTTATTCGCTGTAATGAGATTTTACTGCATTATCTCGTGTGTTTAATTAAACCTTATTAGTGCTTCGTTTTTTATGGCCAGCAAATAAGAAACACCCACTTATTTAATAAATTACGAATGGAAAAGTTTGGCCATAGCTTTTAAAGTGATAAATATTTAAAAGAATATATTCAAAAAGCCAAATTTGCTGCACATGAAACGTTTTCAGGCAGATTTCACGCAACCACAAAAGTAAACTTTCGAGCATTAATCTAATAAGACAGAACTTTCTGGACGTTCTTGTTTTCTATCACTTTCCCTCTTCGGGCAGATTTCGTCAATCTCTCCGGGAGTTCTCCAACGAGTCCGTAATAAAGTAAAAGAAGGAAACAGCGCAAATAGCATCATCCTCCGCCAATTTTTCTTTCTTTATTTAAGCCTTCTCTTGTTCGTAGTTATACAATTACGCTGCATTCCTAACACCTTCTCGTGTATTAGGTTAGCAAGGGTACGGAAGGAATTAGTTTTGCTTAGTTAGTAGTGGGATGAAGAATAAAATTCACTTGCTTAAACAGAAAAACAATCTTATTTACATGTCCGCATCATAACTTAAAAGTAAAGGGTTTTTGGGAAATCTTGCATATCTAAAGACACTTCATTTTTTAAAAATATATTTAAAACTTATACATAATTCATGAAATACACCGCCAACTCAGTCATTCCATCCGAGGACTGCAGTTTCGTACTCATCATCCCGGAATAGGAAGTGACTGAGCTGGAGGTGGAAAACCAAGTGAGAGAGCCAAGATAGCCAAACAAACTGGTAGCAAATATAAAATTATCACCGCACTCTAGCTGTACTTTCTGGTTGCGCTAGTGCCCAGCGAAAAATAAGCATTATTCCGGGCTGATGAGTGCTAATAAGCAGGAATGACTGAGCTTTAGGTGTATTTTATGTATTTCTGCCTTATCCCTAGCTATAGGGCCGTAACTTATTGATTATACATTTTTTTTATTTTTTATTTTCATCTTAACCTCGTCACGTTTTTCCCAATGGTATAATATTAATGGAACATATTTTCAATTCTAGTTTGAAGACTCATGATAGGACTGTTTTGAGTGGACCAAACCATTAGCGCCCCTGGCGGTGCATTCTGGCTGCGCTAGTGCCTGGCGCAAAATTTAAATTCGTCTATATCTTCTCATAAATAAGAGAGCCGCCCACGCGTATAATCATAGACGTGTATTTTTGCTTGGAAAAACTTTTTGATATAAAAATTAAAATGAGAAAATTATTTTGTTTAAATCTGAAGCAATTAACTGCTAATGAATCTTCTTTATCAGTTTCAGAATTCATGAGCTTCCGCTCTTCTACGATATTTTTTTCCCTTCAATTACATAAAATTCTTGTAAAGCCTCTCTCTTTCTCTCTCTTTATCTCCCCGAGAGAAACGCTCGACTCCCTAATATCACCGAAGACAGTCTAAAAATGTCTCCAACTTTGAAGGGGGGAAAAAAAGAATTTTTTTCTTCCATTTTCTGCAAACTTTACCAGATATTGCTTAAATTTTTAATTTTCAGCTCCAATTTTTTACGGGAGGGCTTTGAATCCCCCCTTTCATCTATCTTCTCCTAACAACGTTACCAAATATTGTCTAATATAGCGTTTTTGTAATATCAAGTTTCAAAAGTTTCCAGAGGAGATCCATGCGTCTTTTCTCTGATGTCATCGAAAACTGCCTAGAATTACTTAAATAAAAAAAAAAAACATTTTGGAACTATCTTTTCTTCCAAGCATTAAATAGTACTTAAACAAATTCAAGGTTTTAAACCTCTCTTGCGTTTTATTTCACCCTATTTCTGTTTTTTTCTCTTTTTAAATTAAATTTTGGTACTGAAAACTTTAAGAAAATGTGTACAAGGACAGCAGTTTCAGGTCCTCGCTCCATCTAGCCAAAGTCGAAGATTCGGCAGTGCCGACACTAGATATTAATACCATGCTTACTTACACAATTCAAATAACTTTAATAAGAAAAATACAATATTTTACGTTACTATTTTTTGTATAATTTAATTGCAGCTGCCCAACTCCCTGATTTGGTCAACCAGATGATCAAATTTTCAAAATTAAAATTTCTAAACAAATAAGGTATCCTTTTAAAGGTACAGAGTTGAATATTTTGAAATGCCTGTCTAAACTTTGATCACTTCAGTTATAAATAAGTTACAGGAGGTTAAACTAAGGTCAATAGCTTGAGTATTTTCAAACCATATTTGGTGACTCTCGAAGAAATTCTGTTTTTTCCAAAAAATACATACTAATATTATGAATTGAGATGAAAGATACAATGTGTTGCTGGTGATGTTGCAAAAATGTGTGCCAAAAATGCTGAGCCAATAATTTTAAAGTTACATACATGTATTTTTGGGTACAAAGTAAGAATTTCAATCTCTTTGATGTAACCTATTTTCATTTTATAACAAGTGAATATTTTTTACTAAAATCTAGGTGTCGGACGTAAAATTTTTTTACCTAAGACACCATTTACGTCCGACACTGTTACATTCCTTTAAACAACATATGTATTCAACTGTGTTTCTCCTTTAATTGCCTTAAATTTCAAAGTTAAAGTGAAACATGCATAAAAACAGCTTAGTGAATTTATTATATATACATTTAGGGTTGATAGGGGTAAGTAGGACCCCTTTTGAGAAAAGGTGTGTTGAATGAACGTATTACAGTTGATTAAGATCAATTTTGACAAATTTGCCAAAACTATAAGTGGAAAAAGAAATTGGAAACACATTAAATGACTGCCTCTATGTAAAGTTGGCTAAGGAAGAACCATTATCAACATTCAACCCATATAAATCTTGATGGTTTTCTTTCAGGTAAGTTTCACAAATAACTAATCACCAGCTTTTGTAGCTGAACTATTAATTCCTACTAAGCCATCATAGTTGTCTTGTATTTCACTAATACAAATATTTCATCAGAGATGCTTTTGATTTTCAAATCCTCACTGTTATGGGGGAACCGCTTATCCCATAGCGTGGGGACCTCTTATAGCGAAAGTTTACGGGGTAAGTGGGGCCCCTCCTCTAAAACAGCTTTTAATAATATTTTACTCAAAAATTCTTATTGCAGTATGCACTTTAAGTTAAACTGTTCATGAATGTTTAATGATCTAAAAAAAATAAATGCTAACCGGGAAACACTTTTTTTAAAAATGCTCCTTAAACTCGCCAAAATATATTTTTCAGATTTTTTTTTTTTTTTTTGTCTAAGTTCTCTGACCTAGAAAAAAAAATTACACGTAACCCAAATATATGCAAAACTAATCACTGTGATGAACCATGACATGATCAATGTAAAAAAGTATAAAAACCATATGGATATTTCAGTTTTTGGCGGTGAGACCCACTTATCCCAGTGTCTCATTTCCCGCAATCAACCCTACTTTTGAATTTACTAGTTAAATTTTGTTTCAGTATATGTAACCTACAATTAACATACTTATAACTGTAATCATTGTTATGTATTTACATTTAAGAGCAATAGTTTACGTCCAATATGAACAATTTACGTCCGATACCAAGCTAAAAATATTTTTTTAATAATTTTATTCTTTATGATATTATTTGAAAAACTGAAATATGCTTCAATAATAAGTATACTTTAGAATTATGCTGTTTTTAAAATTAAAATATAAGCCAATTCACAGACATTTAATAATTTTTAAGTGAACCATCAATTTTACTATTTGTGTGTTTACGTCCGACACCAACTCTTTAATTTTTTTTTAATTTATACTTTAGGGATCTATTTTGATGAACTAACATGAATTTTTTATTCAGTGGGATGTAGTAAGTATCTTGTAAATAAATTTGATCATTTTGGAACAGTTTATATTCGGTAAATAGAATTAAAACTGAGAAACTGCTCTTCATTTTGTACGTCCGACACCGTGGAATTGCCCAGTTGGCGTTTTTTAAAACTTTTTTTTTTTTTTTTTTTAACACAGAAGTTGTAAAAAAAAAAGTCAGTTGCTTTTAAATTATACAAAAAATTGCGTAAAATATTACACTTTTCTTACTGAATTATCGTATAAGATTTCTTTTTGAACAAAAATATTGGTTTACTAAGAGTTATATAGTTTTTTTTTCTTATGCTTGAACAGAATATTTCAGAATTCGTTATAAAAAATCGAGTTTACGAATTATGACTCATTAGTTTGTCAACTCTTTTCAAAAAATATGTAAGTTTCTTTACACATTTCTGTAGCCAACAATAGCAGTTTCTACAAGTTAGAAAAGCTATTCTAGCTGAACAGTCAGTGAACCACAACCTCAGAACGGATTTTTTTTAATGTGAATAACATAATTTAATCCATACAGAAGAAACATGCCAACGTCTAATTAAATACTACTCCGTTTTTTAGTTTCGTTTAAAGTTGATTAAGACTTATCGTTGCATAATGAGCTGCTTCAACTTATAAAACAAATCAAAGTATTCTTGATGATTCTTAAACTTCTATTCAAATCAAAAATAAAAGAAAGAAAAGAAGAAACGCACTTTGCAATGCACTTTTAACGAACTACCTTATTTTAGGAGAATTGACATTTTTTATTTTCAATATTTTAAAATTTGACTGATTTTGAAATCACGGGCGTGGTTTTTTTTTTTTTTTTTTAATTGACATCTCTCTGTTAAAGTTAGATGTTATTTTTCAGTTTTCGTGAAGAATAACGATTGTTATCTAATTGATAGTTTGCGCATTAATAATCGCATCTTTAGATTCTTATTCTTCAGTTTTTTTTTCTTTTGTAATACCCTAGTATTTTTGTGCATGAACGAATAGATCAAAACCTGAACATGTTCTTGAATTTATTTATCATCATTTTGACATAAAAGCAAACTACAGTGAAACCTGTGTAACAATACTGTCTATAACAATAAACCTGTCTATAACGATATTTTCCTTGGTCCCAGAACGATGTCAGCAAAAATAATCAACCTGTCTATAACGATAACCTGTCTATAACAATATCTTTTTAGGTCCTAACAATATCGTTGTAGACAGGTTTTGCTGTACTATAGAAGTGTATATTTTTACAAAACATAGCGACCTTAAGTAAATTTCAAATCTTAAGCATATAAGTACTAATTACTTATGCATTGCTCAACAACAAATACCTATAAATAGACCAAAAAGCAGATTTGAATTTGAAATACGACAATAATACACAAAACTAGCAGCTTCTTTTTTTGCAGCTGCAACTAAATTCCTTTCGTAAGGTCCAAAAAAAAATAAATAAATAAATAAATAAAATAAAATAAAAATAAAAGAAATAAAAGAGCATTAAGAAAATGTTTATTTTTCACATTACATCTATTTACAAATAAAATGTGATACAAATTAAATGGCTAAATGTAGAATTGCAAAGTTTTCATTGTAATTATTCTTTCCATTTTTTAACGGGACAGCTTTGCTTCTTATCATCCTCCCGCACCCTCTGTAACTTATTCAGTTTCGAAGGCCTTTCAGAGTAGTGCCGAAAGATTCGTTTGGTGTAACATTTTCTTGTTTCGACAAAAATATAAATTCTGGAAAAAGCGCCAACTAAAAATGAAAATGGGGCCATACATCAAAAGTAAAACTGGCCTCTTGCTGCTAAATAAAATCTTGAACTTTAACGTCTACCATTACATAGAGGTTTCCTGAAAAACCCTCATTTTTTTCCAATATTCTCAAACTTGTTAAAAGAAAACTTAAAAGTAACCTTTTTCCTATCATGTAGTGCTCAATTGTACTGATTAACAGTAACAAAATAAAAGTTTTGAATTGATGAGTATTGAGATTTTTTTTTTCGAAAGTTTGTGTGGAAAGAAAAATTTAATACATATTTCAAAATGCTACGTATTTTTTTAAACAGAACATTTAATAAAACAAATCTCAGCAAGATATGTTGCAACTGTTCCAGAAATAAAGAACTTGAAAGATTTTATCGAAAATCGCAAGTGAGAAATGATACCCGATAAGCCATTTTTTAGTGTCCTGTATCTCGGCACAGGGTTTTTTTTTTTGAATTGACATGGAATTTAACCATAAACAGTTTATGAATCATTATAGTCAATATGGTGTTAGTATCATATCTTCGTAGTTCAGCGTGCTACTTCCAAACTATTCGTTTGTTACAATTTACGAATATGGTTAACTTTCAACAACTCAAAGTCCTATGTTACCAGTTAAAATCAGATTCAATGCAAAAATTAGTCAGAAAACAATTAAAACCACGCCCACTTATGCGTAAAAAATGTAATTTTTCATAGCAAGGAGGGCAATGATTCCCTGACACCCTTAAATAACTTCCCTGGCTACATCCTTCAAGTTATTGGTAATTCGAGCAATCCAAAGTTCCCACAGCCTTCCAAAAGCTAAGGATAGTCCACTAAAAACTTCGAGATAAAGTTATATTTCAGTTATAAGGCTTCGAGTTATCGCGAGTTGATTGAACTTTAGTTAAACTTTTAACGAGATAATGGTACCTTACTGTTTAAAAAGATCGTTGAGTTCAATTTCTCATTGAAAAAATTGATACTTTCCTCAGTCACATTAACTATTGAATCTAGGAAAACTGATTGACAGACACACAGTGAATACACCCATACAACACACAATTAACAAATCAGTTATGATAATACATATGTATCTATTTACTTATACAATGACCTCTTTATGCATATATTTTGAGCATTTTCAAAGACTTATTTAAAATATATTAACTTAAAAAATTTCAACAATTTCTAAGAGTTATTTGTGCACGATTCCCGAAAATAGGAAAAAAGCAACGGGAAAAATATTTTCTTATCTTAACAGGACAAGAAATATGTCTTTGCTGCTCACTAGAATGGTAAAACTCAACAAGGCCAATGAACTTCTTCGGAGTTGAGTGCCTGCCAAGCTTCGGCAGAATAGAATACATTAAATTTTTTGGGATAAAAATGGAAAGTAGCTCCAAAGAACTTGATTTAAATTATGTTTTCACCAACCCAAAGTGCAATATAATGTCAAAAGAAAAAACCACAAGAACACATTTTTAAATGAATTTAGGTCAGTTTTATTATTAAAGAAAGAAAAATAAAACGTATATTTTAAATTTAAGTTTTGATATTTATCTGAATTCAAAAATAATATGAACGTATTAAATTTTAAATTCATTTCCTCTTTGATTTTAACTTTTAAAGACAGTTTCAGAAATGTTCTTTAAAATCCCGATAAAATATTTGGAGTTTTTTGCACTTCATTTTTAATCTAGTCCATTATGCAGAGTGCGGCAAAAAAACTCGGATAATCAGTTTTTCATGTTAGTTTATTGAAAATAAATAAATTACCAAAACACCTTTTTAACTAACATCAAGAGTAGACTTCTATTAACAAATGCATTTAATTGGTTTCAAAGTGGCAATTTTTTGCAGCAGTGCACAGACCCAACCTCTTATGAAATTTTCAACCATGTGCCGCAAGTCTTTTACCTTTAATCTATCCTACTTCCGCCAAAGCTATTGCTTTAGAGTTCAAAGTTTTGTGTGGTTTAGGAATGACCCAAGGCTGCAAAATAGACCATACACTACCATCAATGACATTGAAGTCTAGCGAATAGGGTGTTCTCTCTACAGATGAAATCATGCCAGGAAAATGCTCCTCGTACAACTCGTGTCTTTTTGGCCATAGGTGTTGGTGCGGAACTCGTTGCAACGTCCAGTCTTCATAGCCAAAGCGCTTATTTACCAACGTAAGTATAACAGCTACTAAATTACTTTTTCACAACCCACGACGGTACTCACAGCGTCATGCCATTGCTACGACTGCAAATGGCACGTATGCAACGATACCACTTCCACGGGCCTACAACTTACAAAGCGTCATCTTCATGTACGGGAAATTGACATTCCGGACCCTGTACATGGGTTAGTCAAAAGAAGCAGATATAGAAAGTATGAGTATAACAAATGTGAAGTCAACACGACACATACGATTCTTTTTTTTTTTTTTTTTTTTTTGAATGACCACAAATATTAAACTTTAATAGTGACGTCTAGTCAAAATTATACAATATGCAAGTAATAAAAACTAACAAGTTGGTATTTTTATTCATGTCTTTGATAATTTTGTTGAAAATATTCACGTTTGTTAAAAAAATCTCCTATTGAATTTGTAGGAAAGAGCCTGAAATGAATTTTTGAGACACTAGATACGGGGCTTTGATAAACTGATCTGAAAGAATTGTAAAAAATATCAGTTAAGTTAAACTTAAGAGAATAATGCTTCCGTGGGCTCATAAAGTGCAATAACTGGAGGTGATTTTATTTTATTTATTTATTTATTTTTTTTGCTTTTTTTTTAAAAAGTTTTGTCATTTATTGCACGTTACCTTAATTGTACAGACTTGTTTATTTGGTTTCCACTGAAGTACAGAAAAAAAAGAAAGGAAACTATTAAAAACTGTCTAATTCCAACATTTTCCCATACAAAACGGGTTTCTTCAAATTTCTCAAAAACTCATTTTTGCAGATACTACTGTTTATCCGCCTACGGAAGAATTTACCTACACTATTTTTTGAAGGACCGTATGTTGCTTTAAAAGTTTTGATATAGTTCTGAAAAAAAAAATTAAGGTATAATTTTTTTGCTCAAGATTAACTAAAATATCTCCCTTCTCCTTTTTTTAAACATTTAAATGTATAGAAAAGTATGCTGCTATAGTGTGTAACATTAGTCATTATATTTCTCACTGAAATTTTAAATTAAGCAATGTTGCAGATTTGGAAAATTATTGGGCACATTTTTACTAAACAGTGAATCTCTCTAAGACTGTACAGGGGGATTCAAAAAATGAAGGGCATTCAAAAACATTCGACGGGATTCAAATATGCATATATCTTAGAGTAAAAATGGCACAAAAACGTCATTTCTTGTATATACTGAAATTATTTTAAAGATGTTCTATATTTCCTCCTCCTGACGTTCATGGTGTGCATGAGCGCTGTCACAGAAGCCAATTGCTTCAGTGATCCAATTCTTCAGTTCATCAGGATTTGCAGGTAAGGGTCACACAAATTCCCACAAGAAAAAAATCACACATTTGTTGACCTAGGAGAAAGGACAGTCATTCTGAGCCGAATCGATTCTACCTAATAATACAATTAGCTACTAGTAGCTTTTTACAAAAATTAATGCATAATAAAAAGGGAGTACCTGTGCTTGAATAGAAATCTTTTTTTTTAATTAAAATTTACGTAGCGCTGATTTTCTTTCTTCTTCTTTTTTTAAAAATATTTTTACAAAATTTCATACTACTAGAAACTGTGATAGGTTGACTTACTGTTATTGTAATTACGCCAATTGCACTCATGTACCAAACTTTTGGAAGTGGCATATTGTAATACTGTAACTGGGGCATTCCACAGTATTTTTGACATTTATGTAGAGTCCGTAACGTGACCTTTTTTGCCATAACTTTTTAATTTACGGTTTGATTAGCATATTATTTTATTTTGATCTTTTCCTACCAACACTCCAGCTCAAATTAAAATAATTTGCAAATCAAACGGTAAATCAAAAAGTTATGGCTAAAAAGGTCACGTTACGGACTCTACATAAATGTCAAAAATACCGTGGAATGCCCCAACTTGAAAAATCAGGGATAGAAAAGTTGATCAGCAAAATCGTTAGGACAAAATAAACATGTACTTCTGCTTTAGCCCTGGCTACAGGGCGGTAATTTACTGAAAATATCGATATTTATTTGTACGTAAAGAAAATTTCAATTATGCTCGTCAGTCAACAAAAAAAGAATTCTAAGATTGTTTATCCATCTGGGAAATCTATTTTCCTTAAATAACTTCCTTCTTTTATTTCACCACAAATAAAATTAACTAATGTGCTTCTGCATTTTAATGTAAAGCAATAATTGCACTTACTTTATTTTCACTGAAGTGTAAGTAACTAATTACTGTGATTACAATGCGTCATTTCAGGTTGAATAAGGATTAAAGGTAGCAGTTAAGTTTATTTAAGGTAACAAAAAAGAAATTGCGTGCTTTCTTTGATTTGTAAGAAGATTATAGCAATTAAGATTTTTTACATTCTTTATTCTTTCGAAAAAAGTTACGTTTGAAATAGGTTAACTGTTGTAAATGTGCCTCAAAAAATAATAATGAAGATTCTTGTGAGTTTCAAAACAATTAAAAAAGAAACTTAACGCATGTGAAATTGGAATTTCAGAATTATTTTAGTTGTAAATGTAGACGATTGTATACTAGGATGGTACGAAAAAGTCGATTTTTTTTTAAATTTTGGAATCGCGTTACCTCTCCAAAGATGTAGTTTTATGTCCTCATTAGGGAAAAATACAAAAAAAAAAAAAAAAAAAAAAGGTTAATATCTTCAGTTCGCGCATGAGGCTGAAAGTTTGAAAAAATATGTTGTTTAAAAAAAAAAATAATTATTTTTTTTTTCTATGCAACAATCTCAGAATATAGCGTAGTTTCATTCTAAAAAATATTAAAAAGCTTTTACATACGATCTTTACTCGCGCATACGTAAATTTCAAACATTAGGCGATTTTAGCCCAATTCAAGACATACGCGCGAACTTATGTAAAATGATCTTATGTAAAAGCTGTCAAGCATCTTTTTAGGTTCAAACTACGCTATATACGGATAATTTATGGTTGTTGCAATATAAAAATTATATTGAAAGAAAATAATTTTTAAAATTTTGAAAAATTCAATTTTTAGCATTAATGTTTTCAAATTTTGAGCGTGATGATTCGTGAACTGAAGATGTCAACACAGATTGAGGATTACAAACTACAACTTTTGAGAGGTAATGCGCATCCGAAACAAAAATTCGATTTTTTTGAAATCACCCTATTGTATAATACTTCGTCTAGTGATTCAGCAAATTCAATGCATTGTGGTGACTTCTAAGAGAGCTATAGTAAAGTCTCAAATCAAATCCAGACGTTCTGTTAACGGTAATTTTATTCTTTTTTGCATATGTTACCATAAAAAAACCGAAGATGGAGAATGTTGAATTTCACCTGGGATCCATTGGAAATATTTGATTTTTCGGTGGTGTCTTTGCTAAGTGAATTTTGATATTCAGCGGGTATATTGTCGACAAATAACATATTTCGAACTTTTTCGCGGTAACGAATACACAACAAATCTTAAAATATTATTTGTACACGGACACTTGCTCTTTTTTAGAGCACTTTGAGGAACATTTTTTGGAACTGTTTCCAGAACACTTTTTAGAACCTTTATTATGATCAGTAAACTTTTCTAACACTTTTGAGAAAATCGAACAGACTCAAGTACGCCACTCTCTTAGAACAATTTGCAGCTCCCTTTCTAGGACATATTTTTTCACATTAGTGCAACACTCAACTTTTGATTTTTACAGTACATTGTGCTGTTACGTTTGCCGGAATCTCGCTCGGCAGCTGATAGCCGCCGGCAGTGGTCGGTATTTTTACCGGTGAAAACCATCCTTTAATAAAAGCAATTACAACACTTAACCACATCTTCATTGTAACAAAATTTCTATCAGTATGACTGGTAGTTACAAAAAGTTGTTGAAAATATGTTGGAACAAAAGAATACATCTGTCTCAAAATGTGTCCCGAATCTGTTCTCTAATGTGTATCCTAGTTTAAAGTTAAAACTCTGAGTAGAACACGATTGGAGCACATTTCAGCACCCATATTTCTTTTTAACGAAGCACATTCGGAGCACTTTTTAGTACAAACGTCCAAGCCTAAGGAGCACGTATCTGAATTTAGATGCTGCAAATGTGTTATCAATGTATAGTGGAAATTCGCAGTGAATGTTATTACGTACATCGATTTACAGTTTATTTCCCATGTTAGTGTTGCAACGTAAAATTACTGATTTGTTCATGGTAACTGCCGCAAAAGATGTGTGCTTACTACAAAGATTTAAATAGTGAAATATTTTGCACTGAAAGACTCGTTTTTCTTTCACATAAAAAAAAAATTTTGCTTAAAGCCCTTTTGGCTTATTTTACCGTGAAAGTAGCAAAAAAATGAATGAAAACGCAAAAGTTGAACGTTTAAAAAAAATATTACTAAACAGAGAAAAAAATGTCAAAAATCAATAAAATATATAATTAATTATTGATTGAAAAACAGAAAACTTAGGCAGCGATAGTCTAAGTAGAGGAGTGAAATGAAGAAATGCGTGTCTCTCTGTCTCTCACCCTAATAATTTTTTTAACTTTATGGAACAGTCAGAATTGAAAATATTTTTTTGCTCGAATAATCTTGGTCATGGCATCTCACGCCCATCATTCATTTTTTTATTTGAAAATTTAAAATTGTTCAAAAAAAAAAAAAAAAAAAAACATTGACTTCTACAGGAAAACTAAGATAGGAATAAATTCCGAACTAAAAGCTAAAATGGCTTCAAGCAATTTTGATTTGAAAAGAGCTTTTGACATTAAGTTTATAAGATGATATTTTGATTTGAATTTGATCATTAAAAGTTTTTAATTTCGTCTACGGGAAAGGGAGGGGGTGGGGTTCAAATTTTTGTTGAACAAAAACACAACAAAATTATAGCAATTATTTTTTGCAATTAAAAATTTAGGAAAAAATTATAGTGCCTGCATACCAACTGAAACTTTTTTTTCCCTTCAAAATAGAAAATGAAGCAATTTACTTTAGTTTTTTTTTTTAATTTTAGAGTATTAATATGCAATATTATTACGTAATTTGAAATGCTTTTGGCACAATTACTGTTTTCTTAAATTGAATACAACGTTTGAAGTTATCAAAATCTAATTATTTTTTAATTTGAATTAATGATAATTTTAAATTCGCACACTCGTCAGTGATTTTTTTGGAAAGAAATCTACCTTTTGTGCTCCTAAAAGTTTTGCCTGAATAATATAATAGTATAAATGTTGCAAGAAGCAAAAAAAAAAAAATAATAATAATAGCGGAAAATTTAAGTTGCAATAACTTTATTTCAATACAATTGAGGATTTTATAAACAATCCTTATATTACAAGATTGAACAATTTGATGATTTAAAATGATACATTCTCAAAGAAGAATTGAATATAAACAGGAACTTTAAAAAGGAAATTCAACTTTTATTTTAGAAGAAATATGAAACTATAATTAAATTTTAAAAAGTTTAATGCATAATTATGCAAATAAATCTGTCTTAATCGGAAAAAAAGTATATTTCAGATTTTACATAAAACAAGCCCATTTTCAAAATAAATAAATAAATAAATAAACCTTCTAAGACTTTTTCTTTTTGTTTTTGAATGGAACATACGTATGTAAGGTATGTTTCCTCCCTTTATAAATTTCACTTTTTTCCAATGAAATATTATTCCACATACATAAAAGTCAAGTTTAACATTTGAGTGGAACCATTTCAAGGAGTTGGAAACATAGCAAATCTTGACAGTGAAAAACACTACTTTACCATTTCTAATGCTTTCTATTTTTCGTTAAAAAGAAGAAGAAATCGTGCCCGTTATTTATTGACACAAACTGCAAAGAAGTTTACGAAAAGTTTTTTTCGATATCACTTAGTGGGCTATCATTACCGTTTATATTCTTCGATCAAGATGAATTTATATTTTGTTGTTGTATTAAGCTATAAAACGAATTACAATATACATGAGACTCATGGTTTAATGTGACCGCTTCCTGTTGTCGTAAACAGTAAACCTTTTGAGCTTAAGAAAAACTCCTTTGACCAACAAAACACTCATAATCTGCATCCTTTATGAATGCCCCACAAAGTAATATTTTGTATTTGTGCGGAATTTAAAAATGGATATACATCGTAGCGGTAACCAAAATTATGAAATACTACGTTTCATTTGGGGCTATCAGGTTAAAAAAAGAAATATAAAGAAAAGAAAATTAACTGAACACTAAAAAATAAATAAATAAATAATAGCTCAAAATAATAATAAATCGGGTTTAGATTTAAGAAATCCACTATCGAAGAGCATATAAAATAATGCACGGCATATTGAGCTGTAAAGGATATTTAATAAGTTTTATAAGTATAAAAAAAAGGACTCAAATTTTACTGAAATTGAAAAAAATATATACAATTTAACATGTTGTCCTTTTTTTCTTGGAAGGAATTAATTTTTTTCCGTCGCAAAATAATTTACCAAATATAACAAAATTTGTGAAAAAGTCATTTCGATAAATGTGTTAATAAGTTTTTTAAGTATGTATACAATACGATTGATAAACAAAGATCAAATTATGTAATTCATTTTTAAATGAACTGCTGAACTTTTTATGCGAAATAGATATTGTGATATTTTTATTCAATAATACGATATGCTAACTGGCATTTTTTCTGTTGTTGTATTTATCCACTAATTTCATCATGCTGCTTGAAACGTTTCATTCTTATTGAATTCTTAATCATCATAATTAATTCTGTGTCGGTATAATATACTTAAGTTCTTTAATTTTGAAATACTAAAAACCCTTTCAGTATCTTTTTTCCGCGTTTACTTTTTTGCATAACTTTGTACTAAATATCTTTAATTAAATCTTGGACAAATACTTAAGTTTTTTTCATTATGTGTTTTGTAGTAAATTTAATGAAAAGGAACAATATATTTATTCTTTTATATCTCTTATAAATAGAATTCGCTCCAAATTGGTTAAAACTTTCTACGTATATTTCTAAGAGAAAGATATTTATGGCAAACAAACAAATTTTAAAGTTATTGGTTTAATTAACTTTCAGTATTTGTTTTCGTTTTAACAAAGAAAACGTAACAATGCAGTTACTGAAAGATAAATAACTCCATTTCATCACGCAGATACGTTTAGTAGAATATAGAATAAAAATAACAAAAGGAATTATTCAACCTTTCCTTTCATTTGATTAATTAAAATTTTGAAAACTGGAATATCACAGTTGATTCAAAGCAAGTAATACAATGTTTTAATTTTTCAGCATCAGTTTTTATTTAATCAGTTTAACTTTTTGTCATTTTAATTTAGTAGTAAATGATGCGTCACATTTTACCTTTGATTATTACACATTCAACCATTTATTCAATTACTACGCCAGCTGGCCTAAAATTGAAGGTGCATCAGAAATAATTATTAACAATAATAGTCGAATTAAATGATTAAAAATAAATTTAATTCTATTTTTGAATATTCATAAAGCAAAGCGAGTTTATTTTTAAATGTGCAAGTAATTGTCCTATTTTTTGGGCAATCGTAAATGGTTCATTTTTTGAAGTGAAAATTTTTATACGAGGGCATTGATTTCTGATCCACAATCGTATTGTGGGAAGAAAGTGGCATAGTTGTTTATTTAATTGTTGCCGAAAACAATGAAAATCAATTGTAATCATAAAGTCAGTTTTGTTAAATTTAACATATTAGTTTCAAGGCCGAATTGAAGGCAATAATGTATATTTGTACATTTTGGGCATTTTAAACTTTTTAAATAATACAGGTTTTTAAAGATTTCTTTCAGTCAAGTCATAAGTTTAAAGCGTAATCTACATTGTTTAAGTTCAGCTTCGAAATTAGTTTAACAAAATTAACACTTTTTTTTAACAAAATTAACTTTACAATTACCTTTTTTTTTTGTTATCGGCAACAGATAAACAGCGGACTTTGAGTATTGTTTAGTTTTCTTGTTGTTTAATATCTATTTTCTTCAGTAAAAAATACAATCTTGTTGTGAATATGCCCAAGTTAGGAACAGAAAGAGCAAGAGCGTAACGGGGGAGAAAACGTGCGGGTGAAATAACAGTTCAGACAGCAAAAAAAAAAAAAAAGGAAAAAACAAAATTTTCACTCTTTAATCGCGTGTCTTAACGACAAACGTTTTCTTTTTTATAAACTGTTAATATTTGTCGTAATTTTCCTTAAATAAATAAATAAATGAATATATATATATATATATATATATATATATATATATATATATATATATATATATATATATATATATATATATATATATATATATATATATAAATGCTCCGCAAAAAAAAACTTGTTTCTTTATTTATCACATGTGTCTGACATGTCAGAAAACAGGAATAGATGTTATTGACCATACTCGCAAATATTTTTAGGACAACGTTTTCAAATCCATGTATGGATGTCTGGCAAACATATAACTGCAGATTTAAGTAATAAATAAATGCAAAGATTCATCGTTCAGGTGGATTTGTTTTGTACCACGGTTTAGAAAAACCGCTAATATTCGTATAGTTTTCAACGAGTTTTTTCATATTTAAAAACGCAGTTTTTACGGTATAGAAAATAGTTTCGCGAATAATTGTCTGATTTTCTTTGAATACCAGAAACCGGAAAGCCTGGGTTTTCAAATACTCGATATTTACCGATATTTTGATATATATCGGATATTTTGATATGTATCCGATATTTTCAATCAGCACAAACTAAAGTCCTCAATATAGTATGCATCGTCAAACCACTCTTTATTTTATTGTATTATTATTAAAACAATAATGTAGACTTAAACTTATGGTTTCTTTTATTATTAATATCTAATATCTCATTTTTCATTTTTATCAATTTTAATGGAGTCAATTTAGCATTAACGGTCTTTCTCAATTCTCTTCTGTTAGCTACTTTTACATAGTTATATGATTCAATAGTAAAAAATATACATTAATCGGTGCACAGTCATAAGACACATTTTCTTTATTTTGTTTGTTTATTTATTTATTTTGACCAACGTTTAATATTTAATTTGGCCCTTTTAATATAAATCAAAATTGTTACATGGCTAATAATTTTATGGATATAAAATAATAAAGGAATATTACATTAATGATGTATTCACATCATAAAAATATCGCACACAACTATTTGGTTATTTTAAATAACAAATGAACAATATTACTATGATTAATGCTATTTGTATAATGAAAATACCGAAGTTGAAAAAATAAATATCGAAAATATCAAAATAGCATGATATTTTCAAAATAAATATCGGATATATATCGTGACATATATCATAATATATATCGACTGATATATCGGTGAACCTTGCTTTAGGTCAGGTATTACTTTGTTGGTGTTTATTTTTGAGTAGCTAAAATTCAAGAATATTGGTTGCATAGTTGAACTATAAATCGAACTGCGAGTAGAAAAGTTCATTCTTTGTTAGAAAATAACTTTTACACAGAATACCTCATATGCTCTGATTGTTTCTTAGTTAAAATAGTACTGTCAGTTTTATGCTATTATACGTTTTTTGACTAACATATTAACTCTACAAAGCAGCTCTAATGTGAATTTTATTACATGCTCAGTTTATTTAGAGAAAGAAATAAGGTAATTGCAATACCTCTTGTAATATACTTCGCAATAAAGTTTCACATAACAGGTATAATTAATAAATAAATAAATTGGTTGGGAACATTTTTTAAGAAGAATAACTTTTAAATACCTGAAGCATGAAGTAATTGCGCTAAGAAATAGTTGTGCCGTATAAAATATAGGACACATGAAAGCTATCAACTTACAGCTCTCAATTAGGTTGAGACCTTTTACAAACAATATTTAAGGAAAAATTGTAAAGTGAGCAGTATTAAAACATAAAATTAACTCTTTAAAAGTATATTTTGTTTAACTAAAACATATTTCAAAGAAAAATTACAGTTTCATAGAGAACTGTAAGTTATTAATTTTTATAAAATTTTTACTTATTTAGAAAAGTTCATTACGTTTTCTTCTAAAGGCATTTTCCTACTCAATTAAAACTTTTGTCTCATACAGTTTATTCAAAACGAAAGTTTGTTAAATATTACGGGTTATAAAATAAGATAAACGGACTTTATTATCGCAGTTAGTTTCGCTAAATTCAATTTATATTGAAACATAAAACATTGCTTGTTCGGTGTTGCTTGGTGTCGTGTCCAACAAGAAGTCAAATGGGTCCGTTAGCTTTGGCGACTGTTCTTTCCCGCAGCTATATCTGTGCTGCAGCTATATCTGTGCTGCAGCTATATCTTTGATGCAGCTTATCTTTTGAAATATGAAAGAAAAATCAATGATTTAAATAAAAATAACGAACTGGTAGTGGTAGTGCATTATGATTCCAAAGCTACTCTGGGCACACAAATCCACAGATTCTTAGAAAAAAAGTGATCAAATAGGGAAAACATCCACCATGCAGTGGATACCTGCACACGTGGGAGTCGATGTCAATGAAGTAGCTGATAAACCGGCTAAATACGCAAATCTAAGCAGTAATACCAAATACTTGATCACTTAAATGACGCAACAGCCAATGCCCGATATCGACTTAGAGAGAAAACCATCAAAGTAGATCATCAAAAATGCGAGACAGATGCCAAAAGCGAGGTTGCAAAGACAATTACCAAATTGAGAACTGACCAATTAAGTGGCATTAATAAAAATGCAGACAATACCGAGAATAATGTAAAATGTAGAAAATGATCTGCTGAAAAACTTTCGCCGAATCATATTTTCTACAGCCCAGCAATACTGGCCCTTCTCCAATCGCCCTCCAGAACATTGGAGCATGCCCATTTGATAGAGATCAAATATAAAACGGACTTCGTGAATTAAAATTAACTTTTTTCATTAATCAAATGGAATGAAAATTTTAAGAACGTTTGTTAATGTTGTGTTTGGGTATGCAAAAAAAAGCAGAAGCTTTATTTAGTAAAACATATAATCTTGTAAATATGAAAAATGTTTCGCGGCAAATAGATAGATACGAGTAGATAGATATATATAGATATATATAAAAATGTAGATAATTGAACCGGATAAAAACTTTCTTTGGTCTTAAGATAGGTCCGATACCCATAAATATATTTAATATTCATATAGTATTAAGACTTAAGGTGAAAGCTCTGTACGTGCCTTTCGTTTTTGTCGCCCGCCACTGACATAACTGACATTGTTCAACTTTTTTTTTTTTTAAATTTCAGGAATGATAAAGTTCAGATTTATGGTATTCAGATCATATCAGTTTGAAACATTGAAACAAAAGTTTAAGCTGTGAATTTTTATTTCGAAAAAAACCCGTAAGGGTTTATTTACATACCTCGTATTAAGGGTTACCACAAAAAAAAAAAAAAAAAAAAAAAAACACATTCGAGATCAAAAGTTTGAAATTCCTAAATCAGCCACATGCACTTCAATCAGATAAAATACTCTTTTTTTTTCATTACCAGCAAATCTACAGGAGCTTATTAGAGTCCTTGTTGACACGAACGCCCACAGCATCATTTTCTCATCTCCACTTTCACTTCACCATTTTTCCTTTCGCAAAGAAAAAGAAACTTTCTTCCTCCCACATTGCGCATTTCGTTCAACGTTGTGTCCTACGCCATATTGTGCGCTTCTCGAACCTGATTTTTATTCTTAATAATTTATTTTCAATGTATAAGAGTGATGTAATCTAATTGCAGTTACACTGTAAAATATTTCGTAACAGTGAAACGAACAAACGCCTATTATATTCTCCAGAACTGCAGCTCAGAGCACTGTCGCTGGTCAAAGCACAAAGCATCCACTCTCACACAGTGCTCCAGCATTATTTGTAGATGAAGAATTCTTACATAACAAATACGTAGGTACCCTAATATGGGAAGCCCATTTGTATTTGGGGACTTAATCCTACTAATGGTCATCGCATGGCTGACTTTCAGAAAACTCTGGGGTCAAATCCCTGCGTTGCAAATGCTGCTTTGAGAAGTTAGGAAGTGAAATACATGTTTGGTTTATTATTTCATACGTTAATAAACCTTTTAGCCGTGTTATATGACTTGATTTTTTTTAAGTGACTTGAAAAGACAAAAGAATATTATATTTTTTTCAAAGTTATCACTGTACTTTGATCAATCGTATTGGCAAATATTAGTGTTACCGACAGTTGTAAAATGTTGTCAACTAGAGCACAGTCAATTTCCAATAACGATAATTCCATTACACGGCCAATGTAGGTACTCCTATTTTTTACTCTATCTCAAAAAAAGCTCAAAGTGTTTCTTTGCAGAAATAATATTTAGAAACTGTTGGTGACTTACTTGTGATCGATTTTTTTTCGATACATAGCAGAAATATATATGTTAAGGAAACAAGAAAAGGTAATTAATTATAATTTATCAGGTTCCTTCAGTTTTTAAACTTGTTTCTTCTTTTTAAGATGTCACGTTAAAAAGTATAATCAGTACCATTTTTTCATTAGTCAAGTATCTTATTTATTTTTCCTACTACAAAAACATACCACATAAAGTCTTATGCATTTTAAAATATTTTTTTCTGCATTTTAGGAAAGAGAGCTTCACAGGTAGGATTAGTAGTGATATTGAAAGATCATGTTTTTAAAAGTCAAAAAACTTTTTAATCCTGAAAATCGCTACCTTAGAGGAAAATAGACGCGCAATTATTTGGATCACTTTCAGCGGCGTAAGAGGTCTAAAATGCGGATTTGTAGCAAAAGCAATACTAATGTAAGAAAGCCACTTGTAGAGTCTCGCATGCCTTCTTAAAAACCCAATGCCAATATATTTTCTGTTAGATGCAATGCGTTTTCTATTTAAATGACATTAGTAACCTCTCTTTAGGTATTGTTTTTGCTTACATTTTTTTTCATTGCTCTTGCACTGATTATTTTTACTAATAATAAAGCTGAAAGTCTCTCTGTCCGGATCTCTCTCTGTCTGTCAGGATCTCTGTGACGCGCATAGCGCCGACCGTTCGGCCGATTTTCATGAAATTTGGCACAAAGTTAGTTTGTAGCGTTGGGGGGTGCACCTCGAAGCGATTTTCTGAAAATTTGATGTGGTTCTTTTTCTTTTCCAATTTTAAGAACAAAATTATCATAAGACGGACGAGTAAATTACGAAATTATCATACCATGGAACCGTAACATGGGCACAAGCCAATTGGCGGGATACGAAATTATCACAACGTGGAACCGTAACATGGGTACAAGCCGATTGGCAAGAATATTCACAATACATTATTCGTAAATATACAGGCGAACCAAAATACCTTTTTATTTTTCTATTACGGGAAAAGCCGTGCGGGTACCACTAGTGGTTAATAAAAACAAGACATATAAGGCAAGTACAAATATAAGGCTACAAAAACATTATAAGGCATTTTCAGATCTAGATTGGCGGTCACTACTCGCCATGTGGCTACTAAATAGAAAAATGACTACTAAGATATTAGTATCATATATCACGAGGTCGGCGCTTGCTCCAAGTCCATCTGCGCTATCACTTAACTTTAATGCTATAAATGATTGTGTTAGCAAACATACTGATATGATTCTCTGAAAGTTGTAGCAGACAATTTGAAACCTTTGGCAAATTTCAGCAGTTGCCTAACGAAAGTTTAGGCAGTTCTCAGGGATCCGCGTAGTGGTATCCTAAGTTTTTAATTCTTTTAGTTAACCGTCATTGCCTCATTGTTTAATGATACCCGTGTGTTGTTAAAACAGTGATCGATATTTTCAGAATGCTTTCTAAAAGTCAGCTCTGATTTTAAGTTTGAACAAAATATCATTACCCAAAAAATGTTTGGTCACCACGGCAGGAAAAAATGATCATCTTGAAAAGATGGGGAATAATTTTGTTGCTTAACCAGTGCGTCACAAGTTGTCTGCAATTCTGTAACAACACTGTAAAAAAAATGTGTAATGGTTTCAGCTTAGCCGCCTCCAAAGCAATGGAGTAACTTAACTGATAAAACTGGTGCAACGCTCGTACGTTACATCAGTTTCATCAGTTAAATTACTCCATCGCTATGGAGGAAGCTAGCCGCCGGAATAAGGTTACACGAAGTGCAGAATGCTGATTGCGTATTTAAGGAGTAAGATTACACATTTTTTTTTTTTTTTTTTTAGTGAAGGAGGATTTATCAAAAATTGGAATTTGAAGAGGTTTTATACCATTTACTATTTACTAACTCAAGAACTCTATCTGACCGGACAGTCATATTAAACTTGTCCTTCAAGTCTACAGATCCCAAGAACAAATTGAGATGCTTTTGAAGTTGGATCAAGTGCACCGTAGATACGCCTGATAGTACGTGTTAATTTTATTGTGTGGAAAAATTCAAGCTGCATTTGTGGAAAAATTTTAAGCTAGAATCAAACCCATAAAATACCCATCAACATCTTGACGAACTTTAGCAAGACAAACTATAAATTATATGCCACAAATGCTTCAGTTAGTTATGCTTTCTCCTAAAAAAGATTCTCAAAGGCAACAATATACATTCAATTCAGCTTGAAAAGCTACATAATTAAATTAAAATAAATAAAGTAAAATCTCTGTAAGAAAAATTCAAATGTTTTTCTCAATGTCCCATTTAAACAAACACTCAGGAAACTGCTCTATTTGCTCAACGAAAAGAGATGCATTAATGCTTCAGTGCTTCCAGTGGCTCGGACTTTGCCATTTAATGGGAAATATCCTTCTTCATTAAATGACCCGAAGCTTTGAACTCCTAGCTCTTCAAATTTACGCTCTTCGGATTAAGGATCTGGCTTGTGCCATATTGCTGAACGATAAGAAATTTGTCAAGTCAACCGTATTAAAGCAAACAGTATTATATCTGAGAAAAGCAGCTATTTGAAGTGATTCGTATGAAGTTTGTTTTCACGAGAAGAGGAAATTGTGCTGCTGTTTTTCAAGATTAATTACGTTTGTTGCATTTTGATTGTAAAGAATAATTGGTTGCTATGTTAATTTTAAAGCTTATCAAGCGTTTCAGTTACGCCCTAAAATAAAACATTGCAAGACGTGTGCCCAAAAGTGTACGGCAAAAATTAATTTGGAGAAAAACGTGCCTAAGATGTAAGCTAATGAAAAATTAAGAGGACAAAGGAGAATGAAATTGCAAGCATCCACTGAAAGCTGTTCATTTGCATAAGAAGACAAATTTCTAGTTTAAAAGAAAAGTGTTTTTGATAAATAAAGCAAAGATTTAAAAAACAGCTCTAAGCATGAGTTTTCGTGTCTCATAGTTACAAGAAACTGCTTCACAAATACATATACAGCAGAACTTGCTTGTAACGAGCCCTGATTTAACGAGAACCTGGATTTAGCGAGAAAATCAGAAATGCTTGGTTGATACAATGTGAAGTCTATGGGAGCATAACTCGCTTTTAACGAGGATATCCCGCTTAAAGCGAGCGATGTTTTCGTGATTCATAGGATTTCTATTGACATCCAGCTCAGTTTATTCATTTTTGGGTTAAATTTTCTAGCATTCCAAAGTCAACCAAAGCTAGTAATAAATCATAACTCCTGAAATTGATGATAGTCCTTGTTTAATTTGGAGAGTAAAAGGAACCATTTAAAAAATATATATGTGTGTATGTGTATTCTTCAAAAATAATAATAACATAAGTGACATTCAGACAGTTCAGAGCAAAGTTACCAACTCATCTGGTAATGTACAGTAATTAAAAAGAAAAAGGAAAAAAAAACAACTGTGATGATTTTTTTTCAGTCACGAACTCGTTTTAAACGAGTAAATACCGCAGTACCTTTACGCTCGTTATAATCCAGTTCGACTAGCTATGAGCGTTAGAATTCTACTTGCTACTTTAGTTTCAACCAAAATGACTCATAATTTGTGGTCACCTGTTCTCGCTAATGGCAGATCATCTGATGCACTTATAATTTACCTAAACAGGGCGAGCATTAAGCGAACCTATGCATATCGGGGAAAGGGGGAGAGGACATGAAGGCAAGGTCGCCCCGGACGTCAAATTTTGAGAGAGCAGAAATTCTCAATTTGACGAATGGCACTCCAAATTTTGACGAATGATGATAATTCTGCCGAATAGAACTGAATTTTTTGCCGAATGACGGTAATTCTTCCGAATCCGCTGACAAAACTCACTGAATAAGTACATTTGTTGAAGGTCACAGTGACCTCCCGTGAGCTCCTTGGCATTGGGGCGCCTCAGTTTATAGATTAGGAAAGGATCCTGACCCCTAGAACATGAGTTCAGAGGTTAGACAGGGTTAGACTATGAACAATTTCTATAACGATCAATAGCTATGTCCTTGTTGGGATTCAAGCCTGAAATCTTTGCTCAAGGTGTATGAATTCTAATTGAATCCTGCTTTGATTTTTCCGAATCCGCTGACAAAACTCACTGAATAAGTACATTTTTTGAAGGTCACAGTGACCTCCCGTGACTTCCTTGGCATTGGGGCCCCCCAGTTTATAGATTAAGATAGGATCCTGACCCCTAGAACATGATTCTAGGTGTTAGACGGGGTTAGACTATGAACAATTTCTATATCGATCAAGATTGTCTATCGATATATCTATGTTTTTGTCCGGATTCAAACCTGAAACCTTTGCTCAAGGTGTATGAATTTTAATTGAATCCTGCTTTGATTTTTCCATCTTCTCCCGAAGAGCAACGTTTGATTTCAAACAAATTCTGTCATTGAAAAAAAAAAACACCTTTGGAAAATTACATTTGGAGCTCAAATAAAACCTTAAATATTACGCAATTGAGTAAGCGAACATGCATTAAATCAATAATTGTATTACAATTCATCGCACTTTAATTTGTAGCACGTTTTTAATTGCCATATAAACTGCTTCATGCGTCATGTGTCTAAATTTTAAAAGTTGGGTTTTGGAAAAATTCTGAATACTCTCTAAAACTGAGCACTATATATATATACTGGTAGTTTTAAATGCATGATTTCCCCCAACATTAGTTGAAGTTTAAAATCAAGTGATATTTGTTAATTAACAAATTACACGTTTAAATTACAGCAGAACTAAATACAAATGTATGAGAGCCAATGTAAATGAAACTCTTCAGTTATATTCTTCGGCAAGTCAAACCGCTTGCGTAGGTAATTAAATTCGAAACATATTTAAAATAAACACTTAAAACGTTAAGCAATTCTATTGAACTCAAAAATCAAGTTTAGTCAGCAGATTAGAAGGTAAATGATCAAGTTCAGGAAATTCGAGCATAACAATAACCCGTCTCTGAAAGTTGAAAATGAAATTCAGTAAACCGAAAGATACGCTCAACTAAAATCAAAAGTGGCTAGTATTTTGCATCAGCAGACATATTATGAAAACAAACATTTTTATGACGTATTCATTTTTGCGTAAAATTATTGGAAATGTTAAATAATCACTAAAAACTGCACTGTCGCTGGTTGCATATAAATTTTAACTTAATGCTACGAACAGCTTTATTTAATACTAGTAGTACCCGCACGGCTTTACCCGTAGTGGGCAGAGATCCAGACTAGATAGATTTTGAGCTTTATTATTAGTAATAAAGATAAAGATTTTTAAAAAAAGATCGTTCTTCAGTGCTCTCCCATGTAACGCACTCAGAAAATATGCATAGGGCGAGTTTGGCGTAAAATGAAACAAACTCTATTGATACACTTTTGGTGAAATTAGACGCTAAACTGTTTGTGAGTGAAGACTAGGTAAAATAAAAGACACTGTTAAAAATTCAGGAAACTTCTGTGGCAAATATTTCTGTAAAATGGAGTGTTTCTAATAAAGAAAAAAATACGGTAAATTGTACCGAAAAAATAAACGATTGCAGCGTCAATTGATGCACCACGTGACTTACAGTGCGAAGCATATACCGTCCGTTCTCGAAAGCAAAGACTACCACTCAGGAAAGATTCCATTTTAAAAAGGGACGATAGGTTGAGGATGGGCACTTTCCGCTCGCACTTTTTATTTCTATCTTTTTCGACGCTACTTTGGAAGAACTGCTGAACGCGTAATTTTGCCCCTTTTACTTCCGGGTTTCCCTCCCTATTTTGATAAAATCAGAGCAGACCTGACGCATGCGCAAATTGGTGCTAGGTCTCGGCTAAGGAAAACAGACAGTAGAACCGTATTTCCACTCACACGATGTTTCTCAACTGGTATGGGGCAGCAAAGCCGCCTGCCAATACGAACAGGTCTCGAGATCGAACCTGTAACTCGCATTTTGCTTTTTTAAATCTCGCTTATTCCACTGTAACATTTTACAGTAAAATAGGATTTTACTGGCGATATGGATGCCAGTAACTTCAACCGTAAAATTTCCGGAATTTTATTAACAGTGAAGACTTTCTCCGCGTGTTTCCAAAGTTTAAATTCCTCAAAAATCTTGAAATGAATATATTCGAAACAGATTCGGAGCCCGTTACAATGAACTTTCGTTTTAACGGAGCACATTCAAAACACATTTTTAAGCACATTCAAGCAACCAGAAAAGGGTTTCTGAAAGTGTTCTAAACGTGTTTCCAACGTGCACTGGACATTCGCACTCTGTTTTGGTTTTAAATATTTAACCTCTCCGAAACATTACTTTTTTTATTTTCTTTCTGAGTGGCTACACAGTTCAGAATGGTCATTAACCTTCTCAAAAAGCCTTTCCAGGGCGGTTTTTCTACCCGCCTTTGTTTTCGAATTTTTAGTTTTCAAAAATAGGAGGTATTCTTCTAGAACTCCAATCCATCTTAGACATGGTCTGTTTTTTTTTTTTTTTCTCTAAGTGTGGCAACTAGTGAGGTATTGAAGACTTGTTGCAGTGGTGTAATCTGCTTCCATTCTGAGCAAGTGACCTGGCTATTAAAATTGTTTGATGAAGTTAACGATGTCAGACTTGTGGGGTATGAGATAATGTGTTTCAAATTTGATCGTCATAACTACTTTTTTTCTTCGTTTTTGAGTCGCATCAGAGATGTCGTTTTAAATCCTCGCGTCAAAGATGCTTATCGTGTTATAGTTAATTTTCTATTTCATACAAAAAAAGCTGCCCCAATTTCAAAAGTAATTTGCAATTTCACCAGTTATGTTCATTTTCCTATGTTACTTTTCTTTTGATTTCACTGATGTGGAGGATGAGCCTATACCTGTTATTTGAGGGTTCTCAGATAGTTAAGCCTCTTCTCCGACTGGATTTGAGGATAGACGCATTATAAGGAAAAGTAAATGCTCTGTTTTATAATCCCGACAGTAAAATGTGTTTAAAAATGTTTCATGAAAGTTTTATCATCAACAACTGGTCTAAGACAAAGCATTCTGCTTAGGGTTGAACCTTAAAGTCTAAATTTCAAAAAAAATAAATGATTTCCCCTTAAGTTATAGTTAATGCTATTGTAAACCAGCAGTTTCTCCAGTCAGTCAATCGCAATTTCATCTTTTTTACACTTTATTTTGGTAATTTGTGGTGTTGCTCCCCCCCCCCCCAAACACAGAGAGACAAAAACGAAAAAAAAATGTTTTATTGTTCTATGTGAGCATGAAACTCATATAAATTTCAGTCTAAATACTGACAATATGAACCTAATAGTGGGCATAGTATTCACACCATGATGTGGGGTGGAAGAGGGGGAGGTTTCGGAAGATCTCCCCCCGAAAATTTTTCAACTTTGTAGTCTTGGAAATGCATTTTAGCTTCATATTTTTCAGAGACTTGCAATTCCGCTTTGGGTGTCATCCCCCAGACGGATGACCTCCCGGGGTGGAACGCCCTCCCCCCGCCCCCCGTAGTGACGCTACTGTTTTAGTGTTGTAAAAAGTTATGCAAGACGAAGCGTACTAAATGATTTTCAAATTATCGAGTCAAGTTATTTTAGTTGAGAAATCAGTGTAGTTTAATGTGGTCATTATCTCTATGCACTATCCCATATCCAAGTTACATTTGCCTCTATAGTTGAGGAAAACCTGACCTGGAAGAGTCATAATGGTTTGATTAAGATCTGCGTAACCTTCACAATGCTGCCGGGTTAGAATTTCCTCAATGTTAGAAATACAAACTTTCGTAGAAGTTTTTCCAAAAAAAATTTTTTTTCTAGTGCTATTTTTATACATTCATCTGTAATATATTTATTTTCACTGCTATTGTGTTTATTAAGCGTGCGAGTTTTATGCTTCAATAAAGCAGTGTTTTGAACATTTTTTCGTTGCCTTTAGGAATTATTGAACTTGCTGTTTATACATACTAAAAACAATAATTTTATATTGTTTCGCTGCATTTTGTGGTTATTAAACAAGCTATTTTTGTACGAATATAAAGCAGTATTTTTGTAAATCTTTTCGCCACTTTTTAGATTACTAAGCATACTACAGTCGGACCCCGGTTTAACGAACCTCTATTTAACGAATTTCGCGATTTAACGAATATTTCTTTTTCCCAGACTCAATTATTTACCGAATAATTAACCCCGAATTAACAAATTATTTTAACAGCAAAAATAATTTTTTTTTTGTTAATTTCAGTTAGGAAATAATGGATTGTTTTCCAAATAATATATCCATCTTGTCCGAAGCAGAAAAAGACTCTTGTTGGAATCAGCCATTTTAACAATCGAGGGGGCAACCATTGAACAGCGATGAGGCGTAATGAAACTCAAATTCAAACTTACTTTTTCAAATGCTTTACATGGCCTGGAAACTGTAAAAACATTTCGAATGCAGCAGGCTGTAAATAACACAGTATTTTCTTCTCCCCATTAAGTCAGAAGAGAACTATTTCGAGTCAAGCATCAAGGAAAACATCTACTGCTCAGTACTTAAAAATTTCAAATTAACTAGTGTGTAGTAAGTCTCGGAATGCTGAATGAAAAGTGTAAACTTTCTAATCATGCATATTTTTGCACAGTTGCTTATTGGGGCTTGTAGATAAGGTAAAGGATTCTTTTTCTCACCCCGATATTACGAATAGCCACAAATTAACGTATAAAAGTTTCGGTCTCGATGAGTTCGTTAAGTTAAGGTCCGACTATATTTTTATGTTTATAGTCCGTTGGGGTAATTTGGTTATAAGATATATTTAGTTGAATAAAATGAAAACTATTTATTTAACGCACCTACAAAAATTTGGTTACAAACATCACCCTTATCTATGAATATATGCTGAAAAAAATGTTGCTAACACTCTTTTTGAAATGGATAAAAAATAATTCAACTTTTTGGAGATGTCTATGCATAGCAAACCAACTGTTTCTAAAAAGTACCGCTAATTATCCTGCCATTCTATGTTTTTCAAGTTTAGGTATGTAGACATTATACATGTTTATTTCAATTTGGCATTGAATTAAAACATATAACATAATTAGTTTTCATGTAATTAATGATTTAAAAACATGGGGTAATTTCAGTATACATTACATTTTACCAATCAGAAGGACAAATAATAATTTTATTGGACTACAAACATAGGCATGAATGTGCATCCTCACTACCCAAGGTAATATTTGCTAAAAATAAATTGGAAGGGTGTTTAAATTTGCTTAAAAGTTCAGTAACAAAAAAATACTTCCCGTCCATTAACGGCTTGTCATAGTGTGCTATTTTTGCAGCATTTTCAGTCTAAAATCTATGTTAGTACTTATGAAAATATTATTCATACTATCCTATTATTTCTATTGTACCTACATTCAACCTAAGTTTGAAAACATTGACTATGATCGTTATTAAAATCCTGCTTTGCTCTTTAACCATTACTATACCCAAATTCCCCCATCCACGGGGTAATTTGGGTATAGTGAAACCTATGTTTGCCATTTATATGCAAATGGGCCTATTAACATGGAATTTGTAAAAAAACTATTTTGAAAAGTCATAATGCTATGCTGAAACAAGAAAAATAAAAAATTATGCATACATAAATTTATTGCAGGACTGGCAAGTTCAAAGTAGGTCAGTTTTGTACCTCTATATAAACTCTATATAAAACAGCATTTTGACAATTTTCATTGCTTTGCGTTATTAAACATACTACTGTGATACTTATTATTCTACTTCTCTGAAATTATTTAGCTTGTTTAGTGTTCAAAATGGGTCTCATATTCCTTCTTTACATTGATTAAATAATTTTTGCCGGGTTGTACTTAAGAAGTTTGAGTCATCATTTAATGAAATACCCGCACTGTCAAGCTCTAAGTACTTTCACTTTGAGCCGTCTAACTTCTAATTAATGAAAGAGAATGCTTTCGTAACGAGTGATTCAGCGGTAGAGTAATTTGGAAAGTTGGCTGACCACACAAAAGATAACAGCTACTAGTGTGGAACAATTTCGCTGGCTTTCAATAAGTTGACTTAACATATTCTACAACTGTTTATCAGGAGCATTTGTTTACCAAACCATATTTTAGATCGGAAATCGTTTAAGCTTCAAAAATAAGAGATAAAATGATTTTTCTCAACGCAGGTAATTTACTTAATGTACAACAATTGGCGAATAAGGTAAATAGAGAACAAACAATCTAAATCCTACCCCCCCCCCCCCATCCAACCTTCGCCGCCGAATGCTCTCATCTATCGTGTTTAATTTTAGACAAAATATTTAAATATAACCAGTTTTCTAAAACAATCCAGAAAGAGTTTCTGTCTTTCTTTCGCAAATAAAAACTCAACTGCTTCAACATACTTCTGTGTTGGGTTCAGTTGTACTACTAGACTCCTTTCCATGCATTTGTAAGTTACAAAGGAGGTCTTTACATGCTTTTTGTGTTTAATAGATGTTGATTTGAAAGCAGACAGATGCAATGCCATAAATTGGCTACCACTCGGCGATATATCGCTAAATTTTTGTCTTCCTGTAATCAAGATATCGCCAAGTGGACCAAGTGCGGTGCACCCTTCGATTTTTTTTTTCATGGGAAACGATTGCTAAACCTACTATATTTTATCTTACAACACACTCGATTAAAGCATACTATTTGAGCATAAAATTCATTCTATAACCTAAACATTCCGTTGCATCCCAAAAATATTTTTAAAACGTTTTCCAAAAGAAAATTTAATAAATCTTATATATGTATTTTATGTTTAACAATACGTATCTTGGATGAACACGCAGTAGTACTATATCACAGAATGTTTATTTATGTTGGTCTAGAGAATACGCAATATATAGGAAGAGCGATTGCGTAAAATCCTTTGAAAAATAGCCTACTGCTTTCTCAATGCCTAGAGTAAGAACTTAAGCTCGTGAAAAACATTCAAAACTGTCATATTGCGTTTTGAAAAATTGTCTGAATACGTTTACCTTGGGTCTTGCATAAGAAATGCTTCTTCACCTCCTTTTTTTAATCCTGAATAATAATTTAAATAAATTTACAAGAAAATTGAATTATTATAAATTAATGAAAAATCGAATGCAGAATATTTAGATTAACAAAAAAGTTGTTGTGGACACCACATGACATGCGTGTACGCCTGTTTTCTAATCCATAGAAGAAACGAAAAAGCTTATAAAGTGTACCCACATCTTAGAAAAAATAATTAAATATTACTGTTCTTAAAAATAAGAATAAAATTAAAGTTCTACACCCCTAGAAGAAAAGGAATTTTAAAAAAGTCACTTTTAAGAATCCCGTAGTACGTTTGAATTTTATACAAGATTTTAAGATCGTAGGTAATATGAGGTACTTTGGGCATCGATCACAGATAAGTCAACATATTCAGTAAGTTACTGCCCTATAGCCAGGGCTAAGGCAGAAATACATGAAATAGATCGTTAGCTCAGTCAATTCCAGCCGAGGTCTTCTCGGCTGGAATTGACTGAGCTGACGATCTATTTCATGTATTTCTGCCTTAGCCCTGGCTATAGGGCAGTTCTTGCTGAATATACCTGCCTTTCTTTCAATATTCGAGTTGAACCGAACCATTGTTTCTGTCACTCATCTGGTCAATACTAATTCTGTATTAGCTACCAGTTTGTTTGGCACTCTCGGCTTCCTTAAGAGGTTTTGCACCTCCAGCTCGGACACTCCTTTGCCGGGCTGATGAGAGCTGACAAGCACGAAACTGCAGTCCTCGGCAGGAATTTACTGAACTGGCGGTGTATTTCAAGTCAACATAGTCTTATTACAAACGTTGTCTAATTTATATTGGAGGAAGTAGGGAGGTTTGGACCGCTTTTGACAAAAATATTTTTCAACTTTTTAACCGCAGGAAAAATTTTAAATTGGCATTTTCTATTTTCTTATAATGCCTGATTAAGTGATTTTTCAAGAGTGGGAGTGTGAAGAAGTGGAGAAGTTTGACCCGTCTTAAGGGAGTTTCCTCCACATAAATTTATCAAAATCATACTGAAATAAATTCTTGTTTAATGAGATGCTATACAATGCACCGAAAATTATTATATCGAAGCAATTGTTATAAAATATTAAAAGAATTTAATCTGATTCAGTCGAGATTATAATTGTTAAAAATGTCAGTCAAATACAATTTTCAAATAAATTCTTTTTGTGCATATACTGATCATTGGATAAGAGAGCTATCGGGTTTGAATAATGTTGCCAAGTCTCTTTTTTCAAAACAAATAAAACTGAAGCTACATGAATCGGGACTGCTGAGAAAATTTATTTTATGGAGTAGCCAAATAAACGTCAGAACTCCATTTGGTTAAAAATTTCAACAAAAATCTTCAATTTCAATGATGCTGGTAAAAGTGGTTCGGAATGCTTTAAAATCATCACTTGACCGGATTTTTTTTCCCCTTAATATTTTAAGAATTTTTTTTCTTCTCCCCTATCGTGCATCTTTTCGATATTAGCTTTTTTTGTATTCATTGTGCATTTTTCTAAAACATGAAGTTCATTTTAATCTATTAATTTAATATAAATGCTTGATTCACAAATCTGAAATACGTAGTAAGTTTTTAAAACTTGATACCATTGAACAGTGAAATCACATAAGGTTGTACTACAAATTAATGTTGTCTACGTAAAATCTAGCAAAATCTTCGATTTCGTACGTTTTCTACCATCTTTGTTTTTTATGCCTTTACTTTATTTTCTTATTACATGCGAAAGATACAGTAATATAAAGACTAGGTAATAATTGAGGACAGTAAAAATAAGTTATATACCTAAAGTAGTTCACTAACAAATTTGAAAATCAAATTTCATTTGTCTGTAGTTTTACCAGAACAATGTACAAACATAAAAAGCTTCAAATGAATATCTATACAGTGGAGCTTCGTTTAACGGGAGGGGGGGAGGTTACGTTCCATGGAAATGCCGCCTAAATCGAAACCGTGTAAATTGAGCCTTAATAGTAGTGTTAAAATAGGGGTTAGGTTCCTTAGATAAAATCACTACTTCATTCTAGTGATGGCTAATTGTATAATAAGTTTAATGTGTTCTTATATCGAATTTTACGCACAACATGCATAAAGAAAACATAAATTAATTTCGTGTTCTGTTTATAAAGAGGAGCTGGCTATGATGGTCTTTTGGCAGTCATTAAGAATTTTTCTCTGTAGTTCTTTGCAGAGCATTCGCATCCATGATCACTTGTGTCATTTCCATGATAGAATCTTTCTTCACTAACAAATCAGAAGTATCATTTGTAATTGTCAAGGAATGGCTAAAAATTTTCAATGTGAAAGCTCTTGGTGTCATCGATGTCAGTATCTTCGTTGGTTTTGTCCTCAATTGTCACTACTAAAAGACCGATCGCATAAAATGTCTCCAGCTGCCCAAGCTCGATTATTAATACGCCAAAATGCAGTTGATTACGTGTAATCCGCAATCTTTAGGGGTTAGGTTTTGGAAAAATTAGGAAATTTTATCTGTTTGCATTGCCGCATCCGCGTAAAACCGATTTTCATCCGCGAAAAACAAAATAAAGATGTCAAATCTTAAACCGCGTATAATCGAAACCGCGTAAAATAAACCAGCGTAAAACGAGGGCCTACTGCACTATATCAAGTGACTTTCATTGCAAATTAAGAATAAAGAAGGATTATTTTTAAAACTAATTAAGTTATGCACACAGTTTAAAAATCGCCGCATCATTAAAAGAAGTTAATGAGGGCGTTTTAGCGCAGGTCAAACCTCCCTTGATAGCTGTTTTAGATAAAAATTAAAAAACAAATTAAAATGAAGTGAAATTTTAAGAAAAAAACAGTAATGTAGCATATTAGTTTGAGTACACAAATAGTTCAATTTACATCTGAGTACTTTAATGACAAAGAGCACAAGAGAAAAGAAATTGCAACAAAAAAGCCACTTTTTACCCGAAAAAGACATCACATGGGAGGGTTCCTTGATTGTAATCAAAAATGGTCAAAACATAAATTCAGTAAAATAAATATTTAAGTATGAAAAATAAAGGTGGGTTAAACCTCCCCCGTGGTCAATCCCTAGTTTTCCGAATAAAATGGTAATGGCCGAGAAACGAAATCAAATTAACAGTTTTGATATAATAAAGAAAACTATTAAATATCAGGCCGTCATTGGCGGCCTTATGAATCGTATTTTTAGTAATTCATTTTTTAATGCTAAGCTAATACTCCATCGTATCTAAACGAATTTGAAACAGTTTTGATGTTGTTTAAATGTCGGAACACGAAATGTTAAAACAGTATTAATAGCTTATGATTTTATTGAAAATTCTGAAATTGCTTCTTTTTGTATGCATTAAGTATTTTTTTTAGCGATTAAATCCATAAATTTAAAATAATGCTTGATTTACAAATATGAAATAATGAGGTTTTTAAATTTTGATACTTTTGGGCTGATAGACCACAAAATGTTGCATTACAAGTTGATGTTGTATTCGTAAAAGTTAGGTCAGCTAAATTCTGGGCTCTCTTCCTCTATAATTCACTCAGCATGATCACTGAATACATTTTGCATAAAGATAGCAATGATTTGATTTTGCGAAAGTAAATTAAAACAGTAGAAAAAGGTCAGGTATGCACACCTACGAAAGAGCGATGACGCACTGCCTCAAATACCCCGAAACACCCTCTTCCTCCCTCCCCCCGAACGAGGTTCTAAACAGAGAATAACAGTTCTTAAAGCAACCCCAAAAAATTTCAATGCCAGTCTGCATTTTGACATCTTCTGTATAGCGCCCTGAAAAAGTTAACTAAATTTTGTAAGAAATAAAAGGAGGGACCATGGACAGACCACAAACGAAGCCATCTACAAGCTTTCTACTCTTGTAAAACTTTCCTCAAAGCATTAAAATTCAAAACAGATGCAACTACAATTTTTTTGTTGCGTAAATCACTTTAATGGTTATGCTGTGTAAAGCACAGTTATAAAAACACCACAGTGGAGTCGTTTCCTAAAAGTATTTTTTCTGAAAGAGCATGCTTAAAAACGTAGGATCTGACCACTTTTTAAATAATTTGTTTAAATTTAATATTTGAAAAAAATTACTTAAATCGGTGCGCTTTCATTGTTTTCACTTCTGTCGTGTGACGTCACAAATGATGAAATGCTATTCATTGTTGCCATTCACAGAACAAAATATTTAATTCGCAACGATATGGTTGATAGCAAGCGTAGATTGCAATATTTAATTCGCTTCTTGGGTATCACAACGTGGAAACGTGATAGAAAGATCCGCCAAATTGCATCATTTGTGACGTCATCAAGACCACGCCTTGTTTTCAAAATCGGACGTTTTTAAAAATTAATTAAAAAAACTCTGCTGGAAAAATGAAAGTATTTTCTCGGTCTATGATTTTTTTTTTACTTATACTATTAATTTCAGTGACCAAAAGTAGTACTTTTGATTAAATCAAACAACCCCATTATACGCAATATGAATGTAAACAAAATACAGCAAATCTGCATTCATTTTAAAAACGATTAACATTTTCCTCAGCATATGAACACTAAGCCGTTATTTTATTTCCAAAATCCAATATAACAGACGAATCATCTGTTGCTTGAGCAAATAATTAAATGAACAGTTCTAATTAATCTTTCAACAGGGTGTATGGAAGTTAATAGGAAATCAATTGGAAAAACGAAGTTCCTCATGAAATCTGCGGAGGAGGTTATTCTCCTGCAGAACTATCGATTTTGAATCAAATATTTTCTCAGTTCTCTTTCATTTAACAAGTTCTAAAGGCAGTTTAAATAACTTTTTCGAGCTACATTAACGGTTGTTTGAGAGAAATCTCCTACATCGGGAAACTTTTTCGTCTTGCTAGAATTTTAAGTGGAGGACCATGTTACAAAGCATTCCTGGAATCTTTTAAAGCGATTACTCCAGTTTTATCTTTGTATTCTGTGTTCGAAGACGTGTATGCTGTTCTGTTTTCATTACTTTTTGAATGTTTTCCGCAAATTCTAGACTTTAACTATTTTGACAGATGATGATTTAGTAATCATTGGTTAGACATGTTAGACGTATTTAGGACTTTCTTCGCAAAAGCTTGGTTAACTTATTTGAAAGTTACACGTAAATTCCAACTTGGAATATGTATTATTAAAATAAATTTAAATTCTTGAACACTATTTTAAACTCTACCGTTCTACAAAGAGAAATTGTTAAAATACGTGAATTTTTCATTTGAAATTTACTGCTATAAGAACACTATACTAATGTGAAACAATGTGAAAATCCGTTTCCCACTCGAAGAAAAATAAAGTTGTTAAAAATACACAGGACAATAAGAACAAGACCAAAGTCCCTTATTGATTGAATGTAATAAATACAAAAAATATAGTAGGGGAATATGGGGCAAAGTGAAATAGCGAAGCAAAGTAAAATGCTCAAATATTTGCTCTGCTTTTAGCGCCACCTGCCTAGTAATATTTTAACTATGTAGTAACACATGTAGTCAATTCCAGGCAAGGAAAAATTACCTCTGAAAATCAAAGAATATGATAATACAAGCAATTTTCAAAAATTGATACTCATATTGTAAAATTTTGTTGTTAAGTCAAAAATTATTTTTGGTATTATTAAATGATAAACGTATTGTTATTATTATTTTAAATATTAATTGAGACCTACTAATATACGGTGCAGTATTGATTTGCTTAATATTAAGCTTATTGTATTTCAAATGCTTTCTGCAGTTAGTCAATTGCATACGGGGCAAAGTGGATGGGGCAAAGTGAAATATATTTTATTTCTATTTTTTTTATTCAATCTTTTACAAAATCATTTACGTATTAGTTAATTAGCTGTTCCATTCACATTCTTTCATTTTAAAATTCATTTATTTGTTCATTCATTCACTTATTTTCTTCTTCATTCGCTACTTTATTCATTCATTTAATTTTTCTCACGTATTAACTTATTTATACATTTATTTATTCGTTTATTGTTTCATTTTATTTTCATTTCTTTATTCATTATTTTATTTACTCATTTATTCTATCAAAAATATCTTTAACAATCGAATAGAAAATATTTCACTAGAAAAAAACCTTATTTTTCAATTTGCCCCGTGAAAAAAAAAGAAGGGAAAAATTTCTACCTTTTTTAAATTCTACAAATTTACTGTCAAAAATTTAAAAGAAATGTTTCAGTGTAAAATTTATTACAAAATATACTGTTCTTTCTTTGTGTACAGTTATTTTCAAAACAAATTCCCAATTTTTTCAGTTTGAGAAAAGAAAGTGATCCTAACCATTTCACTTTGCCTCAAATTCCCGTACTAGTTTTTGGTCAAAAAGATGACTAACACTTAAGGCTAAAATTGCTTTTTTTTAAAGTAATTTTACCCACAACTATACATAAAACTTTATCGATGCTAGTTTGTAAGATATTTTTCTATTAATATACAAATAGCAGGTATTTCTAAGTTAAACTCCTAGGCCCAATAACGGTTTCTAGTTTCTTCTATTTGGCTAAATAAACATAATTTTCTTTTCGGAATATTTCGTCTTGGCAGCTTTAATATTTGTCGGCGTTTAGTACGAAAATAACAATGTGCGTTGAAGTTAAGACAGAAATAAAAACGTGACAAGATCAAGTGATCCAGTTTACGAAGCTTTTGTCTCAATGTCCTATTGTCAGCAAAATCTCCCTGTTTAGTAAAAACATTTTTGTTTCAACAGAAATAATAAGGGGTTATTCATTAATTACGTAAGGGTCCCGAGGGGGAGGGGGAGTTGGAAAAATCTCTACATACCCTTACTTTGGGGGAGGAGGGAGTCAAATATATTCTTACGTAATATTTTTCAAGTCGATATTTGAAATCGTGCGGTGAAGTGCTTTGGCTAGGATCATATTTCGTTTGCGTCTGGATGGTAAAAAACGTATTAGGACGAGCTGTTTTTTTAAATGTTTCACAAAGAATGAATAGTGTAAAATATAATAAAAGAATCGCACTGTGTATGGCGTGTTTTATTTTTAATTGGTATCGCATCATATACAAAAATAAAAGTCGAAAAAACATTTAGTCTGCATTCTAACTTTTTAGTAAATATTTCCTTATACAAAAAGGTTTAATTTAATAACAGCGAATTTAATAACGATTAGAGTGATGTGGGATTTGTTATTTTATTACTTTGAAAAACGAAATGAAATCTTACGTACCCTTACGTGGGGGAGCGGGGGTCAAATGTTGCCAAAATCATCCTTACGTAATTAACGAATGGCCCCTAAGTTCTTTTCACATAGTTGTTAAGGTTTATCGTTGACTTAATACAATGGTTATCAACTGGTGGTACGCGTCCATTTGAGTACGACAAAATCTGTAATAGCTACCTGATTATCTTGATCTAAATATCTTGATAATACTAGAGTTCAATTGTGACAAAAGTTTGAGCAACATCTAGTTATTTGAACTTTGGAAGTAACATTGAACAAAAATATATTGGAATACTTTGCTGATAAACATCTAGACTGGTAATCAAAAAGTACATGATGAAATATCAGACATTGCTATGAAATGTACTCTAGGGTTTACGACAATTTACTTGACAAAGAAGGGTTTTTAACTTAATCGTTTCGAAAGTTACGCAAGCAACTAAAGAAACAAACAAACAAACTTAATATTGAGGATAATTGACGCTTTTTTTAAATCAAACTGAAGTCAAAGATTGATGAACTTTTCACACAAAAACATACCCGGTGTTCTCACTTATTATTTCGTGAGACTTTAATCATTTTATGTCTGATTAATAAAAACTTTGTGACAAAATGTTCATTCAATAGTATTTTGTGTACCAACATTAGAGTAGTGGTTGAATTTTTACATTTTACACCCAAAGCCGCAGGTTCGATACTAGCTCCAATCGAAGAATCCTCAAATTGCGAAAAACCTACAGCGTCCGTGTCGTATAACTATGCAACTTGTAAACGATCCTTCGAATATTCTCCAGGCTTAGAATAATCTTGGTAAAATTCAATCCTAGCACAGCTTCGAAGCATAAGAACCCAGGTGTCTCCATCTGGTGAGGAAACTGGGTTTTAAAATTCAAGTGGTAATGGCATTCGCCGATACGATGGTGCCATAAGATGGATGCCGGTGTCTTGGAGATGCGCTTAGTCTGCAAATAATGAACAGCCAATACGCAGCAGCAGTGGAAATCACATAAAATTTCATGTTTTAATTTCAATTATCTCTTAGTAGTTCTATTTTAATGGTTAAGCTTTAACTTCTGAAAAATATTCTACTAAAACTAAACGTTGCGGTACACGTGATTAATGATACACAAAAAGGATTACGTGGGTTGGAAAAGGATGAAATACCCTTATTTAATGTTTTAAAAAATAAAGGAAAAGTTCTGATCCAATTTTATTTCTTTTTTCGGTAGTTAAAGTAACGAATCATCAATTTATTTTATTTTATGAATAACGTTAGGTTGGAATATACATAACGGTACAATGGGGTTGTTTCCTTTAGTCAAAAGTAGTACTTTTTGTCACTGAAATTGATAGAATAAACAAAAAAAAAAAAAAAAAAAGATTCAGAAAATTCTTTCATTTTCCCAACAGTTATTTTTTAATTAATTTTTTAAAATGTCCGATTTTGCAAACAAGGCGTGGTCTGATGACGTCACAAATGATGCATTTTGGCGCATCTTTTTACAGCGTTTCCACGTTATAATAATCAAGCAGCGAATTAGAATTGCGCTCTGCGCTTGCTATCAAACATATCGTTGCCAATACACGTTAGTAAAGATGCGAATTAAATATTTTGCTCTGTGAATGGCAACAAAGAATGGCATTTCATCATTTGTGATGTCGTCGGCAAGAAATGTAAACAATGAAAGCGCAACGATTTAAGTAATTTTATTAAATATTAAACTTAAACAAATTATTTAAAAAATGGTTAGATCCTATGTTTTTAAGCACGTTCTTTCAGAAAAAAAAACTTTTAAAATTCTGGAAACGACACCATTATACAATCCGTAAGAATTCTTGCAAATATTTTTGTTAGATGAAACAAAGAATTAATATGAAGGAGATCATGAAAACGTGTATGGAGATAGAATTAAATGAATTGCTGTACCGGAATCTAAAATAAGTAATACAGTCATGCAGAGTTTTGATCATGTACAGTGTTTATATTTAGGGCTGCAGGAGTATACGTTTAAAAATGAAAGAAGAAGGCGAAACGCTAGAGCTATGCAAGCTTACTGGAAGGAGTTGGAAAACAAGGGTTGATTTTACAAGAATTAAGTAACTAAAACTTTTAATTTAATTTAGATATGCTGATTCTGAACTAAGTTCGAAGCTTATATAAATTTCTTCTTTAAATATATATATATATATATATATATATATATATATACTTTGAATTTTTTTGAATTTTACGAAGTTAAATGTTGAAACGGTTTGTTGCGCATGAGGGACAAACTTGAGTTCTTTTGCGCTAAGCATAATAATTTTATGTTTTAAATGAACCTTTTGCACAAATAATCTCTTTTAATTCATTCAAACACAAAAACTTTGTTGGTTTTAAATTTGCTTCCAATACTTTAAAACTGTAAACATTTTGCAAGACAGAGCTGCTGGGGACATCCAAGCTATTGACTTGCATAATAATGTTTTAAAGTATACTAAATTGAAAAGTGGGTAATTTTTTGGTTTAAATAAATAAAAGTATCAAATCAAACCTATCTAAAGTTGAAAACAATCCAGAAAGCCTAAGAAAATATTTTGAACGTTTTACGACAAAAATTCTCCCTTATTTTGAGAAACACCCATATAGCTCTTTTACTCTTTATTTTTACATATGTTATAACTAGAAAATAACCTATCATGGAATGACGGGGCCAAATTGCCATTTTTATCACAGAGAATGGCCCCCACCCCTACCTGCATTCTCAAATGACGGAACTGAACACATTTATATTTTTAGCAGTTCTTCATTCAAGAACACCCAAACAGTGTTTTTCGCAAAATAATTTATGTATATTTTTCAATCATATTGTATAATAACAATTGAGGCAGTGAGAAGCAAATTTTTAATTTTGCAAGTGGCAAAATTAAAAATTTGGAGATAACCAGCACAATTGGTAGGTAAACCCCTCCTCTGTCTTGGGGCAAGAGATGGTACAAGTAGCCCCGCTTAGTGCTGCTGTACAGAATAATTTAGGGGGAAAAAACAGTGAAAGCCTATCTAGGACGTCATCTTTAAACGCGTTTTACTAAAAACTTGAAAATGTCCACTTCCATCCCTTTGCTTCTAATGCCTCAATTGGTGTATGAGTTAAAAGCATAATCCAGTAATTCCAAACTCGCTAGGAAAATGATCACACATTAGAAAAAGGAAAATAACGCTAAATTAATATCATTACTGCATTGTAGACAAGGAGGAGGCGACTAAAAGGAAATCATTAAATGAAAAGATAAAAACTACTTTTCCTACATCGAACCTTTAGATCGCTTTGTAGAAGCTACTTGCGAGAAAAAGAACTTGACGATAACATGTTTTGAAATGTATTCGTTGTCGACATTTTTCCTCAACAAGATTTTGGTTTTTTATATTTTTTTCCCCAGATTGATTGACATCTGTGGAATTTTCGAACTTCTTTTAATTACTTCCACGCGGCTAATTCCCAACAAAAGCTTTTGAAACAACGCCAAAATATTTTCATCTCCGTGAAGAAAAAAATGACGCAAAAAATTCCGAACCGAATAGAAAAGAAAAAGCAAAACACCCAACTGAACGAGGTTACTTCCAAAGATTTGAATTATTCCACTACAAATCGGAAAGCAATAACTTCGGACTTCAGCGCCATCTGCTGATATTCTGGGGAATCAGTTCGGCAAAAGAGTGCTCGTCTGACAGTTGGCTGTTACTTCATTCTTGTGTTGTGTCGGGACGTGAGTTCGGAAGTTTTAAAGAGAAGTTTTGTGACGGTGTTCTACAATTTGAAAAAGAAAAAAAAAAAGAGATAAATTTCTACGATGTTTTTCAGTCTTATCCCTTATCCTTCACGAATTCAATAGTCTACTTTTATTGATGTTTCTGTTGGTGATAGTTAGTGAAGTTTTGAAAAACTTTGTTACATTTGCTGGGAAGTTTTGCAAGATTTATGAGAAATAAAATTCCTCATGGATCAAAAATCTAGGGTGAGTTTAGTTTCATTTATTTATTTATTTATTAGGATTACATTATTTCAGTGTTTCAACTTTCAAATGCATAAAAACAGTTTTTTTAGTGGGATTTTCGTATTCTGAAAGTGACATTTTGAAACGAATAAATGTCCTAGGTTTAAAAGGATATTTTTATGAGAATTACCGTTCTACTTTGATAAAAATATTCAGGGGTCGATCTAGATTTTATTTTTTGGGCCCGCATTTTGTGAAAAAGGAAATTTATTTTGCGAATTTTCTTTATTTTTTGTGAGGAATTTTCATGAATTTTTCTGGAAAAACGTAATATCAAAGCATTTTTAGTCCTCACTTTGTTGAGATAGCCATAACGAGTATAATAAGAGCAAATGACGTAATATATAAAAAAATATGATTAAAATTTGTAGATTTAATCAAAGATCTTAAAGAGTGATGCATTCAAACAAATTTTAATTGCAGGGTATCTGCTACATAGTGAATAAGGCCGCTTTTACGATGCGGAATTTTGTGAATGGGGCCGCTTTTATTACATGGAATTTTGTGAAGGGGGCAGCAAAACGAACCCAATTTTGGCCTCGATCGACCCCTGATATTGCATCTCAGGCTGAATATATATATTTTTTAATTTAAAGATTGAAAGGAATATTAAAATTTATTCAATGTGTTTTTGTTCTGGGTATACATTCTGTTCCACACATTCTGTTCATATGAGTTTCATATTGAAACTACTATTTGCTGGCAACGAAATACGTTTTAACTCAAATGGATTAACTATTAACCTTCGATGAAAATTCCAAAATGCTGAAAATGTTCAAAGTTTCAAGATAAAAAAGAAACCACCAGTAGTTAACACTGTACTACTCGTAGTTGACACTGCACTAGTATTTTATAACGATAAAAACAATTTGTTAGACAAACATTGCAAGTTTAAGTACCATTACATAATTTTGATTGAAAAGATATAAAACAAAGAAATCAATTCCTTTTTAACCAAAATTATAAAATGGTGTTGAAATTTTCTTTTCAGGGCTTACCTTTCAACTTAATCTTTATGCGTGCCAACTAATGGTGGTTTTACCTTACTTTACTTATTTTTATCATCGATATTCAAAAATGCGCTAAATACATGACACGTTAAAATCATTTATGTAGGCAAATGTAATAATGTTGATGCTGACAGAATAGCATTCAAAAACTTTCATTTAATGAGCAATAGCAGTAATCAGGAGCGCCGCCGCTGGAGGGTAGTTGGCACATAACCTGCCAGAACCCTTTGCTTAAACTATACAGTAGACCCTCGTTTTACGCGGGGGTTACGTTCCACGGAAATGCCACGTAGATCGAAACCGCTTAAATGGAGACCTAATATCAGTGTTAAAATAGGGGTTAGGTTCCGTAGATTAAAAAAAATACTTCATTTAGTGATGAACTAATCGTACGTTCAATAGGTTAAATGTGTACTTATATCGAATTTTATGCACAACATGCATAAAGAAAACAGAAATTAATTTCGTATTATGTTTATAAAAAGAAGCTGGCCTTTTGGCAGTCATTAAGAATTTTTCTCTGTACTTCTTTGCAGAACATTAACGCATCCATTATCACTTGCGTCATTTCCATGATAGAATCTTTCTTCACTAACCAATCAGATCATTTCTATTGTCTAGGAATGGATCAAAATTTTCAATGTGAACGTTTTTGTTGTGTGTCATCGATGTCGGTATCCTCGTTGGTTTTGTCCTTCTTTGTCACTCCTAAACGCTCTTCTTCCAGTGAGTTCTGTACAGTGTGAGTTTAATAACTTTACTTCTGGAAAGAGCTCTAGAACCAATCACATTAAAAGGTTTCCCGTAGCCCAAATTTTATTAGCAGTCCAAAATGCAGCTTATTACGTGTAATCTGCAATCTTTAGGAGTTTGGATTTTGAAAGAGGGAAAATTTTTATTTGTTTGCATTGCCTCATCCGCGTAAAACCGAAACTCATCCGCATAAAATAAAATAAAGGTGTCACATCTTCAACCGCGTAAAATAAACCTGCGTAAAACGAGGGTCCACTGTATTGCAAATCCTTGTATGTTAATATAAATGTGTGACAAAACAACCTGTCCTCATAGTAGATAAAACCAATCCGCCATAGGTATAAATACAATTAATACAAGAAGTAAAATATGCGTTTTCTTAAACATTGGTTCTTCACACAAATTTGAATTTGAAATCTTTTTAGTTATAAATACTGATTTGGTGGATTTCTTCAGAACGGTATTCTAAAAAATCAACGTTTTACGTAATATACCGCTTTAAACTGATTTATTCTCAAATAATGCAGTTCGCGATAAACATCTGTGATATTATTCTTACTGTTTTTTCAGTTTAAATTAAAAATGCATAGTGCAAGGTTGAAAAAAAAATTGTAAATTATAAAATTTTAATGATGTGTGCTACGTACCGATCACACATCGCCGCGACCGAGTTATGAAATTCACTTTACGAATTTTGAGGCAGGGAAGGGTTTTATATTTGAACAGCAGGTGCCAGCACGGCTTTGCCCGCGGTAGAAAATAAAAAGGTCATTTGGTTCACCTGTTTATTTACAGTTAATTTATAGTATGCGTAGGGAAATTTTCTTTCTTAAATTTTCTTACATATTTTTGGTATATTTGTAAACTTAGCAACACAACAACCAACTGATTAGCCGCATTTTTTCGGAAAAATTCAAAAGAAAACAAAAACATGGCAGCATGTGCTAATGTTCGGTAGTCACTTATCGGCTTCCATGTTTTCATGATATTTTCTAAGTTGTCTTCAAATGCATACTCATTTATGACTTTACTTACATCCCTTTACTTCCGTGATTTTACTACTGATAATCAGGCCAAAAGTACTATATAAATTAAAGATTTGTGAACTGTAAAAAAGTTTGCTTTGTTTATTGAATTAAAATTCGTTATAACAGTTCGGTAGTAAGTAGAAGTAGCATTTCATTTTCTTTTTCATTCACTTTTATAGTAAATCAAACACCGAACCGTAAATTGTATAATCTCTGAACGAAAAAATAAATAAACATTTATTTCTGGAACAAGCTTAAATTGAAAACGCTGTTATCTACTAGTACCCGCATGGCTTTGCCCGTAGTCGAAAAATAAAAGGTCATTTGGTTCGCCTGTATATTTACAAAAATGGATGAATTTCTCGCCAATTTGCTGTGTTCATTTGGTTGCCAATGTTACGGTTCCACGTTATGATAATTTCGTAATTTACTCTTCCACGTTGTGATCATTTGTTCGGTAAATTTTTCTTAAAATTGGAATAGAAAAAGAACAAAATCGAATTTTCGAAAAATCGCTTCGATGTGCACACCCCCATGCTACAAACTAACTTTGTTCCAAATTTCATGAAAATCGGCAGATTCATCTAGGCTCTGTGCGCGTCACAGAGATCCAGACAGACTTTCGCTTTATTATTAGTAAAGAAAACAAATGTGAACATTTTAAATCAGAATCAGTAGTAATATACCGATACTGTAACAATCAAAGATTTTTCTAAAAATGAACATTTTAGAATAAACGTTGAAACAGCGCCTATTATACGATATTTTATAAATTTACTGTGTATAATTCCGTAAAAATTAAGATAATAAAAGCAGACGACTATTTTTTACTCAAGTTAAATATTTTCAATTAAATTCCTTGAATTGAACTGAACCATTTAGAATCATTTGGTCTTCCTGAGGTAACCCTTGGATTCCGGTTTACTAAAAACAATTCTTACAGCTCTCCTAATGCTTGTAGAAGCTTCGAATAAACTTCATTTTATGCCGAAAACTCCAAGCTTTTGAATTACTTAAAACTTAAAAATCTGCGAGAAATATTTCTCTCCTATATTATCAAATTCATGTGAAAATAAAAATATAAAAAGAATAAAATCGATTTGAAAAAAAAAAAAAAAAACGCTTCGAAGTGCGTATCCTTCTGCTTCAAACTAATTTTGTGCCAAATTCCGTAAAAATCGGCCGAATAGCCTAAGCACTATGCGCGTCACAGACATACAGCCATCTTCCAGACAGAGAAACTTTCAGTTTTATTATAAGTAAAGATAAAGAAAAAGCGTTTATGAAAATTGGCTTTATAGCCTAAGTGCTATGCGTGTCACGAGTTGACATGTTATGACAAACAAACTTTCATCTTTGTTATTACTACAGATGAAGAAGATTTAATGAAATTTGGGTAAATAGATTAAGCGCTATGTTTGTCACAGACATCTAGATATCCTCCTGACTGACATAACTTTCAGCTTTATTATTAGTAAATAATTGTAATTCAAAAATTATTACGTTTTTTCAAGTGTTTTAAAAATATTCCACTATTATCGGAGGTGAGCGATACATATTTATCAAGTACTTTTCTTATTTTTAGTATGTATGACTTTTCAGTAATAGTTTTCATAAATAAATTTCCTTGTAATTACCGTAATTTCAAATAAGCGGAATTCAGATTAGTATGACTCGGAGTTCCGCTTATTTGAAATTACGGTTAGTACAAAGAAATTTATTTATGAAAACTATTACTGAAAAGATTACCACAAAAACCATACACACTAGTGATGTGCCGGATCGTTAAAAAAGTAGATCCGCGGATACGGATCCGGCCATAAGTGTCAAGATCCGCGGATACGGATCTCAAAAAAAAAATTTTCCCTAATTCAACTATCCAAGTGTAAAATTTGTTACGGAAGATATTACCGTCAGAATAATGGCAGTTTCTTTATAAAATGTCAACTGCGGCAAAAATAAAATCAAGACTATGATTTACTCTTTAAAGAAATCTCCGTTAAAATTGAGGGAGAGTTGGAAGGAATGGGCCAGCGCTGCATTAATGCTTACTTTGAATGTGAAAAATTATTTCTAGCTTGCTCGGTAGATGTAGGATACAGGAACAAGAGTGTAAAGCTGCTACTGGACAGGCTAGAAATAATTTTTCGCATTTTATTTCAGCATAAATGCATCGCTGACCCATTCCACCGAACTTACTCCGACCGACGAAATACAGAGCAGGGAACACCTTTACAAACAGTTAATACAATAGAGAATTTAGTCTCACTTTTTTGGAAGGATGCTGAGAAAAACAAAAATGAAGAATAACAGAAACCCCAAATCAATAACAAAAACTATTATTAAATTAAAAATTAAAAAACCAAAACATGTCCCAGAGAGCCGACCTCATATTAAGATGAATTTTGCTGTCAGATTACACATTTGTTAACAAATATGAACAGACAGCAGGTAAAAATTTTTAATCATTGAGCTTTTTCTCCTTATCTTCCGACTATGAAATCGCTACCAATCACGCGTATAGAGGCTTAGAATTGCATTTAAAATTTACTAAACGAGATTATAGCTCCTACTGTATATCAGTTGGAAGTTTCAAATAAATATCAAACGCTGAAAACTTCGTTCTTTCAATTAGGGTCAACATTTTTAACGTACGGGTAAATTTTTACTACCCTAATTGTGAAAAACGTTAAGTCGGTTTTTAATTAATATCTCCTTAAAGTTCTACAAAAACGAGGCCGAGCTAAGAACACTTCCGATCAAGTCGCCTTTTGAACGAAAAATAAACTATCAAAATCGGTTTATCTGTTTAGGAACTACGACGCCACAAGACACACTGATACACACTTTTAAAACTTATTTCCCCTTGCTTTTCGCAACGAAGGGGGGGGGGAGGGGATTGTAATGGGGATTGAAACCTAATTTAAACGGAATTTAAGAGTCTTTTATTCAAATATTTAAAAAATTTTAGAATAGAAATGATCCGTTTAAGATCCGTCAAAAAAGTAACGGATACAGATCTTTATTTTCCCTCGGATAACCGCGGATACGGATAGCCGGAACATCACTAATACACACTAAAAATAAGAAATACTTGATAAATATGTATCGCTCACCTGCGATAATAGTGGAATATTTAAAAAAAAAAAACTTGAAAAAACGTAATAATTCTTGAATTATAATTATTTACTAATTATAAAGATGAAAGTTTTGTCAGTCAGGAGGATATCTACATGCCTGTGACAAACATAGCGCTTAATCTATTTGCCCGAATTTCATTAAATCTTTATCTGTACTAATAATAAAGCTGAAGCATTTGGACTGCACTGTTTATTAATGGCTTTATTCCAAAGTCATTTCGTGGCAGATTTCTAAGTAAATAATGCATCAAAACAGGCCAGTCATTTCTAATTTTTCCGAAGGGGAGTGGGGTCAAATATTGTGTACTTAACACGAAATGCAAATTTCATCGGAAAACAACCAACGAGGTGGGGGGCAAATCCCCCTTGACTCTCCTAAATGGCTGGCCTGCGTTAAAAAATCCGTGAAATTAACCCGTTGAAACACTCACTGACATTCTTAATGATTCTAGGTAACCATTGAGAAATCTAGGAAATTCAAGTTGATTGTTGCCAGTTAATTACAGTGAATAGTCAACATTTCTTTGGAAAAATACAGCAAATCAATTATTCTTATTTAAGAGTTTAATTTATTTATTCCTTTTCTTTTCTTAGTAGTTGCAAATCGTGTCAGTCAGTTGATCAAAGCTGAAATAAAATTTTAAATGCACTGCTTGCGCAGAAATGTTTTTTAGTATTTCTTGGAATAGATAACCAATAATAACTAAAAAAGCAAATCAAATTGAGGTTTTCTAAGATGTTCACATTTAAAAGGTTAAAAAATGAATCGCGTTATAAATAAAATCCTGTGCAACATTTCTTAAGTCGGCGAGAAATCGATTAAAAATTCATTAATTGCTTTTTATACACCTCGTTACCCCTCCCCCCTCCCCTTCTTACCCTTCCCTTCTGGATTCGTGCTTGCCTGAAAGCAAGATCATTCTAAAGGTATTTTTCAAAAACATTCAACACTTTGAAATATTTTTAAAAAGAACACCTATTTTAACGATTTTTTTCAAAGCTGTATAAATTTTTGATGTCAGTTGGATATTATTATCAAATGCTGAATTTAATTCGTTTTTCTTCTAGCGCTTTTTCTAGACTGGTTGATATTGATGTAGTTTTTAGCGTCAGATAGCAAATACACTTTGTAAGATTGTTTGCTTTGAGTTGTATCGTGAAAGTGAGCAAATAATGAACTATGCTTCTTCGACAATACTTAATTAATCACAAAATACTAATAAACTTGAAATTTACTGTAAAATTTGTTTTTACAATGGAATTTGAAAGGGATTATCAAAACTACTCGATACTTTAAATAGATATTCCGGTTAATTTTTTGATTCATGGATGTTTCGAAGAAACTCTTACTTCTATTTAAAAAACCCATGTAAAAAATTCTTGAATTAAAAACGAAATAAAAGCGTAACATTGTTAAAATATTTTTTCTAATAATATCATAAAATGTTTTTAGATATAGTTATCAATATGAAAAATCTCACTTAGATAAATAAATGAAACAAATATATTTAAGAAGTTTAGAATTTGAATGTTGATTATTTTATCCATAATAAAATTTGTGGCATTTTCTGAAAATTACAGATTCTACATACATTTAAAAAGAGTCAAAACCCTCTCCCTCTATCCAAAATTGTTTATTTTCCCTACTCTAGATAGAATCGTTTCAAATTATTAGTAGGATTATTCATGCAGAATTACCATATTTAGGGTATTAGTGGGAATGAGTTAGATAGTTTTAGCAAGCCCTCGGAGAAAATCTCTATGCAACAAATGGTAAGCTTAATCAGACTCAATTCCTTGAAAGTTCTAACTGTTAAGGGCAGATTATATTTATAAATTTCAACAACACTTGCAACTTTCTATTTAATGATGTCATTTCTTATTTTACTTTTTACACACGAAGATATTATTTCATTCAATTGAATAAATATTCAAAGGTATTTATTCAATTTAATCTGTAACGATGTTACACAAGTAGAGCCAGAGGCAAAGCCAGTTAATGGTCCAATAGCATCTTGTAGATTTTCTTTCCCATATTATTATTTTTTCAAAAATATTTACATACAAAAAATTATGAATGTAAAAAGTGTAAAAAATATGGTTAGTTTTTTAAGCAATTATCTATTGCGCAGACTGTGTCAGATCTTAAGTGAAAAATATTGCTTTATGCCTCAGGGTCGATAAGGCCATACAAAGCTAGTTGATGATCGCAATCTAATGAGATGTTTCGGGATAATGAAAAATTACTATTTTATACCTACAAAATAATTCTTACGCAATATGTAGGATAGAGTTCAATCCTAAAACTTTTATTTTTATAGACAGGCTAAAAAGACATCTACAAATTCGGGATTATGTTATGAATATGGTTAAGTGATCAACTTTCAAGATGAATGTTTGAAAACCAAACCAAATCTATTTTTTACCTCTGATTTTTAATAAAACGTTTTCACTCGTATACGCGTTGTTTGTTCCAAAGTTATTGGAACAAAAATTTTTGTCGACTTAAATAAAGCATATTTTTAGTTAGATGTATTGTGTAAAAGTGTTTAAGTAAAAGTCATACTTAATTAGCTTAAGACAATGCGAAACAAACTATTTTGTATGTTTTTTACAAAAAGTATAATTTTTTTTCGTGCATGTATTGTTATCATAATTAAATTTATGATTAATGAACCCTTGAACTTTTTCATTAGGGGGGGTTTTGATAAGGGTTCTTTATTCATGAACCTCTGGAAGTGAATGGAGAACCCTCATCACTCAAAAAAGAAAAAAAAACTTGAAGAAACGCATTTTTTTAAGATTGACTGACGGGATTTTTTCCCAGTATATTTTCAGGTAAATCAGCTGACTTCAGGGGTTTTATACAAAAGTTGATGACCTATTCGAGAAGTATATTTCAGCATGACCTGTCTGATTCCTAATCATGTGACACATCAGACATTTAACATTTGCTACGCAAAGTATCTGACAAAATTACGTTCTTTAAAATAAATATAGGAGATAAAACTTCCTCTTCGCATTAGTTCCCTGACCTCCCAATACTTAACAGCTAAAAAGTTTACTTGATATTGCGGGACTAAGTAGCAAGTGCTGTGCATTCAAGATTGCATACTCTTCACAAATAGAGCAGTTTGGATAAATTTGAAAAGATAATTCGGAAGACAATCGTATACCGTGTCAAGTCTAAATAAGACATTTGTTCTTTATGTGTCTTTGGGAGGAGAGAGATTGCATGTTTCAACTCCTTATTTTTTTTAATTTTATTACTTTCATTCTACGAATTCAATTTTCTCTTATATTTCTTGATATTTAACCAAAAATTATTTCGTCATTTAGCATTTTAGTTACTTTTTTTTTTGGCTAGTTGGTCAGTAGGGTGGTTCAAAAATACATGCAAAAAAAAAAAGTTTATCCTAGATAACAGGACAACCCTCAATACTTTTACACTTGTGGATAGTAATATACTGAAAGAATTTTAGCTTCCTATTTCAACTGAAAGAGGGCGCTCAACCCCCTCCCCCAAACTTCATACCTATGGGAAGGGGTTAAAAAATACATTGAACTGAAAAAAAACAATGCTACGTATTATAATATACGCTAGTAATATTCATATACATTGCGATTAAATAATTATTTACAAAAAAAAACAACTTGAGAAATTAAATGTTTGTAAATTTTTGGCATTTTCTATGCTACGGTTAATGCTTAATTAAGGGGTCGTTGAACACCCTCTTAAAATTTGAGTAAAAGCTAAAACTTTTACAGCATAATACTATTAGTAAGTCTAAAAAAATTGGGGGCGTCCTGGACTCTAGCTGAAAAAAAAATTTTGAACCACCCTATTGGTCAGCCCCATCATTCCGGTGAATTCCACAATAAGCCGGAATTCATTGAAGTTCTATCGTCTTCCAACTCTATTTCAGTTGTTTAAAGTTCTTTTGGCAGCCCTCAGTTCTTCTTGAGTCGGGGATTCCCAATCCGCCGCAGACGGCAGGCGGTTAGTAAGATACTGTAATTTGTTTTGCCAATTGAGGATTGTTCTTACAGTCAATTCCACCCTCTGAGGACCATATGCTTTGTGGTGGAATATAGAAGGCTTGCAATGTTTTGAAAACACAAAAGATGTATATTTTTGAAACGAACTATTTTTTTTTTTTTTTTTGCTAATATTGAGAGTTTAAATAACATGGGGAAAACATATTTATGGAACAATGTTCCTGAAAGGGTTTAAGATATAGGTACGTGTATTATGAACAAGGGCGCCCCAAACTTAAACTTTTGGGAGAGAAGAATTTTTTCAATTTACCGAATGTGCGTGTGTGTGTGTGTGAAGCATTGAAGTTAATTGAATGATAAAATACGAGTTTGCTCACATGCTGTCTGACCACTGATGAGATTGAAAGGCTAACATCCGGTTTGCTAGCGGAAATGGAAACATCTATTAGTTTTTCAGGCTGCCAGCATTTTCAGATATATATTAACCTCTAAATTAAACAGTAACATTCAGATAAACAAAGTATGAGCATTCAAATTTTTAATTTTTCTCCTCATTCTGATAGACTCGTCTTAACTGGATGTATGTCAATTTCGCAGTAACAGTGTACTTGCAGTGCAGCAGTACCTGCCTACATCCAATGGGAAGAGATGTCGCATGTATCATTGCTTTAAAAATTGCATCAATTGTTTTTAAAAATGGCAGCTATGCAATTACCGAATCCAAATTTGACGGATGACATTTTTTGGGAGGTCGCAGTGACCTCCCGTCGTGTGGTGCGCCTGAGGATGAATGGTGTCACTGACAAGAGAAAAACCAATAAGGATAACTTTGTGGCTATTTTGAAACAGAACTATCGCCACATGAAGTAGGATCCTTATATGAGCTTCAAGGTGACGAGTGGGTTAATAAAAGTTTCTCTCTGTGCCTAAATACACATAGATCAATAAAAAAAACGGATTAGATTTTAATAATTGAACAGTGCGGAGCTTTTATTATACGCAAAAGCAAACGAAAAACTAGCATCCAAATTTTCTCCAATGATACATTCGTTCAAATCTCTTTACTCTCTTGCGATCATTATAAATAATGTTGGAACACTATTTTAGACTTCTCGTATGGCAACATTCCTAGAAAATTCTCGATATCTTTCTGAAAATATTTTGCAAATATAGTAAAATTTTCTTCTGAAAAATTCATAAGTGATATTAAATAAATATTCCATTCGGTTTAGTACTGAGTGCATTATGTTTGGGTTATTTAAGTTATATTTCCATGCTTTCGAAATCGAATGTATATTTACGTTACATTCAAGTACAAGTTTTATTTTTGAGTACTTTTTTACTATTCTTTATTTAAGTAAAATTGCGCATAAAGTAAAATTATGTTTAAATTTGGGATTAGTATTTCATTGGGACATGTTCGGAGTGAACCTTGTTTGTACTATTTAGTGAAACTACCTATTTTTGTTCAGTAAATTATTCCCATTAGCCAGGGCTAAAGCAGAAATATGTGAAATACACCGCCAGCTCAGTCATTTCCAGAATGGGCGTGATTCAATGTAAAAACGGTTCATAAATGTTCCTGGAAAATTATGGGCAGCTGATGTAACAAATTTCTGCCAGTAACATGTCTTGCCAAAACCCCCCGGAAAGTTTTTCGATAAAAGTTAATAACCTTCCTGAAATTATCTCGGAAGCCTCTTGAAAAATTCGAAGATCTTCCCCTTTGAAGTTAGTCATGTTTCTGGAACTTTAGTGTAAACTTAGGAAGGGATTAAAAAAAAAGCTTAGCACCTTTCTGATTTATTAAGGAACTTCTATAAGCAGTAATGTAAACATACCCAAAGCTTAACCAGAACTGCAAGCAAGTATCGAAAATTTTTACTCTGTAACGTTTCGGATTTTTTTTTTTTTTTTTTTTTTTTTTTTTTTACAGTGCAGGCTGAAGAAAGTACTTATTGAATTCAGTAAATACTAACTAAATTTTCTATGGAAAAAGCACTATACTTACGCTTAGTAAATTTTGTAAGTATGACTTCGGCCAAAAAAAAAAAAAAAAAACTTGAAAGTGATAGTAAATATCGAAACTGATTGAAAATAACCGAATGCAGAAACTAAGTGTAAACCACCATACACTTTGAGATTCTACACTACATTTTATTCACCTCAGCTTTCTCTATAGTTTGTAATCATTAACTTCTTTACAAAATACACTAACTAAATTAAAAACATATAAAAATTAAATTTTTTCAATGAAGTAGATAACATTGACTCCGGACTATTGTTTCTATTATTTGAAAACTGAAAACTGTCTAAGCACTTAGTTGTGCGCAATGTTCTTGCTTAACCAGTCTTTTGCTAATACGAAAAGTATGATAACTTTCCACTTGTGAATAGGCGATATATGGTTGCCCATGAGAGAAATATTTATGTTTCAAGTCCAAACCGAAAGAAGACATTGTTTGTTCTTGAGATGTATTTATGGTCTTTGGGTAAGCTAAACGAATTGGAAATTGAAGCCTTCCAAATGTGTTTGAAAGATAAGACGCTATTGATGGATGATGTGGCAACACAAACATTTCTCCTTTAAACTTTAAAGTTAAAATTGTTGACTTTTGATGAAGAAAACGTGTACCGTTGCATAATCTAGGTGGGTTTAAATCGCGAAAAGGAATGAATTGGTGAGTCAATTTTCCACCGGAAATCGTGTAGTCGCATTCCTGGTGTATCCAGGGAATTTAAAAATTCAGTTGGAATGTTTACTGCTTTGTTTTCATCGACAACTGTATAGGCTTGTTCAGAATCAATGGGGAGCTTTTTTTTTCCAGCCGTCAGTAACGGCTCATTATTCGCAATAATTGTAGCTAAGACAGCGTCATTGCTTGGTTGTTATCTGTTGCAAATCAGTGTTAACTAAGTCGATGGCCCAACTATCAAGTGACGGCATATCATAATGACTAAGTGGCAAATTTGAAATTGAAATCCAAAAACCTTCAGTTAAAACTAAAGCTTCATATTCATCTCTGGTGTAAAATCTGGATTTGGACATTTGTGTGTTTGTTAAACTTTATGAAATACGTCTTCAAACGTGAAAGTTATATGGTTTCTTCTTAAAAAATAATGATTGTGTTGGATAGTATGTCGACAAAATTGTTTTAAACAGTTGACGAATACTGTTTCTCCTTATGTCAAACCTGTATTAGAAAGTGTCAAATCCCAATGACTTTGTGCGACCAATAAATACAATTTGCGACATGCATCGGGATATGTATTTGACAGTCGACAATTGACGATCCACAAATATTCCTGTCTGTTCGGGAATGTTTACCGAAAACAAAACTGTTACAAAACCAGCGCGATTACAGAGGCAATTATGATTTTAAAAAAATTAAATTTATCTGGGAATAGACTCTTAATTAGTTCACTTTTCGTCTCCACGGCAGTGTAGAAATTGTCTGGCTCTTTGTTGTACTGTATATTTTGATACAGTTCAATTTCACTGTTTCCTATACCCAGCAATTGCTTAGAAAATACTTGTGCGATTAGATTATTTTACGTTAATATTCGCATGCTCATGGCCAATCGCATTATCTCGACATTACGCTATAAAAACGATTGTTTTAATCATGCGTTGATTTCATCAGAATAACTGGTAATGTCTGCCGGAAGTCCCCAGCAGTATTCAGACAATTTCGCCTAAAAGTTTATCGTTGCCGTTCAGATCTTGCACAATTCTATGATGTGCTTCGAATGAATGCTTTTACTCATGAGATTTAGTACTCTTATCCCAAATTATAATTTCACTCTCTTGCAACACTACAGCCATTCCACGTTTTTTTTTTCTTTAATATTACACATTGCGTTTTCTTTGTTATGAATATCTAATAGGCAACTTTAAAGCTGAATGTGCTGTTCGTTTACCATCTAAAAAAAGTAGCAGCAATGCCTGACGATGCAATTGTCACTGCAATTTTCTCTTGCGAACGTATCTTTGCAAGAATTAATGATATTAAAAATTTCTTGGGGAACAAAATAAAGAAAATAATTATTTTCCGCTTAAATTCATTAACCTTCCTGAAATTAACTGGAATATTTTTGAAGAATTCAGCAGTCTTCTTGGTTAAAGGCAGTTATGATTCTGGCACTTTCAGGGAAGCCTAACGCAGGTTTAATATAATCGCCTGTTACGTTCTGCTTTTCTAAGAAAGCTCTCAAAGCATAAATGCACGCATTGCCAACGCGAAGACAGACTCTCAAGCAAGTATAGCTCGAATGTAGTTCCTCTGCAACTCTTGCAAAGCTTCGTGATCCAGATATCTTTTCGCACTCATTGGGTGTTGAGTCAATTTGGACGAACAGAAATCACTTCGAAACCGATACACCTATTAAATACGTTTAGTTAATCTTGATACTGGTGGAGAAAAATATTTTTCACAACGGTGTGAAATCTGCAATTTGTAGCAATTCAAGGAAACGTTTTGAAAAATATAGTTGATTTTCTCAGGAAGTGAATAATAACCTGTAATATCCCGAAATGTTATATGGAAATTCTAAGCAACATTTCTGAGTTTTTTTATCATGGTGTTTTTAGCAGTAAGTCATACGATGTTAGAGTTATATCGATTAATTAACTTACACCGCCATCTAGTAAGAATTTTTAGAACTAAACAATTAATTCACACTATTATTGCATAATTAATATGAAATTTGCAATAAAAAATTATAAAAACTATCCTATCTTTTAAGTTGGACCAAATGACACATAGATATGAAATTTGAGAAAAATCGCTTGAGTAGTTTCGGAGTTTACCCCGAACAAACATCGTCATACGAGATTTTTATATATATATATATAGATGTATATATGTACTTATGTATGTGAAATTATGTAAGTGTGTATTTATGCAAATGTGAGTATCTTTTTTGTAAGTATGTGTGTACGTACGTTTTTTAAAACTATAAAATTTACTGATCAAGTATTTGAATTATATTACAAACTACAAATGCGTCGAATTTTAAGTTTAAAACCAAAACATTGCAAAATGTATTACAAATGAAATGCTCTCTAATGTATCTTTTTTGTAAAGCCGTAAATGTAACAAAAAGTTCACAATATGATATTCCTATCAATGTCAACTTATAAACCGATTCGCATTGTAGTTTCTGGCGATAAAAAATAGAGGGATTACCTACAAGGGCGCCCATATGCAAAATTTTAAGGGGGGCTCAGATATTTTCCCCATAGAAACCGAGTTCAGTACAGATTAGAGTTATTAAAACTTGACGTTTTTAATAATTTATTGATTAATTGCTGGAATTTTTTTTTAACATTTCTGCAGAGAAAAAAGTAATAAAAGTAAGGAAATTCTAATTTCAAAGGGGGTTGAGCCCCCCTTGCCCCCCCCCTATATGGGCACTCTTGATTACCCATAGCTCAAATTCGTTTAGACCATCCCGATATCCCAAGAAGGGAAAATGAACCCTCGAAATTAATGAAATTCAAATATATCTCTGTGATATCTTCTCAATTCATTTTCTCACATATTTTATGCGCGCATTGAATAACAACAAGAAGTTCATTCCAAAATTAAGCTAGCCTCCTTTCCCTCTCATCAACTGAAATTTTTGAGCAACCGCTCCTCCGATTCAGGCTGCACAGTATTCAAATATTCCCTTTTTTTCTTTTCTTTCGATTAGAGCACTTTCCTGAAAGCAAAACATGTTTACTTTACGTAAAAACAAAGATATTGGTAAATATCAAGTACACATATAGAACATTATTTCAAGAATTTACTGAAAATATAGAATTGATTAAAAATTACTAGAAATATTTACTGAAATTTTTCTAGATAATTTTTAATCAATTCTATTTACTTAAGAAAATTAAACTTTAAAAAATTTCAGCATTATATTTTAGTTAATTTCGACTGTTACGAGCTCAGATCTCTTAAGTATGAATAATTTATAATCAAATCCTTCTACAAAAATCGGGAGTTCTTTACGGAAACTCTCTCGCATATGACATAAAAAACAAATAAGTAGATAAATAAAAGGAGTATTAACCAAACAACCAATAAGAAAAATGTAATAATAATTTGTTCATTAATTGTTCAGTTGATCCTCGTTTTTTTCTAGTTAAACTATCAATTGTTTCTCCTTGCTGATTTTATCGTGTGTCTTTCTATCCATAAGCTCCCCTTTTTTTTGTATAAAAAAAGGTTTTTCTTTTAACCCCATAATGCGTTTAGGTATTTAATTTACAAATATGTACACTACAGTGGTGTTAACTCATTTGTTATACTTTCTGTTTTTGTTATGAGTTTTAATGTCTCAGGATATTAGACCAATATACACAACGCAACAACGATTAAGAGACCAGCTGATCGATTTGACGAGCTGCTTTGTTACCTTTCATCCACGTAGAATTTTTTCCATAGTATCTTTCGCAAATTTAGCAAAACAGAAATTGATTTCGCCTTTACGGTGATTGAGACGCCAAATACAGATCCGTCCTATCCATTTCTTGACCACAATCCTCGCAAATTGATCAGTAAGGTTCTCAGAATGTAGACGGAACTAACTTTGTATACATACCTCAGAGATTTTTTATGTGTCTTCTTTTGGTTACACGGACAGCATCTAAGCAGTAGTCCATTTTACGCCATACATTCGTGCACTGCATTATACGTCATACTAAAATTTTCGTCGTAAAATTATACGTCATACTGCATTCGTTCAGTAACCGATGCGAGCTCATTACAAATGCGTACTTTTAGTTCTGCAGTTGTGGGGCAAGGGAAGCATTAACAACTTGTCGTAAATAAATTTTAAAGTTCCGTCTACATTCTGTGAAAAACTTTCCAATCAATTAGTTGTAGCCGTTTGGAATCGCTATATTCATTTTGACTTACCTGAATTATGATCATTTGTCAAGGGAAAGTATTTTTCAAATAATCTGAAAAGTCGCACCTGAATCAAATACACTGAGGCACAAAACTTCAAACGGCACAATTTCTCATTTGAACTCTACTGCAGATACAATTTTTGCATTTAGCACGGTAGTATAGAGTCATGAATGTTTTCTAAAAATGCTGACTTTTCAAAGTTGATAAACACAGCAAATGTATGTACTTTAATGTTGGTTCAAATGATGAATTCTAGCAGTTCCTAATTATTAGTAACCAATATACCCGACGTACATTGAGTCGTTTTCTCTTTCTCTTTTTAATGAACATTTTAGAACAATCAATAAAGCAGCTTAATGTGCTCACTACGACCTCAGTCTGGTGTAAGGAGCAAACGAGTGTTTTTGTGATAGGTGAGATCAGTCACATGACCTTTATTATTGAATATGATATCCAAAAATAAAACCACAGCCTTAATCATTATTTCAAAATTAATTGGAGATTTAAATCTATTTTTATTTTACCTAGAAAATAAAAATTATGTCAAGAACTTCAAGAATTTAAAGAAATTAATTGTCTTTCGAACTTTAACGTAAGAAAAAAACTATTTCTACATCGCAGTAGAATAATCGTGGTTAAATATTCCCCAACAGAATAGCATTTAAAAGAAAAGAACTTTAAAAGAAAAAAAGGAAGCAGTAAAGACGGAAGTAAAAGAAAAAAAATATTAAATGTAAAAAAAAAACCATATAATTTCGAAAAATTTGTGTTCTATTCTTTCTCTCCTTCCCTGTCTAATTTTACCGTGTTTGACTTACGACGCAGTCAATAATTCATTGAAAGCATGAACAACTTTTATATATGCGATCAATATCTATATTATCGGAAAGATGTAATGATCCTCTGCTTGAATATTCAGCAAACATATTTGATTTCTGACACTGAAAATCGATTTGCTGATGTTTATGTACACAAAAGTTCATTAGCTCAGTGGTTGGAAGTAGCGCGCTACAAGTAGCGACGCTACTGTAGTAGCTACATTTTTTAGTAGTTTGTAGTGTAGAGCACTACTTTTCAAAAAAAGTAGTGTAGTGAATAGTTCGATACAAAAAAAATAGTAGTTTGTAGCGATTTCTGGAAACTACTTTTAAATAAACTTAAAAAAAAAAAAAAAATCAAGGTTCAAACGAATTTGACTGCCGCAAATTTTACACAAGTGCTTCAGCGGTTTCCATAAGAAATATGACTCATAAAAATACGAGATGACCTCAGGCATCTCATTTTGACACCATACGTTCTATCTGACGCCATTAGTTTGTCTGCCATCGTAATTTTCATATCTCGCCAATATTTGTATTGAATAGAGCTTGACTTACAAAGAAAAGTGTATGAATTAGCGATAGCCGCCGACTTAGTAACTTTTTTCTGATTGCCGAGAATTTCCTGTGAATGAATGTTTTAGATTTCAAAGGAATTATTGTTCGAATGCTGTAAAAGCATTTATTTTTGCGAAAAAAACGATATCGGCGATTTCGCGTGTGGAAAATTTCTTTAATTTTAAATGGACAGACTGAAAGTTGAAGAACAATAATATTTCGCGAGGCTTAAATTTTTGTGATAACGATGGGCTGGGCACACGAAAATCGCGAAAATTAAAATCTTGCGAAAAAAGTGCTTTTACATTTTTTATTGAATAAAGAAGCTACTGTAAATGTTATAAAAGAAGATGATATTGAACTGCCTTTGCCGGCTTACAATAAATACGAGCATTACAGTGTTATATAAGAATATGATAACAGGCATTTTTAGAAAAAAGAAATAATTGATAATTCTTAGAAATATTCTGTGTTCAGATGAGTTAATTTATCAATATAAACCATTTTTTCGTTAAATCCTCTTACGGTGTGTATGTGTAGGTGTATCAGGGGTCCCCCCCCCCAAAAAAAAAATCGAAAGCTGATTTTTCAAATCACACTTCTCCTTGCAGTATTTTTCTTTTTACGTCGCAACAATTCTAAAAAAGTTTCGCATAATTTGAACAACGGCAACCAGGGCCGTGCCGTCCCTATGTGCAAGGTCGTGCGGCGCGTGACGGCGCCAGAGTCAAAAAGGCGCTGAGTCTACCAATCAAAAATTCTCCAAATTGGAGAAAACTTTCCAAACAAAAAAGTAAAATTGAACTTTTTTTTATCTAATGATAGTGATGACATTATACAGGTCATTGAAACAAGCAATGTTCTTACTGTCTATGTAAAAGGAAAAATTATCGCCTTGTGTGTCTAAACATATTATTCAAAAGAGGAAAAAAAATTATTACACTGAAAGCATGTGATGATACTTAATGAATGCATTAGCATTTTTCTTCCTAATGTGGATCCGTGAATGCTATTTCGATAGTACAATAAGGTTGAGCAAGCATACAAGGCGAATTTCTTGATGTCTTTTTGTGATTTTAACTTTTCGTGGCAATTCGACTGCTTTATGCTATCATCACAAAAAAATACGGTAAGAACATTTGTAAATTATTTACTTGTGAGTTCAAAAATTTCTCGGGGTGACACTGACTTCAGCCCTGCCCATATCCCATTAAAAATCGTCTAAAAATCGTTTCTAGGAACTCAATTTTGAATTTTGTTCCCGGAGAACGTCATTCAGCCCTCCTCCAACATTATTAAAATTATCTAAAATTTTGTTTTTAGGACTTCAACTCGGAAACATTTACGGGAGAGAGTTACCAAATCCCATCCCTTCTCCTAATGTCATCAAAGATGGTTTTCAATTGCATATTTAGAAATTCAATTTAGAAAATGTTCAGTGAAGGAATGATTAATCCCCTCCTTTTCCATAACGTGATAAAAAAAGTGTCATACAAATTTTTAGTTTTTGTTTCCGAAAAATTTCCGCGCTTGAGTCACTAATTCCTCCCCCCCCCCCCCCGCCTCCCCAACAAAAAAATATACTCTGAAGTTGCGCTTTAGGACTTCAAATTTTGAAAAATTTGCGGGGGAGAGCTCCAGACTTACGCCCTCCTCCTAAATCTTTAAAGATCGTCAAAATTTTTGTTTTTGTGACTAATTTTCGCAGGGAGGGGGCGGGCGAGAATCCCTGAACCTTTCCTTTAACATCATCAAAGATGACGTACAAATACGTTTGTAGGACTTCAGTTTCGAAAACTTCCGGTCGAGTTCCAATTCCCATTATTTGCCGTAAAATCGCATTAGGTGGTCTAAAATTGCATTTATAAAGCTTCAATTTTTAAACAAATTCTGTTTCGGGGAACATCATCGGAGAAAATAAAAAAAAAGAATCCCTTGGCCCATCTTGTCCAACGGGGGGGGGGGGGAGGAAGAGATACGATTTCGATCAAGTTCAGAAATATGAGATGGGTAGTAATCTCGAAACTTAGCCTATGGCACAAATCGACGTTCATCCGGCACTGGACATGACCATAATTACTCGCTCTAGCCCCCCCCCCCTTTTTCTTTCTTTAACTATGTGTGCATTATTATTATTATTTTATTTTTATTTTTATTTTTTTAAGCCTTCTTTTAACGATTCTGTGTTTTAGAATGCTTAGTTTCAGATTTTATGGTGGAATATCCTCTACTCAATTACTATTATACTGCAGTTTAGAAATAAAATCAGTACTCTGTTGTCATAATTTGATAGGCATAAAAGTGTGATGAACTATCTACCAATTGGAGATTAGAGAGATATTTTTGTGAGGCGTTTAACTTTGATACTTAAAATATTTCCTTTTTCCAAAACGCATTAGCAAACCAAAAAAGCAATGGAACTTGAAATAACTCGAAACATGAATTAAAAACGTACACTATATTCCAAAATAAAATATTTTCACATTGTTTTTTAATAAATAAAATGCCGAAGGTATTTTTCCCATTTTATGTGTCTACAAAACCTTACTCCAGGCGTTAACTATTTTCTCCCCGAACGCGACTGCATGAAGGCGCTCAAAAGACACTTGCACGACGGCGCCGATCAGGCTTGGCGCGGGCCTGACGGCAAACAGTGCCAACTTCTGTCTGAAAGTGTGAACCAGCGGTTGTAATGCTAAGCCAAATCATTTTATATATATATATATAAACACGAAATTTTTGTTGATAAAACGTTGCCCCTATACCCTCTCTTTACATGCAGCACAAAAACATTTACTCAGATTTTTTTTTTAAAAAAATAGGTATCCCACACTTGGCCTAAAACTTATAATTTTTTTCAAAAAATTTGGGTCTTTCTATACATATTTTAAAACATGTAAGGAAAATTTTACGAAATTATAAGGCTGGAAAATACATTTTAGCGCTCCTGCAATATTTAAATCTCCCACAAAGGCCTCAAAGATATGGATTTTTTCAAGGTAAGTTAAACTTTTCATTTTAAACGTATTATTATTATTTTTTTATTACTCATTTGCTAATGTTGATCTAAAAATGTTTTCGATATAATTTTTGAAAACTTGATATTTTATTTAAATTTATGTGTAATGTTTTTTTAAAGATAAATATAAAAAATCAATTTTTTGAAAAAAATTAGAAATTATTGGCCAAATTATATCTAAATGTTTTTTTATTTGAATAAATATTTTTGTAGTTCATGTGGGGGTGCGGGGTAATAGGGCAACGTTTTATCGACAGCAATTTCGAGTTTTTCAGAAAAGTTATTTTTCTTTTTCATTTGGCGTAGCATTACAAGTGTTGGTTCACACTTTCAGACACAAGTCAGCACGAGTTGCCGTTGTTCATAAAATATGAAACTTTTTTTTTCACAACTTTTGGACATAAGAGGAAATATATAAGAGGGTATGAGGCATGAAAAATCGACTTACATTTTTTTGTGGGACAACCTAGTGTGTATGCTTTAAATTTCCTTATTTTTTGAAAAGTAACGAAGTAGCGACTACATTTTAAAAGTAGTTTGTAGTTGCTACATTTTGGAAAAAGTAGTTGTAGTTGTAGTTAACTACATTTGTAACAAAGTAGTTGTAGTTGTAGTTCGCTACAACAAAAATGTAGTTTTTCCAACCACTGAGCTGACTGTTAGAAGTGTAAACCGGAATATTACGATGGAAACCAGTAATCTGAGTGATTTTATGTTCTCGATCTTACTTTTTAACCACTTAATTTTGTATGTATGGTTTTAGAAAAAGGAAACTGCTATGGTATACAATAGACCCTCGTTTTACGCGTGGGTTACGTTCCACGGAAATGGCGTGTAAATCGAAACCGCGTAAATTGAGACCTAATAGTAGTGATAAAATAAGGGTTTGGTTCCGTAGATTAAAAAAAAAAAACTTTATTCTAATGATGACTAATTGTATAATAAGTTTAATGTGTACTTATATCGATTTTTAGACATAACATGCATAAAGAAAACATAAATTAATTTCGTGTTCTGTTTATAAAGAGGAGCTGGCAATGATAGTCTTTTGGCAGTCATTAATAATTTTTCTCTGTAATTCTTTGCAGAGCATTAACGCATTCATGACCGCTTGCGTTATTTCCACGATAGAATCTTCCTTCACTAACAAATTAGAAAGATCATTTCTATTGTCTAGGAATGGTTCAAAATTTTCAGTGTGAACGTTTTTGGTCGTGTGGCACCGATGTCGGTATTCTCGTTGGTTTTGGCTTCCTTTGTTACTCCTAAAATCTCTTCTTCCAGTGAGTTCTGAACTTTGTGAGTTTAATAACTTTATTTCTGGAAAGAGCTTTGGAAATAATCGTAATAAAATGTCTCCAGGGGCCTAAGTTCGGTTATTAGAACGCCAAAATGCAGTTTATTACGTGCAATCTGCAACTTTAGGAGTTTGGATTTTGAAAGAGGGGAAAATTTTACCTGTTTGCATTGCCACATCCGCGTAAAACCGAAACTCATCCGCATAAACTAAAATAAAGTTGTCAAATCTTCACGTATAATCTAAACCACGAAAAATATACCCGCGTAAAACGAGGGTCTACTGTATTTGTAAAAAAAAGAAGTTATATCAAAAGAAAAACGTAACAACAACTATGCCAAAATATTGTATGCTGTAAGATGCATCTTAAAACAATTTCATCATCAAAAAAAATTCGTTGTTGGAGACTTCTCCTTCTAATAAAAGTTCTTAGCAAAACTGTCTCTAAAATTTAAAGACATTGTAAGAAAGTAAAAACATTAGCGTTATTTTAAAAAATAGAAAGTTATATCAGTTGCACTTAAGCACACAGCACGTGTTCGTGTTACAAAATTTCGGGAGGTCTAAAATTCGACGTTTTGGTATCACAACGCAAATGCTAATTCATAGAGAAATTATTTAAAACATAGTAAAACTTAAAGAATATGCTTTCAGATTTCCAATCATACTGTGATACGTTGCAGTACATTAAAAACCTATGAAAACTCGACTTAAAATGTTATTTTGGCACATATCGATCAATTCTGACCATAACTCCTGGCAGAAGAACGTTTTTTTCTCTAATTATGAATTGAAATCGAATTTAAGTTTTAAAAACAGATGTCTTAGTTTCAAGTCATTTTTGTTATTTGTTTTTTATCAGTAACAGAATATTTGAAAAAAAAAAAGAATATAAAAATGTAATAGTTTAAATATTTTACGCAATAAGCACAAAACCGTTAAAACATTATTTTAGAAACAAATACGAATGATTAACTTCCAACTCAGCCATTTTTACATGTGCAAAAAGAAAAAAAAATAGTTAATTAAAATATTAACAGTGTTGGTTTTTACTAAAATGTTTGCCGAGGAACTCACTAAAACCACCTGGCAAATGCGTCTCTATTTGCCCCTTTCTGCCCCGGACATGGGGTAGAACATGAGGTTTTGTGAAAGCAGTTGTAAAAATATAAAACACAAGAAGGAATACATAAAGTTTTCTGTACCTTTATTAAGTTTATAATGACTACAAGTATTTTAGTAGATTTTTAACCGACGAAAAAACGGAGGAGGTTCTCAATTCGACACGTATATATATATTTTTTTTTAATGTATGACCACGCATAACTTTTTACAGATCAGTCTGATTTTGATAATTCTTTTTTTATTGGAAAGGGTATACCCCGAAGGTGGTCCCATAAAAATTTTGAAAAAAAAAATCCTACCCTAAGGGTGGGAAAAGGGGGTTGATTTGTTGTTCACTCACAGATTTTTAATGTATGACCACACATAACTTTTTACAAAATAGTCCGATTTTGATAATTCTTTTTTTATTGGAAAGGTTATACCCTGAAGTTGCCCAGCTAAAAATAATCTTCAGAAAATCTGCAGGAAAAAATTTTTTTTGAAGTATTTTTCATGATTTCTGCAGATTTTTAGAAGACAAGCAAAATCTGCATTTTGTCTTCAAAATAATCTGCAGAAAATCCACACAAAAAAGTTTTCTTTTTAGTTTTCTCTTAATATTCTGCAAATTTTTTGAAGGTAAAAAAAATCTGCAAATTTTCTTCAATTAGATCTACAGAAAATCTACACAAAAAATTCTCTTACAGTTTTCTCTAAATAATTCGCACGTTTGTGGATATTTTATGGTCATCAAAAAGAAATCTGTATTTCAATTTAAATTATTTTTTAAAGTTCTATTACAGCATAAAAGTTTTTCACACTTTAATTTTTTTTTAAATTTTTTTCAGTTTTTAGAAAATTAAACACATTTTTTTTGCTTTTCTAATTAAAATCAATAATAAATAACTTAAACTTTTCCCCCAAGAACTTTGATTTATATTTTGATAACTTAAATTGAAATTTAAAAGCATTTCAACACGTTTGAAACATTTACCAAATAAAAAATGTCTGTTTATTGTATTATATAAATAATATGACATGAAAATCAATTTTAATATAAGTGCATGATTCAAATCAAATAAAAGTGAAATTACAATACATCATTTTTTTTTTTTTTTGAAAACAAAACGATATTGAATAACGCAAGTTATTACATGGTTTGAAAGGGCTTTCAAAAATGTCAATTTCAAGAAGGATACGGATTGGAACAGAGTCAAATTTGACTCACTTGGAGAAAAATCAGGAAATTGAAATTGAATAAGAACAAATATGACTTGAAATAATGTTCTCGAGCGGCGCGCCGTTCGAGTACAAACGCACCGAACGCCAAGACTCTTATCGTCCACGGAGGCCTCGGTCCGTCCCGCAATATTCGGGTGCCACAAAGCTACGAGAGTTAGATGACCCCTCGAACCAGGTGACGCGTATTGTTTTTTTGTTCCGCCACGGAAACAAATAATTAGAGAAATTTCAAGTTTCATCATTGGAAACCCATGAAAAAATATTGGATTCATGCCTCGGTTCACAAAAAGGTAAGACACTTTAAAATTCAACAATTATTATTTGATTAAATTAACTTTTATTTAATAAGTGTATAGTATCTTAGGGTTAGTTTGAAATGTTATGCCTAATCGGAGGTTTCTGATTTTTGAAATTTTTACTTTTTCACCGATTGACTTAAAATTTTGAGCGAACATTTACGTTGTCAATATCTATTAATAAAAAAAATTGTGTTACGATGTCTCAATAATAACCAGCCTAATTAACTTAATTACTTTCCACCACGTGGTCGATTTGGAGGAATTTTTCGGAATTTTTAATTTTTACAAAGAAGTTCTATTTATTATTTCGTCTTGAAACTTTATACTAATTTTACAATCATAGCGATGTATTTTTGTGACAAATTTGGTTTAATTATTTCAATTTGCATAAACTCCAATTTAATAAAATTTAAATTTTCATTTTGGAGGAGTAGTTCAAGCTTTAATTATATGTTTTATTAAACAAACATGAAACACCACTCTGCAGTGAATTTACTCATTTTTATTAAAGAAATGTCGAAACTTAAAATTAAAAATGTTTTCGGATTTTTATTGCATTAATTTCATTTGTTATTAATTGTTATCTACTATTTTTAATTTGCTGGGTACATTTTTTGCAGTTTATCTACAGATTTTCTGCAGAATATTTAAGTATATTTGAAACATGCTTTCTTCACAAAATCTGCAGAAAATTTGAGCATATTTGGAACACGCTTTCTGCAAAAAATCTACAGATAAAATATGCCGATTTTCTTTAGAAACCATGTTTCAGATATGCTTAAATTTTCTGCAGATTTTTTTTAAAGATTTTCTGCAGATTTTTTTTAGCTGGGTGGTCTCATATAAATTTGAAGAAAAAATTCCTACCCTAAGGGTGGGAAAAGGGGGAGATTTGTTGTTCACTCACAAATTTTTTTATATATGACCACACATAACTTTTTACAGAATAGTCCGATTTTGAATATTCATTTTTTTATTGGAAAGGGTATAGCCTGAAGTTGTTCCTATATAAATTTGTGGGAAAAAATCCTACCCTAAGGGTGGGGAAAGGGGGGCGATTAGTAGTTCACTCTAAGATTTTTTGATGCTGAATTGGGTATAACAAAAAAAAAAAAAACTCACGATGAATGAGATGCAGACTTTTATGTCTCTCGTGTGTACTGTCTTGAGCAGGTAAACGACAGTATCTGCAGAAATGAGTTTTCGAGATATTTCAAGAATTGTGCGCTGGATTCAGTACTATCAACTGGGAAATGTAGGAATTATATTTCTTTTAGCGGAAACCAAATAAGTTAGTTTGTACAACAAAGCTAACGTACAAACAATGATGACAAAAGGCAAAAAATAAAAAAAAAAAAGATAAAATTGCAGTTATAGCCCTTTACCTGCACACGGCAGTGTAGACCTCTCAATCTCTGGTACTTGTGATTAGGGTTAGTTTTCAGTGCCAGTCGTCAAACATTTTTTATATTCAGGATTTGTATGAAAAAATAGGGCGAAGTTTACTGATGGTGACATACTATTTTTAACCGAGGAAAAAACGGAGGAGGTTCTCAAGTCGACACGTATATATTTTTTTTTAATGTATGACCACGCATAACTTTTTACAGAATAGTCCGATTTTGGATATTCTTTTTTTATTAGAAAGGGTATAGCCTGAAGTAATTCCCCTATAAGTTTGAGGGAAAAATTCCTACCCTAAGGGGGGGGAGAGGGGGGGATTAGTTGTTCACTCCAAGATTTTTTGATTCTGAGTTGGGTATTACAAAAAAAAAACCTCACAATGAATGAGCTTCAGACCTGTATGTCTCTCGTGTGTACTGCCGTGGGCAGGTAAGCGGCAGTATCTGCAGAAATGAGTTTTCGAGATATTTGAAGAAATGTGTGTTGGATTCAGTAGTACTAACAATAAGAAAATGTTGGAGTTATCTATTTTTTTCAGCGGAAACCAAATAAGTTAGTTTGTACAACAAAGCTAACGTACAATAGATGACAAAATGCAAAAAAAAAAAGAAAAAAACAAATGCAGTTACTGCCTTTGACCTGCCCACGGCAGTGTAGACCTCTCAATCTTGTAATTAGGATTAGCTTTTTAACCGACGAAAAAACGGAGGAGGTTCTCAAGTCGACCCGTATATATGTTCTTTTTTTTCATGTATGACCAGGCATTACTTTTCACAGGTTCGTCCGATTTTGATAGTTCGTTTTTCATTGGAAAGAATTTTCCCAGAAGTTGTTCCCATATAAATTTGGAAAAAAATTTCCTATCCTAAAGGATGGAAAACAGGGGTGAGTTAGTGTTCACTCAAAGGTTTTTTACTTTTTTTCGTGTAAGACAACGCATAACTTTTACAGAATAGTCTGATTTCGATAGTTGTTTTTTTATTGGAAAGAGTATACCTAGAATTTGGTCCCATGTAAATTTGGAAAAATTCCTTATCTAAAGGTGAGATATTAGGAGTGATTTATTGTTCGCTCACAGATTTTTTATTACTGAGTTGTGTATTACAAAAAAAAAAAAAAAAACAACTCACGATGAATGAGCTTTAGATTTGTCAGTCTCTTGATTTAGAGCTCTCAGTCTCTGCATTTCTGCTAAAGCTCGTTCATCGTGAGGTTTGTGTAGTAACTTATTTGGCTCTAGATCAGATAAAGCAATACCCTCAAGTGTTTTTACTCTACTCAGTGCCACACATGCCTGTCCTTTAGCAAACACTTTCTTTCCGAGGTCTATTACAGCTTTATCAAGGGTCGTACCTTGCAATTTGTGTACCGTGACGGCCCAGCATAGAATTATTGGCAACATCCTGTGCTCAATGTCACCATAACCTTTCGTTCCTTGAAAAGTTGCAACCACTGGAGGTATGGCGACACAACCATCGCTATCTTTTAGTCTGCTTCCTATGCTTTCATCGTCAAACTTAACTAATAATACAGTCCGGTAATTCTCCTTCCTCTAGTTGATCCCTACGTATTGATGGCCATTTTATTTTTTTTAAAATACCCATTGCACCATTGACGAGGCCGTCAGATACTGATATGTTACGTCTCAACATCACACGAGATTCGGCAGCAAGTTTTACCTCCGATAAAAGTCCACCACAATTGTTCACATCTTTCGGGATAACATTATCTGGAGGTTTCTTTCCATAGGTAGCAATTTCATGAGACTCATCTATGGAACGGATTGTATAGACACGACGTCCTCAATTTCATTTGAAACTCGCTCTCTTATCAGCTCTAAACGATGAGCGCGTTGCTCTTCACTCTCATTTGAAAGTCGCTCTCTTATCAGATCTAAACGATGAGCGTGTTGCTCTTCACTCTCATTTGAAAGACGCTCTCTTATATCTAAACGACGAGCGCGCTGCTTATCACCTTATTGCAATAAACTATCGTTATTGTAGCTTCTCATTCTCGACAGTCTTACCTCGCGCTGACCTAAATTCTCCTGTGAACGTGTTAATGTAATTCTCTTTCTGTTTGCTTCCAACCTTTTTTCTTTCTCATTAATAGATTCTTCTAAACATCTTTTCCTCATCCGATCAGCATTTTTTGTAGGCCTACCCATGTTAGTATATAAAGCCTGCTTTTTTAAAATTATTTATGTAACACAACAGATAATTGTTAAAATACGATTATATATATATATATATATATATATATATATATATATATATATATATATATATATATATATATATATATATATATATATTAATAGCTAAAGTAAGGTAGGTAGCTATTTTAAAAGTAATCAAAAATATAAGCATACAGATTATAGCCACATTAGTAGCTTATAGCCACAAAAAATTATAAAATAAAAAAAATTTAACAAAAAATTAAACCACCGAAAAAACTGAAAAGCAAAAAATAATAAACCATTTTAATTAAACCTTAATAACTAAGTTCTTAAACTGATGTAAGTATACCTAAGTATATATTTTTGTAATAATTTAGAGTTTTTAATTAACCTTAATAACTCAGTTCTTAAATTAATGTAAGTATACCTAAGTAGTTTTGAGTCGGTGCCAAACAATAAATAAACAAAGATCCCTAAATTACCTAAATTTAAAGAAATAACCAAATAAAATTAGCAATGTAATGTGAAATGTCCGGCGATAAACATAAATGTTTCAAAAAATGCTCCCTCCACACGCCATCATTAAATCATGAATACTAGTAGATCGTATACAACGAAAAGTACCTCTCGTTGGAGCTTTGAAACCTTTGGGACCTCGCACGAGAGAGGCAAACAACCAGTGAGAAAAATCTTCAGGATCATGTATGCAATTAACGGCTACAGTTGTTATGCCATACTTACGCTGAATAATACTATGACCCACAAAACCATTTATTTGAGCTTTTAACAAGATGAGAAATCCTTCTTCAGTATGATGAACAATGATATAAACATTTTGACTGTTGTATATGAGGCAAAAGCTCAGTAGCAGCCAAATACTCGACACGTGCTTCTTCGAGATCACTCGACGACGTTCAGGTTTAACTTCGTGAACGCTCGGCATTTTCCGGCGAAGGGGCGTGTCGCCATACGCCACCGCTGCGCCTCACGCTTTACAAAAATAATTAATTTGCTTGTTTGGCACCGACTCAAAACTACTTAGGTATACTTACATTAATTTAAGAACTGAGTTATTAAGGTTAATTAAAAACTCTTACATCAGTTTAAGAACTTAGTTATTAAGGTGTAATTAAAATGGTTTATTATTTTTTGCTCTTCAGTTTTTTCGGCGGTTTAATTTTTTTGTTAAAAAGTTTTTATGTTGAATGTGTTCACTTCTTAAGATTGTTCCCTAAGTGCGCACATCAGAACAGCTACGTACTTTTCGCTACCAATTTTCTCACAGGGATTGTGTGTTAAATTTTTGCACTAGGCTATTCAACCTTCAACAGAATTAGAGTACAATTCGCTGCAATATAAGTATTCACAATCCTTAGAATCACTCTCAGTTTTTTTTTTTTTTTTAGTTCTTTCTTCAGCTCAGCTTCTTTTTAATAGCTTGCTTCAGGTACTTTCTAGTGTTTATCCATGCTTTATTTTAGTTATCTTTCTTGAGTAATTTTCCTCTGGCTATTTCTTCTTTGCCATTTTTTTCCTCATCATTTTTCGTTGAAGCAGTCATCTTTCCTTCTTCTGATTCGTTTCTGCCCTTTTACCTTAACATTCGGCTACCACTTGGTGATCTATCACCAATCGTTTGGTCGACGAGATTTTGTTGCCAGTTTAGCGACAAACTTGGCGAAAAAAAAAAGAAAGTTTCGAGTCTTGTTTCAATTTTGCGTTACTGACGATATTTAACAAAAAACCCTTTCAATCAGGTTAAAAAAAATGTTGAAACTTAGAAAATGAAACTGTATAAAACATTTTTGCATCGATTCGCGACCAACAGAGGGTAAATTTATTTAAATTGTTTCCTTATTCACTCTAAGGCACTAATATAAGTTTTATTTTATTTTTTATGCACATTTAATACAACTTAATGCAATTTTAGATGTTGTTGTTGTCGTGTCTATTGGACGTGCAGAGTACGAAAGGTTTAGATGCCTTCAAAAGTTTTGATAAGATCTGCTACTTCTGGAGCCTAGTGGCTGTACAGAATTTCAATTGGTGGTGCTCCAAGTTGGAGGAGGGAGCGAATAATGACCTGACAATTAAAAACTTGATCAGGGGCGAGTTGTAAATGGGGACAGTGCTTGCAGATGGGATAGAATACAGTGTCTCCCAAAAGTGTTCGTACATTTTGAATCTTTTAAATAAAACCAAAATAACGCGAAACTGAAATCGAATATGAAGTCCAATATTTTTTCACATCATTCCTATATCATTCTAAATAAAACCCTGTAGTTTTTCCAAAATATTGACGGATATTCTTTTTGAAATGGGTCAAAAAACGAACCAGAGAAATAACGCTTCACAAAAATCATCGCATATTCAAATATTTTCGAATAAATTCATGATTAAAATTATGATATGTCTTTTTTTTAGTATTTTTGCATTGTTTGGACCCTTAAAAGTCATTTGGCTTTAATTTTTTGTTAATTTATTCCTTAATATTGTGCTTATTACTTTAAAATGGCTGGTATTTTTTCAAATTTTTTCCTCGCAGTAGCGGTAAATTGGTTTGAAATGTCTATAAATTAGTTAATTTATTCCATTCTATAGTAAAGTGCTTGATAAAATGCTTTAAATTTAAGAATTGGACCGGAAACAAGGTAAGAAAAGCTAAACCGGCAAAGTTGACATAGCGTAATCGGAGATTTACAGTTTAAAAATGTATGAAAAATACACATTTTAGTGCTGTAAAGGTTTCTGCAGAGTTAAATAAAAATTTTTACTTTTAATTTTATCCTAAAAATGTTCACCAAGTTCTCTGTTTAGCTAGATTAAATGGGACCTCTTCCCGCAGAAATTTTCTCGGTCGTGCGAAAAACAGAAAGCTTAACGCTTTTCGTCACAAAATCAATGATAAATAAGCTCAAAACGTTTTGGCATTACGTCTTACTTACAGATGAAGAACAATTTAACCTTTTTGGTTAAATTGTTGTATAATTGAATAGAAGAAAATGTTAGAAATTTAATCTTAAGAACTGAGTTTGACCAGTTAATTAGGACGGTGAAGGTGTTCTTGTGTGAGGGTGCATATCAGCATCAGGACTTGGTAGCTCGGAATTTTTTGATGAAATAATGAATCTTGCTGTTCATTTAAATATTTTAAAAACCAATTTTAAACTCTTAGCCAAAAATTTGGTTATCGAAAACAACTTTGTTTTTTATCAAGATAACGATAAGAAGCACACGGTTTTCAACGTTTGCGTCTAGTGTCTAAAAAATTGTCCTAAAGTTCAGAAAATATCCCTTCAATCTCCAAATTTAAACTTAATGTAACATATTTAGAGATATCTGGAGGCTTGATTACGAAAATACGGCTTTGAAACGAAAAAGAGCTAGAAACAGTAAAACTCGAAGTGTGGTTGAGCACTTACTCAGAAATTACGCAAAAGAAAGTAAGAAAAAAAATGAAATCTATTCCCAGACGTTTAAAAAGTGTTTTTTGATACTGCATGATATTCTACTAAATAATAACTTAATAAAAAGTTAGATTATTCAATAATATATAGACATTTTTTAAAGTGTACAAAGACTTTTGTGAGATAGAATTTCCGGAACTTTTTGGGTTTTGATTTTCAAAAAATTAAGTTTTCATATTTTTTTTTAAAAATTCATGTAGTTTTATTGAAAATTGATAATAGATCGTATTATTAAATATCTATTATAAAATATTAATTCTAACCATTGGATAGGGTCCTATTTCGTTGAAAGTCGTAGGTGTACGAACACTTTTGGGAGCCACTGTATATTATTAGCTGGTAATTGCAGTTTTAGATCACAGAGGCTAATAAAAACATAACCTTAACGTTTGAAAGTAAATTTCTCTACGTTTACCATACTTTTATGTGTGATGAATGAAGAAATACATGACTAAGGTTGAATAGAGGTACGAAGAGAAAATTCCTTAACATTAGTTTTTTTCCTTATGAACTTATGGTTCCTTGTTTGTACAAACTCTTAGCAATCGATTTTAGACGTTTTCAATTTCGATATGAGCTGGCATCATATTATCATTATTATTATTTCGTCTTTTATTTCATCTCTGCCCCATCTCTCTTCTCAAATTTATAGTCCCTTTGAGGAGTCAAATCGCAACTTTGGGTGCGATTGCTCCCAGGTTGGGAACCAACAATATGTATCTTTGAAGATCTTTAGCAATCATGTACACAAGAGGAAAAAATAAAAAGATAATACAGATTTTTATCAAAGTAAGCACTTTGATGATAGCTTCAAAAAATTACATTTGTGTGTGTGTGGCGACGAAAAGTTGATTCCGCTCAACTGATTCCGAGTGGCATACAAAAGGAAGTTTCAACTGACAGGCGCCAACTAACGTTCATTCATTGCTAAATAGAATACCTTACAAATGCAGATTTTAATGAATTTCGGACTCCCTTTTACGGGAACTGTTCCATGCAAGTATTGTCGAAATCCGCGAACTGAGCAGCGGTATCAGCTGGGCAAACACATGAAAAGGGTATGTACTAATGGATATTGAATGGCATATCCTTCAACTATGTCGAAACTGGGAGCATTTTCATTAGCGTCGACTTCGTTTGTCTACAACATAATATCATTTAATATTGACTCTATAATTTATGGTGTTATCCTATTGCGAAGTGCATTAAATGTGTTTTGTCGGATCGTTTTGATATTCATTTGTTAGTGTGTTTCTATGTTCGCCTATTTGTTTTGTAAGCTTTTTGACTATTTTACGGATTTAGTAAAATCATTTTCATATTTGTACCCAGGCTTTATAATCAGCTTTAGGATAAAGACTGATATTTATTCTGTCACAAACTTTATCCAAAGCTACCATCCTGTTAGACAAATATTAGACACTAAGAAAAAAAACTGCCCTTTTACTAGATTTCCAGGAAACTGAGTTTCCATAAAGGTTTCTAGTATTGATGCAGCTTCTTCTGAAGCAACGCAATGGCGATACAGCATCTTCTGAAGTAACACTTTATTAAGATGAAAGTGTTACGCTACTAGAAAATTTTATGAAGAGAGTGCAGCATCTTTAGCTATTTCTCATTAGAAATATCTGAAAAAGAAAATGTTAGAAATGTGTCTACTAAAAACTTAGGCCTCCTGTACACTAGGCAGTAAGTGGAATTAACTTTAGAAGAAAGGTACCTGTTAACTTGTTGATTGGCATATTTGCTTGCGTTCACACGAGGCAACTTAGTTAAATCTTCTTTTATTGCAATAAGCCGAGCAGCTGCTTCACAACGCAGTTAAAACTGAACAGAGTTGACTCTTAACTAGTTTACTCGTGTGTAGAGCAAATGGTTGGCAGTGTCCAGTTTAGAAAGTTCCTAGAAAGTTTATTGCACCAATCAACCAAAACTGTAATCAACTTTGAAGATGACTGCTGTTGCACTCATCGCTCTGAGAATAGCAGCGGCACATGTGACTGGTGTGCCGGGCACATCAGGCACAGTTGACTGTCGTGTGAATGATGACCGGCAATTTCTTCACTTTTCTACCCGGTTACGATTCCTAATAACAAACCGTTCGAAAGTTGAGTCTACTGAGTGAACTTGTGTGAAGGAGGTCTTATACCTACAACAAAACAATGGTCCCCTAAGCTGATTTATTTATTTACTGGTTTCAATGATGCAGAAAATTGTTAAATTTGTAAAAATTGGCCAGCAATTGTTCAGTGTGGTTCATCATAAAAAACGAGTATTTGCGAATAATTCCTCACGAGTCTTCACCCCCCCCCCCCGAGAATTATTTAGGTCATTAGATCGCTGATTTATTTCTAAACTTTTAAGGTATCGAACTGGAATTTTATTATGAATTGGGAGAACTACTTGGGTTCTAAATTATGAAAATTATGCATTGCTATTTTTCGTGCATGCGCAGTGACAAATTATTACTTTAAACGTTCATATTTCATAAAATTTTCAATAATCTCAAATTTTAGTATTATATTTATATTATGTGCTGTAGAGTTTTTTGATAGTTTGTCAAGATTTGTTGAGAAACTCTGCATGTTATAAGCCAAAAAGCTGCGAACTAAAATATTATTTTTAAAAGAAATGCTTATATATAAGCATTTCTTATACATTTATTTATATAAGAATTTATTTATCAGTATTTTAAAAATGCTTATAAATGAATTCAGCATGGTTTTAAATTTATTTCTGAAATTTATAGCTTCATACCAGCTATTTACGATGAAAAATTATCAAAAACCTTTTGTTGTTTTCTCAATTTGTTGCAGGTCCCCTAAATCCATGGGTGATTATTTTTTTATTAGAAACTGGATTATAACTTTAGGTAGATTTTATTTAACTAAATTTTATTAGAACTGGAACCTACTTTTTATGTGCCAAAAGTTTGAGAGCAATTAGTCTCTTATTTCTCGAGAAATCCGTAAAAATGAATTTTTGAAAGTGTGAATGGTGCAGTCATAAAAAAACTTCGGCTATTTTTCTTCTAATTTGAGAAATTTTGGTGATGTACCATGAGTGGCTATACTATACCGTTTATACACCTCCCCACCCCAACTATGCAAAATAATTTTGCTTAAGCTAGCGGTGCCAACCCCCCCCCCCCCAAAGAGCAAGGGTTCACCGTCTAAATATCGCTGAATCAAGGGGACACTCACATCAATAATAATAAACTTACCCCTCAACCCCCCTCCCATTCCAAAGGCACGATCTGTGCCATACCTCCCCCCCCCCCTCAGGTTGCCACCACTCCTTTAGCATTGTAACAAAAAAGAGCACTAAATTCGGGATTCAAACTTAAAAATCTTGATGTTTCTGAACATTTATATCAAAGCGATGGGCAATATGTTAAATGAACAAACATGAGTTTATACAACAATACGAAGCAGTGGAATCAGATGTTTTATTGATTTCCTTAATCCCTTAATATGTAAGTCAATATCATTACAACTGATTGCGAGTTAGCGTGATTAAAAGAAAACATCCCGCTTCTTTAGTTTCTAGATATATTACATTTAAATAGGTCCCCATTAGACGACAGGTCGACATTTCCGTCATTTTGTTTCCAAGCGAGCTTTGGATCCAGCCTTGCTTCAAGTATTAACAAATAAGTTATTACAGTTTCTAGTTACTATGTCGTAAAAATAATAGCAGAGTTTTTTACGCAGTCTGTGACACAGAGTAAAAATCAAAACTTAATTTGCATGATAAATCGTGGGCAAGATACGTCATACTAAACGTAAAAACTTAATCGACACCGAAAAAAGCATAAAAATAAGATGCTAATACAAGTAACTTGCTACCAGTGGATTATACATTTAAAAAGGTAGAACAAATCTTCATTAGCTAAAATTTGTGGGTTTTTTCTTGAGAAAAATTAGGTTTTTTTCTCCCCCAACGATCAAGTAGTCGGCACACTTTCTCAAAAATCTGCAGAAGACATTAAGAAACATTCTGAGCGTCGCGCTATTTCTGCTATCCGGCTGATGAAAAGTTGAGTAAAAAGCCACTTAGAGCAAATCTAGCAAGGTAGGAGCTATTATTGATTTTTAAAATTCAATAAAATCCTAGGGAAATAGTTCGTTTTTCTTCCTCTTACGTCTTTGAAATTGTAATAAACAAATGTGATTCAGCACTTTAGAAAAAAAAAAATATATGCAACTCTACTAGTACTATTAAAAAAAAATTAATTACATATTAAGTAAACATATAAATTTTGTTCTCTGCCAAAAACGGGCGAGAAAATAAACATTCACACTCCGTCAAAATATCTCAACTATTCTTTCTTGTTCCTTTTCCGTTGCCATAGATAGCGGAGACGATAATTAAATGAAATGTTGCAAAAAAATATAAAACATTGCAGACGATAATAAATTGATAAATACTAAATGTGAAACACAGTAGGCGATAAATTAACAAAAAAAAAAAAAAAAACGCAGTATCAGTTCTTGTAAAGTGATGATATGAAATTGTAAACATCAATCAATCAACATGTCTAAAATTTAAACGCTCATACTTTTCATACACATACTAATATTATCCCGTCTGCACTCTGGGAACCAAAATGGCGGATAAGTCAGCTCCTTTAATATAGTGGCCTTACGATTGAGGAGTTCCCTTTGACTGTTTATGTAGCAGTTAACGAGAGATAATCGACAATAATGACAAAAACATGCGATCAGATAATGCCACTCATCAAGGTTAAGAAACATTATCTTAATCATACCTCAAACTTTGTATCACTCAGATCAGAGTTGGGGTAAAGCGAAACATAGAATTTCAATGTCTCAAATTTAGATTCTTTCCTTTTTTGGTTGAATTGATACATAAAACATTGTGCATTTTGTCCACCTCTCTGGATCAAACAGGTTACGAAAAAATTTTGTTCTATGACCTTTTTTTCTAGGTGAATAAAAACATGTTTACTTTTTCGCCAACGTGTTTCCTTTTACCCCAGAGACTAATTAGTAAATGCAAACATTCCTTTATTTCCTCATTAGGTTAGCTTAGGTAAATTTTAGGCAGCACTATGCGCAATCAATTTAGAAAATTAAGGACTTCAACTAAGAATCATGAAAAGCATTAATTTATGCGCTGAATTTATGTAAAATATAGGAAAAAGGGGAATTTAAATCGAAATTTTATCTTCCAAAAGAACAGCATTAAAAATTTAGTTGTTTCCATTTACTCTTGAGTGCAGTATTTATAGGGAAAATAAAAATACCTAAACTGCATTATTTATGCGGTAAGTGAAAATACATAAACTACAGTATTTATGGGGTACATAAAAGTACCTAATTACAGTACTCATCGGGTTTATGCAAAAATCTAAACTACTCATAAAACAGCCAGGAAGGTGAAATTCATAAATAAATGTTTTTCGTACCCTTCCATATGCAAAAAAAGAAAAACTATTCGAAACCAAATAATTGACTTTTTTAGACCTGCTGTAAGTAAGATCCCCTAAACTTTAAAAAGCAAATGCTTTCACAATGCAGTCGAACTCGATTATAACGAATGCAAAGGAACCGTGATATTTGCTCGTTATAACCAAGTGCTCGTAAAAAGCGAGTTCGCGAAAAAAACATCCCAATTCATCCTTGTTGCTTTTTCTCTTTTAAATCTCGATTCCGTTCCAGATAAATTGGTAACTTTGCTTTAAACTGTCTGAGTGTCTCTATCTTATGGTATTGCTTTTGAGGAATGCACATATATACACATATATATAATTTTTAAACGTTTCTTTCCTGCACAAATTTAAAAAAAAGTGCTGTAATTGCTTGTTCTCAGGGCTTATGGTTTAGCACTAACTTTGGTTCACTTTGGAATGTTGAAGAAAATTTAGCAAAAAAGGCCAAGCTAAGCTGGAAGTCAATAGAAATTTTACGAATCACAAAAATATTGCTCCCTTTAAGCGGGGTTTGCTCGTAAAAAGCGAGTTACGCTCCCATAGACTCAACATTGTACCAACCAAATGTTTTTGATTTCATCGCTGAATTCGGGTTCTCGTTAAATCGGGGCTCGTTATAAGCGAGTTCGAATGTACCACTACTGAGATAGGAACAGGGGACCCTCGGGTGTGATGTGATGTACCATCTCCAAGCAATAATGATGCTTATATATTCACTTGGAAACATGCGGAAGTCTCAGAACTTCTTCGATATGTTACCTGATCTTCACTTCTCTGCAGTTTAGTTTCTAAAATAACCAAGGTGGGGTAATAGTTTATTTCCATTTACTCTATTTCCTTTTATCCCAACTGAAGTTCATTTTTTATTCGGTTGTCAAAAAGCTCATGTCGTAAGATAACTTATTTTTGCAAAAAGGAGAAAATATATCTGTACATTTTCATCATAAAATTCCTCTATTTTTTTTTTTAATTTAAATGATAACTGGTAAATAAAAAAATGTAAAATGTCATAAAAATTGAACATTTATGAGGAAAAAAACTATAATTTTAGTTTTGGGAACGAGGCATAATACTACGAATGTTAGCACAGGCTAGAGCTTTAGAAAACGTTTGATACTATGGAAGATTGAAATACTTGGGGGTTTCGTCCCACTGGTAATTTTGCTGTCCAACCCCCTTTTGCTACCTGCATCGGCTCAATACCACCTGCGGCGGGTGACTGTTGGTAATTTTAATGCTTCTTCCCATGGTGTCATGTAAACTGTATTCATCAATTCATTACTTAGGCTCCTTGGGGGCCGACTGGGAGGCATGACTTCCTTTGATTGCCCTGTATGCAACGGTATCTGTATTGATTTGGTAGATTTTATATTTATCGTCTGCAGGAGATCAGTTTTAATTAGTGTAAAAAAATCAATGAGAATAAAAATCTGTTTGCAATTTTTCTCGAGTGTGGGCAAATAAAATTCTTTTTTTTTTTTTTTTTTTTGCTTTTAGGCGTTTCCTGTAATTCTAGGTTTATTTTTTTTTCCTTTTTGATTATTTTTTCGAAAATTCTTTTTTTTTTTAACTGCCGGTAGAAGAAATTCAAGAATTTCAGTAGTATATATGAAGACTTTTACTATTCACTTTAACCAAATCAGGACTTATAGATTTAAAAATGGAAATAACGTTGTTTAAGAATGTTTGATGCTGATAAGGATTTTGAAGGACTGACGTCGTTACCCTAACAGGGACTTAAGCAAACTTATTTAAAGAGGAATATCATGGATCTGTTGTTACAACTCTGATAAATTTTAAAAGAGAAAATGTTGATGCTGTTTGGAATTTTTTCCTCGTTCTCAAAGGGCATTGGAACTATTTTTTTTTATCCAGATAGATACTTTTAGAGGATTTTAGATGTCCTTGTCATAAAAAGGAATTTTAGCGAGTGTTTTTCGTTTTTTATGCAGAGTTTGTGGGACTATTGTCCTCATTCTAATGGAATTTTTAGGAAGTGTTTCTCTTACTATAATGTGACTCTTTCGAGACTGTCGTCTTCACTAAATTTCACTAAATAAAGGGTGTTTAGGCACTAATGTCGAGATTGTACTGGGGATTTTGTGGGGGACTGTTGTTCTAATTTTCATGAGAATTTTTGAGGTTTGTTGATACTATGTATGTTGGGACTATTGCCTTTATTCTAATAACTTTTTAGCTAGTTTTTCCTTGTTAATTTGAGTGTTTGGGTTTATAGGGGAGCGTTAACTTTATTTACGAAGATTTCACATTCTTCACGATCACGTTTTAGGTTCAAATGTCCAAATGTCAATAAAAAAAATTTAGGAACTGCCGCCATTATTCCGACGGGAAATTTTGCATTATGTTTTTTTTCTTTTATTTAAGTCTGATGTTTGAACATATATCACTAGATACATTTTTTTTATTTTCGAAATAGACCGTGCGAAGCCGGAAGATTTAGCTAGTATCTTATAAAACAATTCAGTTTTAGCATTTCTACTGGTTAGCTAACTTTAAAGCTTTAATAGTTGCAATTTTTAAAAAAATAAAAAGCATATCACAACAATGCTTTTATCTGCTGAAAACAAGAAGCACTTTGAAATTGATTCACCAAACAATTTTTGACCTTGGCCATACTTATTTCGAGCTTCATATTTCCGGTCATTTTTCACTTCGACTAGATTGAGCGGTTGAGCTAGTGCCAAAGTCTTCTTGCTTTACATTTGCGTCTCATATTTCGTTTCCATCAATTTTTCCCACTAACCAGTTCTAAACAACTTCTTCAATTTTCTCACCCTATTTTGTGATTAATGCTGATATGAGGATTTTGAAAAAACATAATATACGTACGCACGTACACATCATATTAGAAATACAACGATTGATCGGCTGTAGCCGGTAATCGGCGACAGTTTGCGAAGTGAATGCATAAAATTTGTAAGAAGAAAAAATAAATACGAGCAAAAAGGCTAAATTAGTTTTTTGAAGTGCCATGAAACGCTTGTGGATGCGTTACAAATATCTGTACATAGTACTATTCAAGGGAACGTTTTTTTTTTCGACCATAACCACTTCTTGCTATACACTAAAAAAATTCCGAAACGTTACTGTTTCCGTGTAACGTTCCGGGATTTCAGTAATTTTTATCCACTTCCTGCAAAAATCAAGTATCATTGTCAAAAGTTTCCTGAATTGCTACAAGTCGCACAAGTTCAGTCTTCTTATTGCAGTAAAAAATATTTTTAGCTCCCAGTTTAAATATTAACCAAGCGTATTTAAAAAGTGTATCGGCTTAAGTTCGATTGGGGCCGGTCCAGAGTGGTAAGACGTCCGAAGGGCGCAAACCAGACTGTGGACTACGTGCCTTTGCAAGAATCGCGAGCGAGTAAAATTCTAAATACTTGTTTGCAATATTGTCTTAGTCGTAGACCATGTGTACTTTACATGTGTACTTTACATTACTGCTTTTGGAGCTTTCCTGAAAACGCAGTAAAGTGACAAGCTATTGCATTATACCTACCTAAGTTTACTCTAAAGTTCGAGAGACACAACTGGCTTTAAACAGAAAGATTTCTGAATATTTTTAGAGGTTTCCAGGATAATTTTAGGAAGGTTACTGAAATTTAGCGGAAAACTTTCCTGGCTTTTGTAAGATATGTTACTGGAAGAAATTGGGCACATCAGCTGCCCATTATTTTCCAGGAACGTTTCTGAATCGTTTGCACAAAGTACCAAGTAGGTTAACTCTAGTTGAGGCGAACCTAACTGGTAGCATTGTGAATGCTGTGTAGATTCTAATCACAGCATTGCGATACTGCCAGGTTAAGCTTGCCCCAACTATAGTGTATGTATGGGAAATATCATTGAGTCAGTTGTGCGGTCATTTTAATGAGCAGTGCTGGATAAAGTTTTTTCTTCTTTGAAGGAGAACTCTCGTCAACATTAAGTTACTGTTATCAAATCTAACATCCTCTCAATGTATTGCCTTGTGGTGTTGTGGTTGCGGAACGAGATCGCTGTACCTTCGAGTACACTTGAAGCAATGTGCAATTTTAGAGTAGAAAATCGCCCGTCAAGGTATGACGGGAGAAAATTGCTTCTACATTTGAACGAAGCAATTACCTATTCAGTAAGTTACCGCCCTTTAGCCAGGGCTAAGGCAGAAATACATGAAATACACCGTCAGCTCAGTCAATTCCAGCCGAGGACTGCAGTTTCGTGCTTATTAGCACTCATCAGCCCGGCATAGGACTAACCGAGCTGGAGGTGGGAACCTCTTAAGGAAGCCAAGAGTGCCAAACAAACTGGTAGCTAATATAGAATTAGCACTGACCAGACGAGTGACCGAAACAATGGTTCGGTTCAACTCGAATATTGCAGGCAAGGCAGGTATATACCTGTTTGGTGATATTTTGATAGTTGAAATTTTAACCCTAACTCCAGTGGATGAACCCTAAACTCTAGTGGATAGCGTTAATTTTCAACCACTTTTTTGATTCTTCATTCCCTTAAAAAGACTGTCTTACCAGTATAACAGTTAAGTTACTGGATCGAGTTCAACCTTGTCACAATGAAGCTTTTCCCTGGATATTAAACATTACCAAAACATATTATCAAATTATCATGCCGTGGCGGGAGTTGTTGAAACTCACGAGTTACTCGATCAGTGAATTGGCTGTTATGTATATGAAGAATATCGAATGCTAATTCAGATTCGCGTAAAATTAGCAGCAACCGATATCAGGCTAACTAATCAGGAGTTACACGCATAAAACTAAATAAAAAATTAGATACAAAATAATAAATGATACTTGAACGCTATCACGTTTGCTGACTTTCGCGTAAATCTTTGGAATACGCTCGTTGCCGTGCGGAAAGTTCACATCTGAATCACAATCTGAATTAGTAATCCACTACTTTACATCAGTGGTTTGTAGAAAATGAAGTGAAATATCCAGAAAATAGAATAATTTTAGCAGACTTAAATTTTGTAATAAAATATCATTTTACCCAATAATGTAAAACAAAATGTTAACTGCTCTATGCAAGATATACATCGCATTTCTTAAAATCATTTGCAAAATTGCTCTACACAATTGCATTAAAAATGCTCTTTATCTTTTGTGCAATTCTCTGACGATTTCCTATGATAGTCCTCAATTTCAGGCGATCTTTAAAAAAAATGTTTTAAGTATCGCTTCTGCAAAACAATTTTAGCATCAGTTATGGGCATTCACTCTGCATTATTTATATTCTTTCATTTCCAGCAAATATAGAAAGGGAGCGAATTACGTTTCAAAAATTCAACTAAAATCCTTTATCCTTGACCAGTGACTCAGAATTTCTTATTTCCTTAAAAGGCGGTCTCTTTTATGCTATTTTCTCTTCGGATAAAATTGCGCGCTTGAGTCGACCATCACAGGGGTATTTCCTTATATTTTCGCCCTTTATGTTTCCTTCCGACAAAATCCACTCTCCACCCATCAGTTTCTGTCAATCCCCCGAAAGTATTTTCGCTCACGCTCATCTCCGGGTGATATAATGCGGAGGGGAAAGTTGCAAAATATATAGGACGGACATCACTAGTTTTATAAGTATGTCCTTGTGCAGAATAAAAAAATGAGGGAAAAGTGTAAAATGAGCAGAATGTTAAGATTTCTGCGCACGCTACTGTCACTGACAGATCTGTTGAAATTGTGTTAATAAAATTTTGTTTGATTTTAATGTGAAAAAAAGAGATACTTTGATGAGTGTTGTTCCTTTTAAACTTTAAGGAATTCAATATTAATAATTATTCTGAGCATTTTTAACCAAGCAGATTCTTACTTTTATTTTAAAAAATCTTTAATGGCATAATTGTACATACAGTATAATTTATGTTCCCTGCCAACATAGGGCGAGAACAAATCCACTTTCACAATTTCATCACAATATCTAAACTGTTATGTAACACTTCTTTTGCTGCTGTCATTACAAAAAACAATAGAAAGAGGAGACGATAAATAAAGTTTTTAAAAAAGCAGATATTAAAGAGTATTTTATAAATTGCAGACGAAAATAAAAAGTGTACACTTTTTAAAAAAAAAAAAAAATACGAACATAAGTTAACAAAAAAAAAAAAAAAACATGCAGTTTTATATATGAATATCTACATTGATAAGAATAAAGAAATGCGGGCAAAGAAATCAAATGAATGTTGAAAGATTAACATTAAAAATTTTGCAAATGATGTATTGTAAGACAAAAGAGATGATGGGGTGAAATGAATGCGTACAAAATGAGTTTATGCATTACAACTCGGTTCATTCCAGGGAATAAAAAATGAGATACTTCTATGGGTGATTATGGTAGCTGCGTATTTAACCCAGCTATGATGCGCCCAGAAGAAACAAACAAGGGTACTTAGTTACCCAGCATACCCCATGTGCACTAAGAAAATAAGCAAGGTGTCAATAGAACTCGATTACAGTCTTTTTGAATTATTTTCAGGATATTATGACCAAGGACTGGTTTCTTCTTAACACTAACTACAAATTTCTGAAAGGAATATCCTATTTTTGAAACTACAAATACGAATTAAAAATTCACCAGTTAGCCTAAATGTATATTCATTGCAGCTTGACCATATGAGCAGAATTTTCGAAAGGTGGAGTATCATTGTTCTTATATTGGAATAACTATTCTTATACCTCCCCCCCCCCCCCAATAATATCGAAATAACGAATCCTATATTGCCATGGAAATAAATATACCAGTCAGCCGCTATGACAATGAGGTTTTCAAGGAAAGTTTAGAAGAATAGAACATTAAGACTGGGCCTTATTTGCGCCTTTTGTGTCAGATTTACTGGGCACTTTTTTCTGAACAAGTTGGATTTTGTGAGGAGTACATTTCTCATGGACAAATCGTGGTTTGTGAAACAATAAAGACAAGCATCGACGAGCCTTAAAAAAAAAAAAAAAGGTTCATAGTATTCATTAGAATATATAGAATTCTAGCCGCCGCTCTTTACGAAACATTTTTTTTTTGTGGAAATAAACTCTTGATATCTCGGAACTTCGATGCCTGGAAAACGCCGAAAGATTATTTTTCCCCTTAATTTTGCGCATTTATCTAATGTTATTTTTTATTCTTATGTCGAAGAGTTTTTAATCAAAACTTGTTGTGTCGAATATTTTTCGAAGTCAAATGTATTTTTTCCAGAAAAACCGCAGTTTATTGACTCGAAGCAACTAGAGGAGTGTTTCTGAAGATTTCGCACACCCTTCATAATTTGTCTCAGTGGTTAGGAATGATTCGTAGAAGCATATATACTGTCACTTTCATTCTAGAACCCGGGGGTATCAGAAAATGTAAGTCCTCAGAAGACCAAAAAATCCTATCTAAAACTTTTCGCCCCCGTCTCAAACCATTTCGTTGGACCTTTTGACTCTATTTCCACCTCCATAAAATGGGGAGATAAACGGGAAATCCCTTTAGAGACACAGAGAATGGTACAATCCTTTGTCCAACTTCTTTTGTTCCGGGGCACGTTTGAAACCGTTCTGCAACTTGGTAATCCAAATTTTTGATAGCCGTGGTAAATCAGTTCATTTTGCAAATTGCATGTTTAATTAATTTTTTAGTTCTGTGAGTTCCTAAAGATGGCGGTGTAAGTAAACTCAACAAGAGGGCGCTGGCCAACAGTGTCGATAGCTGCGAGGAACCATGCCAGGCGGCTCAGACGCGTGATCGGTTGTGCTATTGTGCGACTGTTGTGGTCAGCGAACTGACTTTTGAATGTGGTTTTTTTCGATATTCAGGTACATAATTTGATTTTGTAGGATGTTTCTATTGGGTTTTGTTTTTCTTGTTTCTTCAACGTTTGTTTTTATTCTTATAGTTTCTTCAACGTTTATTTTTGTTCTTATAGTTTTTTTCAACGTTTGTTTTTGTTCTTATAGTTAAAGATAGTTACTTATCCAAGTAAATACTTTGATTTAGCTTCTTATTCAATTGTGATTGTTCTTAATATCGTTTTTTATAGCATTGTTTATTTGGCGAAACATTTTAAATTGCAGGGGAAAAAACCGCTTCACTTGCTAAAAGACAGGGTTACGGTGGCGCGGTTGCTTGGCGCGTTAAGCAATGAACCGTACAGTTGAAGGATTATTTTGATTTTTAATGCACTTGTTAATCTTTTTATGTGTTTTGGCGAATAGTTTTAAACTCCAAAGAGACTTTAATAGGTTTTTTGAAAACGTGAGTACGCATTTTAGTTGAAGAAAAATGATTATTTCACACCAGAAGGGAGGAGGTTCGTGGATATTTTTAATTCAACGGACTTCTTTTAAATTCTTAGCGCGGGCATCGCCGTGCAGGTACTGCTATTAAAAATATACAGATGACCCATCATCAAAAACGTATAGTTCAAATTTCATAATGTAGATTATTCTCTGTATATTGACCTATTTCATGTGTCACTACTGTAAGTAATAGGATAAAGTCACCCAATATGACGGTACCTCTTTATACGGAGGATGTCGGAGCTAGTTGTCTAAGAGTTAAAAACCAGAAAAGCAGTGCTTTGAGCAGAGGCAATGGTCTGAGCTGCAGCTGTGGAGGTTATAGGTAGTTATTTTTTTCAAAGTCTCGAAATGTTTTTAAAATGCTTCAGTAATCAGGTTAAACCGTTTTATTGGTTGAAAATGTTAAATTTGTTAGTTTTTATTTGTTCTGTATTAACGTTAAAAGCTTGCTTTTTCAGTATTTATACGATTTTAAGCGTAATAAATGCATGAGATCGAGAATGAAAATTACGATTTGGAGAAGCTCAGTAAATGAGGTAGGGTGCAAAATCTAGAAAATGCGCAACATGGGACAAAGCAAGATCATTCTCCTTCAGCAAAAGAAGAGAAGAAAAATAAAAGTGAAGATGGAAATGGCACTGTGTGTGTGGTTATGCAGGAACCGGTGAGGGTGAACAGTGAATTTGGTGTCAAAATTGCCTTGAATAAGGTAATTTTTATAAAGATTGAAATCGAAAAAAAAAAAAAAGTTTGAAGCGCAGATAATAGATTTTTTAAGGCAAAAGACTGTTTTCTAGTGCTATTTTTGTAGTATCCCATTATAGGAAACATTCCGTTTACACAAATCCATTCCTGGTGTTTTTAAAGCTTAAAATTTTTGGCTTTATGCTTTTAAACTAAAATAATCCAAATTCCAGAATCCCAAATTTCATTTTACGCTTAATATTATTATTTTCTCTGAGTCATGTTAATTGTAAGAGACAAAGACAAAAGGTAACCCTTATTCAGGGCTTTTACCCTAATCAAATAAGTTTTTTTTTCTAGAACTGTATCAAAGTTTGTCGTAAGTAATGCAACATAGTTTAACCTTTTATTTAAGTAAATAAGATTAAAAAGAGATTCTCTTTATAATACTAGTTTTACTCTATCCTAATTTAAATTTGTATGAACTTATGTGCCATTTCTAAAGTTGTTTAAAAATATTTTTACATTTTGTATCTAAGGATAAGATTGTAAGTTTAGGGTGTTAAATAGAACCATTTTTAACAAGTTGATTTTTCCAAAACATAAACTCCGGTTTATTCGATTATTTATTGAACTAGTTGGATTGTGTCTATTGTCAGTTCATTTTAAAACATGTTTCATTTTCAAATTTTTGAAAATCATTGCATTTCTATTAATCTTTACTAATAATAAAGCGAAAAGTCTCTGTGTGGATGTCTGTAGGATGTCTGTGACGCGCATAGCGCATAGACCGTTCTGCCGATATTCATGAAATTTGGTACAAAGTTAGTTTGTAGCATGAAGGTGTGCACCTTGAAGCGATTTTTCGAAAACTCGATTTTATTCTTTTTCTATTTCAATTTTAAGAACATTTTCTCGAGAAAAATTATCGTAAGATGGACGAGTAAATTTCGAAATTATCATGACGTGGAATAGGAGAAGCATGGAATAGTTGAGAAATTCGTCATCCATTATTTGTAAATATACAGGCAAACCGAATGACCTTTTAATTTTCAACCATGGGCAAAGCCGTGCGGGTACTACTAGTAAGAAATATTTTTATGGAGAACATATATTTGAAAATATTTTGATGTACCCATAGCTAAAATTCCAATTTTGAGGAAAATGGTATCCATGAATGGAAGTCGAAAATATAGTATTTTGTAAATTTTATTTTGAATTTTCCAGCGAGAGTTTGTCCTAGCTAGTATTATGGCAGTTTCATCAAAATTAATAAAACTACTTGTGACAGAAAACAATGCTTTTGCCAAGATATTTAGTTTATAATGTTATGAATATTTTGTGATGAGAGTTTTAAACATAGGCTATTGTTGCTGCAATTCCACGCACGTAGAACCAGTCCAAATAATATATGAATATAAGGGCATCAATTACGTTTCCTAAAAACTTGGCTGTATCGCCAAGATATACAGGTTAGTTCGAATAGTTGTGAGTATTCGTGCTTCCATACATTCATTCGTTTCGTCTTTCTTAGACTGGGTGGGCGTTCTTTTCCGGTAAAAGGCCTTGTGAATGTTGGTGACTGTCACGCGAGACGTATATAAGAGTATTCTTAGAAATTCATGCTTCTGTCTCAGGAAATTCTGGTCCAATTTGACTAAATATCTTTGCAAAAATTCTCCAAATACTTTTTTTTTCAGATGGATATTGTAAGATTTAAACGCTACTTTCTGACTTAGCAAAGAAAGAACTGTCATAAATGATGAAATTTGTCTTACGAGTGTACAGTCTTCAAAAGTCAACGGTTCATTTATGTGATTGAGATGTTAAAAATGGAGTTATCTGTCTATATGAGATACTAGTTGCTTTACCCGGCGTTGCACGATCTACCTCGAAAATAATAGTTGGGTCAAGTGTGGCGTGTTCAACATTCCCGCAAAAAAATGTGTAAAATTTCACCTAAACGTGTGGAAAAGAGTGCTTTTATGACTCAAAATTTAAATTAAGATGTCTTCTGATTTATTTTTTTTTTTAATTCCTAAAAATCCCCTCCCATCTCCTATGTGAATTTTTGAGCAACAATAAATCTGTCTATAGCGATATTTTCCTTCTGCAAAATGTCAGCATAATCAAACTGTCTGCAACGATAACATGTCTATAATAATATATTTTTAGGTCCCCACGGGTCCATTTTGTTGCCCCTTCACTAAGTCCCGCATCGTAAGAGCGGCTTCATTCACAAAACTGCACATCGCAAAAGCAGCTGATTTACAAAATTTCACATGATAAAAAAAAAGTTTTTTTTTACGGGATACTTTAACATTTTACGTACGTGTGAATCATATTCGGTCATACACAAGATGGAATCAGACACGATGCTTAAGTGCTTAAGATTATAAAAACAAAGCAGAATTGGATGTTTATTTTTCTGCAAACTAATGAAAATAACGCGATGAATTTTTTTTTTTTTTTTTTTTTTTTTTAAACTATTTTCTTGAGAAATGAAAAACTTAATACTTAAATTTTCATCTTATCCTCATTACTTTGGACGCTGATGTGCTTGAAACTAACTATAGTATTTCAACTAAATTGCGGATTCATGAGGATTTTATATTTTTTAATTATTTTTAAAATCTAGCTCGGGTCTAGTCGCCGTTCTTGGTCATTTCCAAGGTAAGAGTAGACAACTCTTTGCGTAAGTGCCTAAGTTTTCAAAAACCGAATTTGAAGTTTATTGATATGAAAACTTTTGAAAATACATCAAAATGTGCTGGAATCTCTTTCTTGTTTTGGATTTACTCTTAATTTCATGAAATATCCACATTTTTGTCCTTCAAATTTTATCTTAAGGATACTATTTTATCTACATTGCTTTGGACGCTAATGTGCTTAAAACTGATTATTTCATCTAAATTGTAGTTTTTTGAGGATTTTTAACTATTTATAGTTACTTTCATGCAACAAATTCAAAAATCTATAATCGTGATTTTATTGGGTAGTCGCTATGTTTGGTCATTCGCAAGATCAAAGTAGACGAGACTATTAGTTGCCCAAGTTTTCAAAAAATATAATTGGATGCTTATCTCAACGCAAACTATTGAAAATAACAAAATGGCGTCATAAATCATGTTTAAAAAACATGGAATAGTTTCTTGAAAAGTGAAATTTTATCCGCACAACTGTAATTCATCCTCATTGCTTTGGAGGCTTTGCTATAAAAGAAAAAAAAACTATTTAATTTAAAATTCAGTTACCTGCCAACTTCTCATTTATTTATTTTGAAACTACTCAAAAAACCAACAAATAGGTTTACAGTAATTCTCTTTCAGAATGTGCAAGGTTCAATTTAATCATTTCTTTTAAATTTAAATTAGTAAAAAATAACCCCCTCCCTTTTTTGCACTTCCAAACTTGGTGAGTGTTGGCCACTAAAATTTTTTTGGTCTAGTTTATTTTAAACCAAGGCTGAATTTGTCACTAATATTTCAACTGGTTTATTTTGTTTTAAAGACCAAATGTTTTTTAATTTAATACATACAGTCGGATCACGATAACTCGAAGCTTATAACTCAAATATTCCTTTATCTCAAAGTTTTCATCGGGTTCCAAACTTTTGAGACTGTTGTGGAAACTTCCCATAATTCGAACTACCAATAACTTGAACGTTTTAGCTGGTCCCACGGAAGTTCGAGCTATCGAGAGGTGACTGTATATTCCTGGGTATCCTTGAAAGTCATTTGAAATCATGAATTTAAACTATAATCCATTTTGGTACTGAAAAATCAGGATTTAGAGCAAAAAATTTTCAAAAATTATCATTTCAGAGATTTTTCTGGGGGGAAAAAAACATTGTATACATTTAAATTGTAAACTGTTGCATACATTTAAATTTTGACCAGATAAAACTTTTTTTGAGGAAAGAAAGGAGAAATTCACGAAAATTTTTTTCGCAATAATAAAGAAAATTAACAACTATGAAATAAAATGCTATGCTTTTGAAACGTAAAAACACACTACAAAAACTCGTACAGTTTGTAAAAAGCACATATATACTCTAAGCACATATATTCTTTTAAATTTTCTCGGTGAATATTCGCTGTACTAAAATCAAACTTTTTGTCTTGGAGTTATTTTTAAAACGAAATTATTTCCCTAAATGCGAGGCTAAATAAAATACATAAGGGGACTAAGGGTTCGTATAAAAAGTTAGGTTTCATATGTTTTAACTGCTTTTCCTTTTCGCTTTAAACTTTCAGTATGTAACTCTGTACCTTATTTCCTCCTTTTTGCAACTGGAAATAAGCATCGAGGACTAACGGTTGCGAAAATAGAGGTTTAAAAGCAGGTTAAACAGGGACACACTGTTTGTTTGACAGATTGTTTTAAATTTAAGTGAAGTTCAATTTTTTTGCTTAGTTTATTTATTTGGTGCAATTTCCATACTTTAGTGACCCTTATGGAATGGTTATGGTGCCATGCCTATTGAAAACTTACAGCCACCATGTACTATACTTTATATAACAGCTGCGCATATTTCTCACTGCATAGATAATATTTTTTTGACAATTGCTTCATGTATTGTGATATCTTTAAAAATATTTTGATTCGTTCTTTTCTTTTCTTTTTTTTTTGTGCTTTTTATTTTTGTTAAAAAAGCTAAAATAAACTGAAATTAACGACAAATTTTCGTAACACAAAGTTATCACATGGCAGCAATCCTTTATTAAGAAAATTGTTATTTTTAAGACGCCAATTATTTTATTTATTTACTTTTAAAAGAAAGATATATTTTTCTTTTTCAAAAGAGTCATCTCGATGTTCCTTCAAAATATATTTATAAATGAAATCATTTATTTCTTAAAATAAAGTCGTAATTTCATTTACTTCTACCATTTCTTTCGTAACTACTTTGCTATTAAGGAACCGAACATTAATCCTAACAGCTTCTAATTTCTATTTCCTAGTCTATTTGCCAACACATTCTTCTTACTGCCGCTTCCGACAGCTCTTTGAGGTATTTTGCTTACACTCCTTTCTAGGACTAATCGAGAAAGGTTGGAGAAAATGAATGAACGTCATTGATGCATGACTGCATTCAAAGGGAAGATACTTCTTCACAACTGGCTAGAAAATAATTATAGGCCTTTATTTCTGAATAATCACTCGTAGTATAAATTGTATTACCATCTTTGATAAAGTGAAATATTTGTAAATGATTACTTGTGCATGTTTCGGGGTCAGAAAATGACATTTTTTGCTTACTTTCCCGTTAAAATAAAGAAAAATAAAGACACGAAATGTGCCTGAATTCATTGCAAAAATATCACAAAGTGCAGAAAAAAAGTGAAAAATAAATTAAATAATGAAATTCATATGGAAAAAAAATTACAAATTTGAAAGTAGGGTATTAGCTGGGGAAAATGTGTCTGTCGGTCTATTGGTCTGGGCCTGTCAATCTCCCCCCCCCCCCCCTCTTAGTAAAATCTGAAAGAATAGTCTGATTCGACCAAACTTTTTTTTTTTTTGCTCGAAAGATCTCAGCAAGGACACCCCATTCCCATCATTCGTTTTTTGATTTAAACAATTTTTCGTCCATTTTATTTTACAGTAGATAGCCTTTCGATGAAATTACTATCTATTGAAATGTTTGCTTTCTTTTGTGCCCAAAATTCGTTTTTTCGACTTTCTTGCATTTGAAATGTCTTTTCACCACAGAATTTATTGCAATGCAAACGAACATGCTGAATTCACGTCTTAAAAACTGAAATTCATCAACATGCTTTCGAATTCTAGCAATATTTTATGTCTAAATGTAGAATATTTTAACTGCAACTCTTCCTTTGGTTTTGTCATGTCGGTATTAAACAAAATTTTAACTTTAGAGCATAGTATACATTTCATTATTAAATTTACGGAGAAACTTTACGCTTAAAGTGCATTGCATTATTACTTATGCCTTAAATTATACTTATAGTTTTCAAAGATATGCGAAACATCTTTGAAAATACTTCTCATTATTTACACTTGAACTCTTAACAAAGGCATCGTGAATTCCAAAATCAATAACCTTATTCTGAAACTTATATTAACGTTTGAGTATAGTTCCTCAGTATTTCATATATTGGAACTAAATCCATCCTCTATATTTCAAATGCCACTTCTTATAAAATTCTTCAGCTCAGACTTTATTTCGGGCAAATGTTATAAAATTTCATAGCGAGCAAATCATATTGCAAGCATTTTTTTAATCATAGACGACATTACAGAAATTCCAGTTACGACGGATAAAATATATAAAAATCTCTTTTCTAACTTGCCCGTGAGCATTATTGCATGAGATTTTTCTGATGGAAGGACGCTTTTCATGGAATTTTATTTTCCTGTTCTTCTCTTTCCGATTAGATAGCATTTTTGAGCTGGCGTCAACCAGACGTGTCCATATCACCCTTGCTTTATGTTTTCCTTCCTATTAAGCATTCTTTCCTTCCTACTCAAGTACTGTCAGTCCCCTGTGGATGTTTACGCTGTTTTGAGCCCCGGAATGAATTCGGAAGAAATGTGCAACAATGCCTTTATGCATATGGAAGTACGCTTCTTGGGCTCTGGGGGGGGGGGGGGAGAAAGAAAGATTTTACGCGTGTATTTTTCTCAGTGATCATTAATACTGGGATGCATAGTGAAATCTTACAACGAACTTTAAGAAACTGCAAATTTTGTTCGTTGTAAAGGAAACGTCGTTGTAATGGAATTCAAGTAATGTCATGGCAGTTATATCGGGACTGAATATGTATTTTGTTGAAATGGATATTTTGCAGTATTGGTATTCGTTGCAACGGAGTTACACTGCATATCAATTGGTGTAGTGGATACCAGGGCTAGTTGACACAGTTTTCATTTTTTGATTTTTCTATTCTTTTTTCTGTAGTATTCACGGTAAAAGTGATTAATGCCTCTGATGGGGGTAACATCTTGGCTACAAAAAAAAAAAAAAAAAACCGAGCTGATGTGTGCCTCACATGACTTCCTTTTTACCCCATTTTAATGTCATTCTCCCATTATTGGTAATTTTAATGTGATTCAATAGTTTACTCTCTAAATATCACCAACAGCGGCAAAATTAAAACCAAATTAAAAGAAAAAAATAATAATAAATAAAAAACTCACCAAGTTGGCGACAAAACTTGGCGACCAAAAGGCTGGCGATATATCGCCAAGTGTCCGCCAAATTGTAACACCACTTGAGTTTACATCGAAATTAACAATGATTTCCCCCCAAAAAGGAGCAAAAGACCCCCTTAGAAACACCCGAATGCAACCAAAAAGAAGAGCTGCACCACTAGACCCCTATAGGAGTCTACGTACCAAATTTCAACTTTCTAGGACATACCGTTTTTGAGTTATGCGAGATACATACACACATACACACATATATACGTACATACAGACGTGACGAGAAAACTCGTTGTAATTAACTCGGGGAAACTTCAAAATGGTTATTTTGGGCGTCTATACGTTCTTAGGTACATATGTTCGTTTGGTCGGGTCGAAAAAAAACTCAACATTCATTCGGGGGTGAGCAAAATGGAAATTAAAGTCGATTTTTGATTGAAAATGTTTTCGCGAATACAATACTTCCTTTTTTGTAAAAGGAAGTAAAAAACACTGGGAGTATCCTCTAAAATTCACTGGGAAACTCTTGAAAAATATTTTCCGAAGACGCCTCAACAGTACCAACTAACCCCTGAGTTAGGGTTAGTTGGCATAAGTAGTGGGGTAAGCTGACATATGATGTGAGGCAAGCGTTTCTAGATGTGCTGATCAGGAGTTAACACCAGCCGCACTATTCCATATCCGCCAATGCCATCTGGTACCCCCTTGAGTAGCTTTCATATTTTCTTCTGCAATCCTACAGTACCGTGCGAGACTTTTAACAGAGACCTTGAAGTCATCAGCTACTTCTCTCAAACTTCTTTTTTTTTTTCAATTATGTGCGCCTCAACAGCTCTCTTTCTATCATCTGCTGCCACCGTAACCCTCTCAGTTTTTTGTTTATAGGTCCTCATGATCTGATCAAAAAATATTGACATTATCATAGATCGGTAGGCAGAAAAAGTGAGCTTACAGCAACTGTTTGATAACTAGGGGACCGTTTTCTCGAAATCTAGCTAAAATTTGTATAGCACTTAAATGATGCCCTTTTTTAAAGCACTAAGCTTGGCAAATCTACGTAAAAGTACCTTTAATTTGACACCTCAAGCGTTAATATCCATCCAGCCGTTATTGAGTCATGACTGTGAAATCAAAACCCCTTCCATATTTATACACAGATAAAAATAATAATTTATTACTATGAAGTACCATAAACAAAACGAAAATTATGTTGGTATGAATGTTGGCATACCTTAACTTATCCGTTGTTGCGGGTTTTGGCATACCCAGTCAGCTTATTTCAACTAGCCCCCCAGTACGTATGCCAACTAACCCCAACACGACAAGTAAAATAAACACGGCGACCAAAACAAATGTTCATCAACTACAGCAGAAATGGACTTATTACTTTTTAGCTAAATCTCCAAAGATACTAAAAACTTGTGAATGTTACCTCTGCGTGAATACGCTACTGTAAAACATGACAAATACTGATTAATCAAAATTTTACTTACTGATACGAAAATCAAGTTTTCAATCCTACCACCCAAAGCAATGGCTGGATCCAGCTGGTGTTATCATGCAAGATAGACGTGTCAATGATGATCACGTGACAGGCTCAGTGGCGCTCTGAATCAACCGTGGAGTTTTTTAAAATCACAATGCCAACTAACCCCGGTCTCCCCTATTTAGAACTTTTTTTAAAGTATTTTTTCCGAATCGGTTTATCTACTACACTACTTTCTCCAGGTTAAAATGGCTGTATTTTGATAAACTCAATAAAAATAATTTTGTGACAGGTTATGAGATTATGATACATTAACAACAAACAAACAACTAACTGTTTACTTCTTTAAATTGATAGTGCATTTTGTGAAATCACATATTCGTGTTAAATGAGACAATATTTTAATTCTCCTTTCTGTGAAAGTTTATTTTACAGCATTCTAAAAACGTTTAAGGAGTCCACATTTCTCCCAAATAATAAGGGAAGATGGAGAACATTGATCCGCTTATCTACTTTTCATTTTTTTTTCTCATCAAAAAAAATTAATGAATATTTTGATTTTCTGTATTAAGTTTCAAAAAACATTTCTTATCATCCCAGAATTGTTTTGGGAAATGTTCGATTAACTTGTTTTACATTAATTTTTAATGGAACCTTGTTAAAATTAGACCAACGTGCCCCATGCTCGGAATACGTTGGTCTGCCGCGCGGTATAAGCCTTAGGCAAACAACTTCTGTTACAATTTTAATAATAAAAATTGCTTTATATTAATGCTAACTTATTTTCTTTTGTGTGTAGAAGGAAAAACATCAAATTTTAAAGATCAATATAACACATTAAGTTGATATTGATTGATAAACTATCTTTAATTGAATACAGCAATTATCACTATTTGCACACAGTTGTTTTTTAAACACCAAAATAAAAAATTAATTATTTAATACTCATGAGAAAATAAACGCAGATTAAACTAATGCAAAAGATAGGATAAATGTTTTCTGGAAATATGAAACTCTGCTACTTTCTGAGCAGATACTGGGTTCTGTAATAGTAAGACATGTCACTTTTATGTTCAGTTGTATCAATATTTGCTAGGGGAGAAAAAGCAATTTTTTCCTTCATTGAGTCGCATAAAACAATTCCAAACAGACAAGAATCCTTATAGACTAATACTATATGCTTCAAAAAAAAAAAGGCACAATAAAATTGACATTTTTAAAGTAGTAATTCTTTGTGTAAAATGAAATTAGATGATCTCAAAGAAAAATCTCTCTCTCCCTAACCCTCTTTCTTCTTTCAATCAATTAGTTTATTTCTATGTAAGAGAATTATTTGTCAAAAAAAAATTGTTTAATTTAAGGACTTTATTATAGGATGTATTACATATTTTATTCTTTGAAAAAGCAATCGTCTGCAATTTGCTGTAAAAATGTTTGGAAATATAAATAGTAAAAAGTCCTGAAACGAAAAAGTGCTTTGGTAAAATTTCATTTAGTATAACTTTGTTAAATATTTACAAAAAAAAACTTGTGCTTTTGTTTCTAAGCTTTTTTTTAATAATTATTTCGAAACTTGTGTAACATGAAATGAATGTATAATGTACAAAAAGTTCTAACAAAGTTATAATTATTGCGATATAAGGGAAAAAAGTTTTGAAATTCCTTGGGATGAGTTGATCCGGTTTAACGTGCACTGAAAAAAGTGGAAGCAACGTGTGCCACGCGTTCTTGGTCCAAAAAATATGCTGTCATATTTTTTTTTCTTTGTGAAAAATTTAAAAAAAAACAGCAGATGATTTTGAACTAAAAGAAGAGGAGTTCAATTTATTTACTGCATTCTCGGTGAAAGCAGTTGAAAAAAATCAAGTTGCAGATTTCTAAAAATTACTCAGCACAGCTGAAATAGCACTTTCTAAAACAAATATTTTTTTCTAAAAAACTGTACCAGGTGATTTCTTAAGATTTAAAAGACCATAGATGCTTTTTCTTAAAAAAAAAAAATCATTAGTATTAAAATAATTGATACAGGTGCAGCGTGATCCAAAGATCACCATCTTCCCTTAGTTAATATTAAGTTGACAAAAATGTTATAGTTATAACGTAAATAATTCATCCAATGTACGTATATTTTGTAAATTAATTTATCTACATAGAAAACTTTTACAGAAACAATTGGTTTTCTGTAATAGTGCATCTTCTTGTAATATAATAAAGAGTCAAGTGAACCAGACATACCTTAACAAGTCTTAACAGGTTTAGGAAATTATGAATTGCGTCTGCGACATCGATAGAAAATATATGCATTAATAAGATAATTTCAGCACATAATTACAGGACTGAGTCGATTCCAACTAATGATCATAATTCGTATAAACGTTGTCAAATGTTTATTTTAGCGGCAGTGTTAACTATATACTTAAATAAACTGCACAGTAGATTTTTGATTCTTTTTTTTTTGGGGGGGGGGGGGGTAGGAGGGGGGATTTTCAGAATTGATTTATGAACGTACCCTTTAAAGATAATTCTTCTGTTGTAGCCTCCATACCAGTACATTAGTAATATCTAAAAAACAATTACACCATATTAGTTTGAGTAATATAGAGTCATTTTTCCCTCTAGGAGTAAAATATTTAATTAAGAGGTTCAGATGCTTTTTAAGGAGGTACTGTTTTTAAACAAGAAATCATGTTATGATTTCTGGAGAAATCATTATATGATTTCCATGAGTTATTCCCATTATGAATCTTTTGCCAGGAAACAAAAGTTTTGTGGGAAAAATAAATGTCTGCTTACTGCAGCCTGATAGTACAGAAGCTGTAGACGAACGTTTTTCTTGCCTTGTTTTTGGTTTAAAATTAAAAACACCAACGAAGGCTTAGCATTATGTGAAAATATCTGCAAAAAGAGAAATTAACATTAATGTAAAATTAACTGCGAATAATTAAAAAAGAAAATTTCAAACTGCGATAGCTAGAGCTCTGTAGAACTTGCGGTAGTCAAGCAGAACGGCAAGTGGGCAGGGGAGTGGAGGCTTCTGCTTCTCCTTTCATAGATTGAAACATGTTTGGCTTGTTATCTTGCAATCGTTTCTTTTCTGAAATCAAGTTTGTTGATATTTTCTCAATTATTTGAACACTATTTTTGTTCCTATTTATTTCACAGTAGCAGATTAATAATATGCAGAAAATAGAAATAAGCTTGGAAGCGTGATTAATCGTTATACGTTGATTACATTCGTAATAAATGCTTTAAGGTTGCGTTAAGTATCATACTTGCAGTGCGTATGGACCGTTAGATATACTGGTGGACAATTGCTAAGGACGGATTACAATGGGCTATGCAGGGCGTAAAAAATAACTGTAATTCGATGTCATGTGAAATAAAGTAATGCCAGAACTCTTAAACATTGCAATGACGATAATTCATTGTACTCTGAAATCCAGAAGGCGTTGAAAAATGTTCAAAGGACGAAACGGTCATTTTGTGCTGAATACGTAAATGTGAATAAATGTGATTACGGCTTCCAGGCGTTTTGGTGTAAGATGTCAATATGGGATATGGCTACTATGGAGAGCGATGCAATGTTCCACATGTCATGTGATGATTTACACAACATTATACAGCAGCTGTTGGTGTAATTCATCCCATTCTTCTGTGATTCGCGGATAAGGATGTCCTTGCTTATTGGAGCTCATTGTCGACCAGCAAGACTGCTCCCCAAAGCATCCAAAACATTCTCAATATGATTCAGATCTATAGAACGTGCTGGTCTACCGATGGGTTAAATATTTTGAATGAACTAGACACTCCTGGACGGCGATTGTTAATGACATGCAACGTTGCCATCCATGAAAACGTATTTATCGCCCACAACACCAAAGAACACGCGAACATGAGGCAGTAGAACAACATTAATGTATCACGAGTCGTCATAGTCTTGTTTGGAAGCACACAAGCAAAGTACGGCCATTGATCACAATCTTACCCATACCATAACACAATTTGTAGGATACTAGTCCTTTTCTTTTTTGTTTGCCGACTTTTATGATGTGCTACTCTTATGCCAGGTTAGTAGCTGTCCACAATTTGACGATAGATTGAACCTGCTTTCATCTGAGAATAGTACACAAGCCCAGTCAACTTCTCTCCAAATGCGATGCTGAAGACATCATTACAAACGAGCAAAACACTGACTTGTAGACAATGGGATGTACAAAACATGCTGACGGGCGTGTAGTCTTACTGCATTCAAACGTCTGGCCATGGCTACAGTTTTTCGAGATATTTGCTTGCTATTAGCTGCAGGAAACTGGTTTGCTACCTCAGTAGCTGCGTTGCGCTGGTTCCTTTTCGTTGCTAGCATTAAGTACCAATTTTCTGCTGACGTCGTATTGCGTACACGACCTCCCTCGTGACATTTGCTACACATCCCATTTGTTTGAAATGATTTCCAAAGTCTAGAAACAACCCTGTGGCTGACGTCGAACTCCCTGGCAACATCTAAACTTTTCTGCCCTTCTTCGATGTTGCCAACCACACGGCCACCCATAAAATCATCTAAGGGATGTCGGGAAGACATACCGGAAAATGCAAGTTCGTCAATTGATTCTTTCCCGTTAAAACTTGGCTTTTGAACAACAATGGTCATCACGCGCCCAATCCTTTATACCGCTTATCAGCGCTATCACGTGACTAAGAAAGTCATGAGTCTAAAATTTGCATACTCACAACATGTCTTACTGTGTCCCAAACTTATGCTAATTTCCATATTTCCTTGCCTTCCATTTTGTGGTTAACACTGATATTTTCATTCGCCCTTAGCAATTGTCCACCTGTGTATCTATTATCTGTGTGTGTCTCAAATTCCCAGTAACTAAGACTCTGGGTTCAATAAAATGGCAGTTCTTGTTCATAGAGTTCATATGCTTCGGGTGGGGAAATTTTGGGGGACCGTGTATGTTTTCACTTTTTTTTTTCCTAATTGGACACTTGAAAATGTTTTTGAATCGGATGTATCACTTTGTAATGTTACGTTAAAACAGTAATTTTCATATACGGAAAATCGCCTTTAACAACAATTTAATCCTTCCACCATCACAATAAATTAAGTGCATTACGTTGGATATTTCAGATTCTCATTGAAATTCTTTTTTTTTATTCATAACAAATTAAAACTTGTAAATATTTTAGTGCAAATTGTTTAGTCATAAAATTACAAGGATTCAATCAGATTATCTAGATTATATAAAAAGAAAAAAATCGTATTTTGCTTCTTTCATTTCATTTACGTGAGAAACTGATGTTGATTCCGTAGTTGTTGCCCCTTTTTTTTTTTAAGTATCCTCATATATATACTAGAGAACGATCTAGTAACGCTCCTGACGGCAACAGCAATGAAACTTGCTCCACGGTGTGATAATTTGACAATATTTTTTGGTAATGTTTGACATTCTGGGAAATGTTTTATTTTATCTAGGCAGAAACAGGATTTGGTAACTTAACTGTTTTACTGGTACACTGTAAAAAAAAATGTGTAACCTTATTCTGTAAAAGAGGTGGCAGCGTAGCTCCCTCCATAGCAATGGAGTAACTTAACTGATAAAACTGGTGAAAAGCTCATACGTTACCCCACTTTTTTCAGTTAAGTTACTTCATTGCTATGGAGGAAGCTAGCCGCCGGAATAAGGTTACACAAAGTGCAGAATGCTGCCACCGTATTTACGGAGTAAGGTTACACTTTTTTTACAGTGTAAGACTGTGTCATTTCAGGGGAATGAAGAAACGAAAGATTGGACAAAAAAGAACGCTATCTACTCGAGATTAGGGTTAATCCACTAGAGTTAGGATTAAAATTTCAACTGTCAACATATCCTCAAACAGGCAATGGCTTCGTTCAAATGTAGAAGTAATTTTCACTTGTCATTTATTGACGGGCGATTTTATAGTATTTTAATGTTAATAAAAAAATTAAAACCATCACTATAAAATTAATTTTCTATGGACCATAACGAACACAAAGTATAAAACTCTCAGGTAATTTTCAATCTTGTCATTCATATCTTTTGTAATTAAATTTTTTCAATTGAGGAGGTGACATTGAAAAGGGTGTAAGTCAAAAAATGGTATCTTCTTGCATACTTCTTCTAAACTGCAGATATTTCCCAGTTTTCAAATTAATGAGAATTAACTGCTGCTTGAATTCAACACTATTTAATAGGGTTGAATATTAATAAGGCTTCAAGTTACTTGACTTATACCATTTTCAATGTCAACGCCCCAATTATTTTCAGCAGCTGTTGAATTAAGACAATTACTTCAATTTTGACAATGTCGACTAGATAGGCCTCGAAATATTACAACACGCGAAAAAAATCAAAGAAAATTAGAGGTTATATAAGTTTGTCTACATATCCATCGATCAGTCTATCAAACTAATCTCCTTCTAAAAAGAGAAATTCTTATTACTTTGATTTTATAAAGTTTCAAATGTAGCGTTAAAATGCAAGTTCTCAAGTTTTAGGAAGTTTATTAAAATTTCGTCTACGGTGTCTAAAATGACGTGTGAACGATAGGAAATGGAAATGAGCTGTCAGCGTTCTTAATGGAAAAGGAGAAAATAATTTTTTTATCTTCATTTGAGAGCTTGGAATTGGTAATGGCGATGTCAGAGTGAATTCCTTTTCCCCAAAAAGACTTGCAAACTACTGCTATTCCAGAAGCGTATTTCAAACATAGAACGTAGCTCTGAAATCCTGCTCGGGGGGGGGGGGGCTCTCTTCTAATCCCCTCCCCACACATTGACTTTAATATGTTAGAAACCAAAATAACACGGTTCTTCTTCACATGCCACCTTTTATTTCATCCTTACCAGGGAACTACACGCGTGTGTAATAATGAAAAAAATATAGGTAGTTATCGCAGGAACATAATGAAACATATTTATACGCATATATTGTTTGCCCTTGTGTTCCCGTTGTGGAGATATGAGGCCTTCTGTCTACCGAAGTTTTAAGAAAAGTTTTCAAATATAAAGACATGTAGCGACAAATGGAAGGTGACACACGTCACCGTGTGGCAGCGCCTTCTGCAAAGCGTTGCGTAGGGAAGATGTCTTCCATTTCTCACTGAAACTCGCCAAATTTGGCTTTTTTCTTTGGGAGTCGAAGTCAAAAAACTTATCGTCTAAAAGTAAGTTTTAGTCTAATCTTTCGACACTTATTTGCTTAGATTTTTCCATCATTAAAATTGTCCATATTGGACAAAAATATCACAAAGCAGGATTCCTCAGATCAGGAAGACTTTTTTGACTAGAAAAGTATTTTGTAAGGTGTAAAATAGAAAGTAATGCCGCTTTTATGTGTTTTAAAATTCATAAAATATTAAAACATTCAGTAAAAAATAACAATTAAAAATTTCCTAGTCTCCTTTTTACGCAGTACTTTCAGATCCCAATGAGACAGGCTCATTTGTGGGTCGCGACCTAAATATTAGAAACCTGTGCCTAAAAATCAGTTTATCATGCATTTTCTGCTTTGAAAACAACTCGGTCACTAGTGAAAATATCGGATAACCTATTGTGTAGTATTCAACAAACGTTACACTGGTTTCATTTTTTACTGAGAACATTGACATATGTTATTCTCAGCGGAGTGATAAGACGCAACTGATAATTTTGCAAATACTAACGATTTGTACTGATTTTTATCAATCAAATGATAAGGCGTAAAACTTAATTATAATTACTTTGTAAACATTGATGACAGAATTAAATCATGCTGTTATGAATTAAATAATAATGTTAATAATATTTTCAGTCCATATTTATGCATTAAAGGACTGTGACAGAGCGTATTTTTATCTTCTTTTGATAAAATAACTTGTTTAAAGATACTAAAATAAATTCTGATTTAAAAGCCGTGAATTTGACGTTTGCTTATTATTATTCGACCATTCTGATACTTAAACGCACGTTTTCCATTTTTTAATATATGTAACAGGGGGAAAAACTATTGCGTTTTTTTTTTTTTTTTTTTTTAAATTTCAATATACTACCGTAAAACGGTACAACTTTGTGCCAAGGGGGGGGGGGGGGCAACAATGGGCCACTGTTGCCATGGCGATGATTTCGCTCTCATTTGGCCTATTTTTCGAACTTACGAGCTCCAAAAAAAAAAAAAAAAATCACCAGGTTATGTAACTATTTAGGTAGTTAAAGGCGCTTCATCAGAGATTGCCATTGTTTTTATATGCCTCAGATAATTTAGTCGCTCACTCACTCGTGGTAGATCCAAAAGTCTCTTTTGGGCAGACCACTAAAACTGTTTTCCAAGATCTGGTAAGTTCAGATTTGCTTTACTAATTTGTCAGTTATGAATTAAGAAGATGTTTACTTAAAATGTTTCGTAGTTTTCACAAGCTCTCAACATTTATCGAAAATGGAAATGTTGGGGTACAACAATGGGTCACCTATATTTCAAGGTTTTTAGTGGCTTAGAGCTTCATTTTATTCTCTGTAGGGATGCTTTCATCATATTTTGTGTTATTTATTGTAAATAATGGCAAGAAAAGGAAGAAGGCTTGGGGGTCGCCCTATTGCCCGTACCACGAGTTTTTGAAGAAGGTGCTGACTGAACGCAGGGCCAAATACAAACTGAGATAATTTTAAAAATTATTTATTTTGAAGAGATTTGGAACAAGAAATGATTTCCAATTTTAGTTTTCAATTTATTTATTTTTTTTTAAATCTCGTTTACAATTTGTCAGACCTACGTATACTGAGACCTATGTATAGATACCTAGTTTTCTAGTTTTCAAATGTTTCTATGTCAGAACCTAGGTAGATAATAAAGAACGTTATCTATGTTTACCATGTTGAACTTCATTAATCAATTAAAACGACAAGTGGTGATGAAGTCTTAAAAAATGAAAAAAAAGGTAAATAATGGAATAAAAGAATTCTTTATACAGTTTCAAGCAGAGGACAACATTTAGTCTCAGACAACAATAGGCCAGATCAAGTTTTCACTGTGCTTTCCATGTTAAAATGAGGTGGCTCATAGTTGTACCCAATAGAAGTACAAATATGGGCCACGGGGAAAAAATTCCTCTTCCTCTTCTTTCCAACGTAGATTTTTTTTTAACATTTCATTCGAAAGACGAGATGTATAGCTACCATTGCTAAAGTCCTCAAATTTCTAAATATAAGATATACACCGAATTTTCATTGAAAACATCGAAAAGTGACCCATAGTTGAACCATTTTACGGTACACATAGTTTGCGTTGATTTTTAGATCACGAAAAAAATTTGTAAATTCGCAATCTCGAAACGCATCGAAAATTATGTAATACGTACAGCATGCACAGATATAGCACAAAACAGTTCCAAAATGCAAAAGTACAGATATGGCTGGGGACAGGGGAGATTAATAAACCACAACCGTCTCTTGTAAATTATTTTGCTAAAACAAGATTAAAAAAATAATTTAACGAGATTTGTTGTACATTTATGATTCTTTATTCCTCATGTGTATTTGTTTTTCGTTTTTCGTTTCTCAACGTTCAGTTTTAGATGTGCAAGCTCAGCATCGCTGATGCTCGCTGGTAGGCTCAAAAACATCGAATTCGTTGAAACTAAAGAAAGCTATAAACGCAACAAGCATATCAAGACTTCATCTTTTTAACCAGTTTGGCACGAGTTTTCTTTTAAAGTTTTTTTTTTTATTATTGCAAACAATGATGCTTCACGAACAAAAAACTTGATTTGCTAGCGCTTGATTATAGCAACTCTTTCTTGTCCTTTTTTGAAACAGTTTAGAATCGGATTCTTCTAAGGACAAGTACCAAAAATCCTGAGTTGCACAGTACTTTCAAAGTTTAGTATCGGATACTTTTACTGCTTTTAAGTTTTTATCTTGTTTTTTGTTTTCATATTTTTTTTATCAAGACAAGAAAAGACAATTTTACAATTTTTGGAACGTGAAGTTTATTACAAAGAAGTGAACTATACAAAAACAGTAAAGATCATATTATTGATCGGTTCCATAGGAAACTTTCTAAGGATTTAATGGAGGCAAGATAGGAAGAAATGCGCGCTGCTATGATTTTTTACATTTGGAATATTTGCCAGTGTGTGTTTTAAAAAATACTAAAACTTGCAAATGTAATTTTTTAAAGATCTGATTTCTTTCCTTTTCTCCCTATTTAAACCATGCGAAGTTTTTCTCAAAATACAAAACGTGAAAATGCGCTTGTCCGAACTTTTGAGGCGTTATTCAAACTTTTTATGCATGGAAATACGCTGGCAGAAACGTTAAAAATATATCTGTATTCAGGTGTTTTTCTTTTCCTCCAGTCAGTAGCATGTTAATGCCACTCAACTAATGCGAGTCAACATCAGTAAATTACCCCCTGGGAAACTGCCAATGTACGTATCATTTTCAATTGCTTTTTTAAAAAATGTTCGTAATGCATATTTTTGAATTAAAGTACGAAGCGTGAAAATACGCTTGGCAAAAACCTTTTGAGGCGTATTTTCGATACGTGAAATCGGCTTGTAGCGACGTTAAAAAAATGTGTTGGCCAAGGCAAATGCAAAATTTTAAGGGGGGGGGGGGCTCAAAAATTTTCAACATGGTTCAGCAGAATATTTTACCGATGGAAACCGATTCCAGTACAGATTAGAGATATTAAAAGTTTACATTTTTAATAACTTATTCATTAACGGCTGGAAAAGAAATGTTTATACATTTTTGCAAAGAAAAAAGCACTAAAAGCAAGGAAGTTCTCATTTTTAAGGGGAGGCTTGACACCTCCTTGGCCCCCTGTATGGGCACCCTTGGTGTTGGCAATCCTTTGTCAGTATTTTTTCTGCGCTTTGCACTAACCATGCCGGTGGCAGTCATTTTTTGCGCATTTCTCTCGCACTTTCGTAAAGGGATGCTTTCGGCATTTTGCCAATCTTCCGTTGTTGGTAAATGGTGTGATGTGTTTGTTTTTGTTTTCTATGTTTTGCAATGAACCTTTTTCAATGGTTTGTTGACGATCCTTCCTGGGGAGAGACTTTTAAACACTTTGCGTTAGTCAATTTATGACGGTGGGTTTTATTATTATTTTTTTTTAATGATTTGTTTGATGGTACTTCAGTGGATAATTTTTGATACATCACATTGTTCAGTTTTCCGTTAATGGTTTTGTCGCGATGACGCATGACATTTTATTTATTTTGTAATGAAAACGTGATCAATATGTGTCGTTAAAAATATTCATCAATGCTAACAACTCTAAAAGAAAGCAGAAATGTATTCTTGTTCACGTATGTGCCATTAGTTTTAGTTTGACCAAAAACTCATAACTTTAAACTGCATCATTTTGGGTTCCACTTTGTGTTTAGAAATGAAAACAGTTATCTTCTCATTTTTCCCAAGCAGTTTTGACTAACAAACAAGTAAATGTCAAATTTAAATTCAAGTATGGCCGTCTCAGAAATAACGCATGCGCAGAAAGGAAAGCGGGAGTTGAATTTCTTACTGTTTCTCACTGCAGACTTCTCACTGTTGTGAAAAATATTTTTGCTCCCAGTTTAAAGATTAACTGAGCGTAATTCTAAAGTGCCAGTTCAATTAAGGCCCGTCCAGACTGTTTAAGCTCCCAAAAGGGAGCGAATATGTCCATGGACTACTTAGCTTTGCAAGGATTACAGGCGAGCAAAATACCATACTCACGAATGGTACAACATGCGCTTATTTTTGAGACATTCGTATTCTCAAACTAATTCAAAAAAGCTCACATTTTTGAAACATCCCTATTCTCAGAAAAAATACCGTCTGTGCTAATTTCTGAGTAGAGCGGTATTTCAAAAATGAGAACATGGTGAATCGTTTTTGAGAAGAGGGTATATTTCAAAAGTAAGGACTTGCTTTTCAATTCTAAGCCAAATTGTCTCGGAGCCACTTTGATTAAGTGATGTTCTCAAAAAAAAAGCGATTTTGTCTTAATTTTGTGTTTTAACAGTGTTGTAGGTTAAAACATTACCAAAATCCTCTCACCTATTTTCCAAAGCCAATTTGTTTTATGCTGATCAAAAAAGAAAACAGTGTAGCAGTTTTAGGTCATCGTTCCGAGCCCTTGGACGAATTCCTGTACTTAGGAATTTTGTAGCCTCTCCCTTTTCAATGGTAAACTGATCAATGTTTTCTCCTCGCATGTGTGCGCATAAGTGCTGTTGCCATTCGCGATTAAGTTTATCTGAGAACATAAGAATCGGGTTCAGATGATTTTGGGTAGAATATTTGTCTTCTTTTTTAACTGCTCTGTTCCAAAGAAAAGTATACATATTGAAAGTATACAATTATTTCAAAAGAAAGCACCCACCCAGCTAAAAGACACGCTGTCTAGCACATCTGTAGATATCTTCTGCCTTATTTATTATGAATTTCCATCTCCTGCAGTGGCCAGCTCTTGTGATGCAAAGGCCTGCGATTCCCCCAATCCTGTGTGGAATTATTGAGTGTCATTTGCGCTTTTCTTTTACTGTGGTTAAATAGAGAACTTTCAAAAATAGCAAGGGAAAGACTGCACTGAACTCAGAGCGTTCTTCGAAATATATACTGCACATAATGTTCCGCGAAAGAAATACTTGTACCAAAGTAAGGATTCTGTCAAAGCTTCTGCTAGATGTATTGTCAACCAGATGGTTCCTGTCGTGTACAACAAATAAGAAGTTAATACGTGCCCTAAAAGCATACATCTTTTTTATTTTGTTCTTTTAGTTGGTTGGAAATAGTTTCAGATTTTAGATACAGTCGAGACCGCTTATTAAAATATCGGTTAAAAGAATATATCTCTTAGTTAAAAAAAAAAAAAAATCAGTATACCAAACCAATGCAATTTGTTATTTTGATCACGGATAATGGAATATCCCGCCTATCAGAATAATTTTTTGGGGAAAACTGGCTATTCCATTAAGCATGCTCAATTGTAGTTCATTTGGTCAGTTGTTGACATAGAAGGTTAGGATTTTAGAGTTGCTGTGAAATAAACTTAGGGGCTGTCCATAAATGATGAGGCGAAGTGTGACACTTTGTCACAAAGTGTCACACTTCGCATTTGCATCTCCCTCCCTATCGTCAGATGAAATGCTATTGTTCATATTGTTATAAAAAATGTCTGATGTCACGTTTCTTGTTATTCTTCAATCTCCTTTTCACAAACCGTCATAATTTCATGAGCGCCCCCCCCCCCCCCCGTTTCAGCTCAAAGCGTGACATCATTAAGGAGCGACCCCTTAATGGATTTTGTGAATGAAGTCTAAAATTAATAAATATGCAGTCCATCTAAAATCTTTTGACAATATCGGAACTATTGGAAATAATTGGTTACTCTTTTTTTTTTGAACTTTTAGGATAGTTTCAAATTTATTTCAGTGAGTTTTTTGACTTCACATTGACGGATGTAAGTCGAGTTTGAAGACAAAAAGCAATCAGCTCGTCGACCTCAGCCTCAGGTTGAATTCCATTTCGTTAGACTATGGGCAAAAAAAAAAAAAAAATATGTTTATCACTTTAGACCAGTGGTACATTTTTTTAAACCAACGACAACTACTTTATTACTAAAGGTAAACTACAATTTTTTTTTAAAAAGTTGTAGTTTACTAAGTCTTTCTAAAAAAACTACTACACAAATCGGTACTACAAATTACTTTTAAACGACTGCACATTACTTTTAAAATATAGTCGCTACTTCACCTACAAAACGCACTACACTCACTGTTTGAAGATTTAACGAAAAAAATCAAAAAATGATTTAGATTAATAAATTAGCTCATTTGAACATGGAACAGTACTAATAATTATCTATTTTTACCTTCCTTCTTTCGTTTATCTATTTATATTTTATAACCAATTTGTCATGCTAAATTATTTGTTACGATTTTTATGAATATTCGCTGCAGGAAATGATTCAAAAATTTATGATTTAAAGAATTTAACTTAGGAATGTTTATTTAGTAAGTTACCACCCTATAGCCAGGGCTATGAGTGCTAATAAGCACGAAACTGCAGTCCTCGGCTGGAATTGACTGAGCTGGCGGTGTATTTCATGTATTCATGTATCTGGGAATATTTAGTTCGTTCTTTCCAGCGAATATTAAAATAAAGTGCTATTTTATTAAATATTTAATATTTTCATAAGTATTTAAATCTCTAATTTCCTCTAAGAAGTAATCTTCATCTGAAGAAACAGATCTAAATGTGTTCTTCGGAATTGCAATTACACGCACACATATGAATCTTGAGCTTAAATTCGCATTGGAGGATATGGTTATGTTATGACCCAAATGGGGGGGGGGGGGGTAAATTCGCTATTACTTATTATTGTCAGATTGAGAATAAATCATTATACTAGTCAAAAACTTTAATTTTTTAATAGAAGTTTAATTTTGTGCTTCAAGATTTGAACGGACACCACCTCTTTTCCTACGCCATGGATAAAATGAAATAACGTTTTTTCAATCCTAGAAATAATCGCTAAAACTTTTTAAAAATTTAATAATTGACTTTTATTATGTTAAAAAATAACTAAAAAAGCAAATATAAAGAAATATGAAAAGCATCCCAAACAGTATTCATTATTAAATATTACCAAATAAGCCACCTGTAATAAAGAACATAAGTATGAATAACATGCAATCTACCAACCGCCCAATTATGCCATCTAGAGACGGCAGTTTCTTCCTTGTTATGGACTCAACAGTTTGGAATTGACAGTAACTGAGCTGTAGGCAGATGTCATCTCATTGAAGCTGAGAATACCAACAAACTGGTAGCTAAAACACATTTAGCACACCAGGGATTCTACAGCAATGGTACGGTTCAATTCGGCAATGGGGTTGTTTCCTTCAGTCAAAAGTACTACTTTTTAGTCGCTAAAATTGATAGAATACGCAAAAAAAAAGGACCCAGAAAATATTTTCATTTTCCCAACAGTTATTTTTTAGTTAATTTTTTAAACGTTTTTTAGTTAATTTTTTAAACGGTCCAATTTTTCAAACAAGGGGTGGTCTTTTTGACGTCACAAACGATGCTCTTTGGTGCATCTGTCTGCTGCGATTCCACGTTATGATAATCAAGAAGTGAATGAAATATTGCGCTCGACGCTTGCTATCAACCATATCGTTGCCAGTACACCTGAGTAAAGGAGCGAATTGAATATTACGTTCTGCGAATGGCTACAGTGAATGGCATTTCATCATTTGTGATGTCATCAGCAGAAGCGTAAACAATGAAAGAGCGCCGATTAAAGTATTTTTTTAAAAATAGTAAACTTAGTCAATTTAAAAAAAAATGGTCATCCTACGTTTTAAGCATGCTCTTTCAGAAAAAAATACTTTTAAAGTTTTGGAAACGACCCCATTGAAGGCAAAACTTGAGTTTTAAGTATTAAGTTACTACTCTTAACTACTCTTAAACCAGGGATGGAGGCAGATGTCATCTAATTTAATTTCAGAGTGCTAACAAACCGGCAGATAAAGTAAATTTACCGTACCAGCGAGAGTCCACAACAGTGGTAAGCCTTGCCTTCAATTGATGAGTTAAACTGTATTTTTTTTCTCTAAGATACACATGACCCAATATTACTGTTATCTTCCCTCAATACTCTCGCTGATATAACAAACTAGATTTTACTTTAGATATGAATTTCATATGCATTTCAAGTCACTTTAAATATTTATAATCACTGAATGTACATTATATGACTAAAAGTATGGGGCACTTTCAAAAATTCATATTTTTAAATATTTCTCAGGGAATAATAGACCAATTGCTTTGTAACTTTTGTCACATAAAAAGTATGCCCCAGCTGTCATCTTCCAATAAAAGCTGCATCATCTTTGTGTTTTGGGGATCAGTAATAAATTGAGGCTAGAAAAAACGTTTTTTGATGATCATTCATCGTAAATAGCTGAGAATACGCTGTAAGTTTCCGAAATTAGTTAGATTAGTATGTACAGTTATTTTACACTTTCGAAAAAGCATTCCTGATCTTCACGAAGATATAAGCATTTCTTTCAAAACTGCGAATTTTAGTTAAAGGGTTTTGGCTCTTAACACGCAAAGTTTTCTATCAAAGCTTACCAAACATTCAGAAATTTTGACAGCATACAAGAGAAGTATAATACTAAAATTTGAAATTAAAATGTTGAAAATTTGATAAAATATGGACATTTAAAGCAATTAGTTTTTCATTGCGAATGCGCGAAAATAGCTATTTATAACTTTTATAAACTAAAACCCTACTAGATTCCTCAACTCATGATAAAATTCCAGTTGAATATCTTAAAAATTCAGAAAGTTATCAGCGATCAAATGAGCCGAATTTCAACAATTCTTGGTCGGGCGATGAAACGTAAGGGGTCGTTTGCAACTTTTGCTTGCAATCGTTCACTCACTGTGATTCATGATAAAAGCAGATTGTTTGCGAAACGATCCCTAACAATTCGTCATCTAAGAGTTACTCTAATTCGGATCATTAGATCGCTGATTTTTTGAATTTTTAAGATATTCAACTGGAACTTTTTGCTGAGTTGAGGACTTTAGTTGGATTTTAAATTGTAAAAGTTATAAATTGCTATATTTCGCGTATGCGCAGTGAAAAATTGCTTTAAATGTCCATATTTTATCAAATTTTCAACATTTTAATATAAAATTTTAGTATTCTTGTATGCTGTCAAGTTTTCTTAAAGTTTGGTAAGCTTTAATGGAAAACTTTGCGTGTTATGAATCAAAAACCTTCAAATAAAATTCGTAGTTTTGAAAGAAATATTTATATCTTCGTGAATATCTGGGATACTTTCTCGAAAGTTTGTAAAACAATTGTACATATTAATCTCACTAACTTCTGAAATTTACTGCTTATTCTCAACTATTTACGATGAATGATGCTTAAAACACGTTTTTGTTTTTCTCAATTCGTTACTGATACCCGAAACACAAGGATGATGCAGCTTTTATTGGAAAATGACAGCTGGGGCATACTTTTTATGTGACAAAAGTTACAAAGCAATTGGTCTATTATTTCTAGAGAAATTCTTCAAAATATGATCTTTGAAAGTGTCCCAATACTTTTGGTCATATAGTGTATTTTGAGTTTTGATTATAATTTTTACGATTCTTCTATGCAAGAATGCTAGAACAGTCATTTATTTTGTATTATGTGGATTTTTTTAAATCTTCATTACTATTTTTCTTTTTTGTGTGAGCAGCATGTTATCAACGTTTAAAAAAATGACAAATTTCTCTAATTGATACGCATTACTTATTGAATAACTCACTTTTAGTTTTTGTATTACTCAGGTGGAGATTTAAAAGATGTTTTGAAATTATACCCCTTAATTTGTATTAATGTTTCATTTTTTTTTTGTATTTTAAATATATAAGTAATTTCTCCCTTTGCATTACTTAATTTGCTGTGTTAATAATTAATGATCATTATTATTATTAACAGCTTCTCTTTGGCAGTTCAAAATTTTTCTTAATAATTAAATAAACTGATTACTGTGAATTTAGTTCTAGAAATAAAAAAATAGAGAATATTGTGCAGGAATATACTTTAAAAAGTGTGAATATTTTAAAACATCCATGTATCGATTCCATTAATGTTTAATTTTGATCATCGATGCTTTAAAACATAGTTGTTTTTTTTCATTTATGTCGCACCAAGAAACGTGCACGGGGGGGGGCACCTATTGGCCCGGGCCCGACCCTGAAAGGGACACGAGATTTTTAAAATGACGGGTGAAATATATGTAGGGACGTAGGAGTAAACAATATGGAGGAATGCAAATAAAATTGATTTGTGAAGGACTCCAAAATCACTGTGCCCGCCTCTGGTCGCGCAACTGCTTTAGCAAAAACTCTGCTAATTGCACTATAGATCTCAAAAATGCCTAAATTTTAATATCAATTTCCTTAAATGGGATCTAGGCCAGCGGATCATTATTTGAATCTCATGCAACCCCATTTTTTTGTTTGTTAACACGGACCCTTTTCAAACCAGGGTGGGCCCTGAGGGGCCCTTTGGGAACCACTTGTTCAAAACAACACAAATCTAACTCTAATTCATGAACAATACCTATTGATAGTGGTATCATTAATTTTTGAATCGTAGATTCAGGGAGAATACACATTGAAAACTATGTTTGAGCAGTTAATATAAACTTCTTTTTAATACGTTTATCTGTCTTAGTTTATCATAATTCCAGTTGCTGAATTCATGCAAAGAAGGTTTATTTTAATGGCTTGGGCTTCACTCTTCTCTGCTAGCTAGTTAAGCACCTACGCAGCGAATTTCTTAGGTTTCTAAATGCTTCGGAAACTTTTCCAAACAAACAGAAAATGTGCTTGTAAAAGGAGGTTTCTGAGATTGTCAGAAAAGTTGTAGTTTTTGCGAAAAAGGTTTCTGAGTTTTTTTAGTTTACAGAAAAAAAAATGTCTTTTTTTTAATACTTCTGATGCCTTCAGTAAATAAACACAAACTAATCATTTTGTTTTGCTTTTCAGGAATATCTCGAGTCGATTACGTTTTAAAATGCTTAGGTAAGTATATTTACTTTCATGTTTTGAATAATATAACTGTATAGTATACGCGTTATCATTAAATTTGTAACAAGTCCAATAACATTTGAAATTTTATTTTGTTACATAAAAAGTACAATACAGAAATGAATCTGTTCGAAACATTTTCTCGTTATTAATTTTCCTTTTCTTCCTGTAATCATATGCTTCTGTCTGTTAGAAAGAATTAGATTTGAAACAGTAGATTTGTATCAACTCACATTACATAGACGGGTAGGAATGATTGTAGCGCAAGATAAAAATTTAACAGATTGAGCTGAGCTTGTATTTATAGTTGCTTTTTAGTTCCTCTATTTATGGCTTCCAGTACGTGTTTCTTTTTTCTTCAACCGGTTCTTGAAAAGTATGAATATTTCATTTCCATTTCTTATTTTAGACATGTACTTTTTATGTGTTGACTGTATGAAATATAGTTTTCGTTTCTTTTTTACATGTAAAAGTTCCTCCTAATCTTCTATGTCTACGCGATAGTGTCAATTTTAACGAGTAGTGCACTGTATGCTATACTTTTCTTGGGCGAAAGTTTAAAATTTTCAAGCATGTCTTTTATTGATTTGGCTTCCAGATATCTTGTTCACAAGATAATCTACTCTAATTTTTCATTTTGAGCCATCATGCATTTTTGTGTTCCATTATTTTTTTCGATTGTATTAATTTCGTATGTGTGCTAAAAATATTTTATTCACATTCTACGGTAGTATTTCAACCTCTTAATCTATCGAACCATTTTTAAAATGCTTTTATTTTAGTTTTAATCAATTTTTCTGCACTGTAGTGCCCTCTAGATTAAATCAACCAGTAAACGTGGTATATCACCAAAATGAGCAGTGTAGTTGAGGTGGGGGGGGGGGGGTGAGGAGAAAATAAGGATATTCTTTTCCCCGAAATATTTGGTTATTTATCGTAAAAATAATGCTAAGTGGCTTCAAACCACTTATTCTTTTGGTGAGGCACCTCAAACTCCAAAGTGAATTCCCTAAGTACTTTTTCCCAAATACATCACTGGCAAAGATTGTGTTGACATTGCAGTAAAACCCAAGAATTATATCTGTAATAATTCTGGGTAGGTCCTGAATCTTGCTAAAATTTCTGTGTATTCTGCCTCAATAATATAAAGCTTTAACACTAATGAAATTGAGACAAATATGTAAAATTTTACTTTCACATTTCATTCAAAACCAACTATATAACGTAAAAAAAGTAGAGATATTTTTTTAACGGTAGGTTATTAATACTTTATATCTTTTACGAACTAATGCCTTGAAAAAACGAAAACAATGGGTGTTTTTACTTCTTTATCGAAACCTAAACGAAAGCTCATCATGAATCAGAAAAAGTTTCTACATCTTTAAAGTGTAAAATTTATAATGAAGACTTTTTACTTCTTTCCGGCTTGTTTTTGCAAATGACTTATTTTCGTGCAACCGGCATAGCTTTTAACTAAATCACTTTAAGGTAAATCAAACTTTTCGCGAGCTCACATCTTCATTTTCATTTACTGTAAAGGCGAGATACTTAACCACGAACCTTGGTTGGCTTCTTTGGCGCACTAGAAGATTGCAGTCATGCCTATACAACAAGCAATAAAAGTACTAATTATGTACATGGTGAAATTGTAAAAGTGGGTCCAGCTATAAGAGGGGATCGATTGCACAAAAACGTTTCAGAATCACAAAAGGTTCTAGGGTCAGAAATGCTTTCATCATGACATAGTGTTTTCTACGAGAGTTTGGGAGAACAGAAGCTTTCTTTTTAGCTACTAAATGCTTTAAAGCATTTATAATCTTTTTATTAGGCAATACATTTGGTAAGAAAGAAACCTCTTTAACCAACAATATAAATTGACTTTTGCCGATTTATTTTGCTATATATTTTTTTTTTTTTTTTGGTACACAACCTCAAGAGTTCTTCTGCATTGGAGAAAGGCTTCTTGCATTCAAAAACATATGTACATGCAACAGTTTTTCAGTTCAGTTTTGCGCAAAGACATTGTTTCATCATTTAAAAATATCTGTTTCATAGCATGCACTACGAGAAAATATTTGTTCTATTGTACTCTCGTAGAACACCTCCTAACATATGATGAATATATTCCCGCACTGCAATGTGACTCCGAATTGTCTAGGTAAGTGTAGTCTATTGCCTAGCTTCTATACAAAAGTTTGGTCCAATTTTTCATATTCACCCTGTATATCATAGAATTCAGCAACTCCAAAAAATGTGAAGGGCAATTTTACAACAAAAGTTAAATTAAAAACTTTGACTTATGTACTACTTTCTGAAGCAAATGATTGCTTCAGAAGATATGAAAGTTTTCCATGAAACGTTTCTAATAATCAGGACAAGTTTAAGAATTTTTCTTAAGTTGTCAATTAAATAAACTATTTATTCTGAACTGAAGCAATTGTTCTGTATATTTGTTTACATAACGACTCAATTTACAGTTGACTCTTTCGTTGAAAGCGAGTTGGCTGATCTGATTATTCGTAAAATTTTGCTAATAATTCTTGACACTGACACTGCTGCAGGCTATGTGGATGGTGTATCTTAAATGGCGACAAAACTTTTCCTTGCAAGTTGCAAATATTAAAGCATTTCTTCGTTTCCTTCTCGCTTAAAAACTAAAACTTTTATCAAATAAGGGTGTAACTTTTCTTTTGTGAAAAATTTGAATTCTTGTAGCTCTTGGAATTCTGTTATATACATATAATAGAATTCTAAGAGTAAATAATAATAAAATTTTGCGAGAATATATGTAATTCTATAGTTTATTAAATTACGAAACACTAAATTTATTATAATAATGTGCTAGTGTCCCGACAATAAAATCAAATTTTGAAAGGTTTTTTTTATAACTAGAATGTGATCATACTTGATTCTAACATTTTAACGTTAAGAAAATATTGCGAAAACTTTTATTTATTGAGAATAGTGGTAATTATTTCAAAAATAGAAAATTAATGTTTTTTATCCGTTTTATTTTAAAAAATATAAATAACTGTTACAAAATGACTTGGCTACTACAAAATGTGTAGCAAATAAATAAACTGAAGGTACATGAAATACACCGCTAGCTCAGTCATTCCAGCCGAGAACTGCAGTTTCGTGCTTATTGGCTTCCTTAAGAGGTTTTCCACCTCCAGCTCAGTCACTTCCTATGCCGGGCTGATGAATGCTAATAAGCACGAAACTGCAGTCCTCGGCTGAAATGACTGAGCTGGCGGTGTACTTCATGTAATTTGTGACTTAGCCTTAGCTATAGGGTGGTAACGTACAGAAAAAACTGAAGGTAGTTAAGATCATATTGAATAATAATTTTTTTAAAAAAGTTCAGTCCTAATGTCCTTTTCTAACAGCGATTGAATGTTGTTTTCGCTTTGAAAATACAAGTTTTTTTCTTTTTTTAATGACTAAAAAGATGTTCCCGAAAATTTTTACCTACCCTCGATTTATGCATAAAAACTATTCTGCCGTGGAAAGGTAAAGCGCAGTATGTGCAAAGAGTCCTTTCAATTTAGACAATTGAAATAACAAAAATTTGGCTCTGTCGGAATTTTTGTTGAGTCCTTGTGATTACCATTTCAATTAATGTGCCAAAAGTCCCCATCGATCCCATGTGAGCTAAAAAAGTTATTCGGGGTCAAGGTTAAAATTTTAGGTTTTTTGGATTTTTCTCGGAAACGGTAAGTTTTATCGAAAAGTTCCTCAGACAAAAGTTATAGATCTCAAAATTCTCTATTAAAATGGTCCTTATGATTTTTTTCTCTAAACCAACCATTTTCCAGCTACAGTAAAACCTGTCTACAACGATACTGTTGGGACCTAAAAATGATATTGTTACAGACAGGTTATCGTTATAGACAGTTTGATTATTTATTGCTGCCATTCTGCTTGGGACCAAGGAAAATATCGTTATAGACAGGTTTATTGTTATAGACAGTATTGTTATAGACAGGTTTCACTGTATCGCGTACTCTCAAAAGACAGCCAGTCCACTTACGGATTCCCCTCTATTCGCATGGCCTTGAATAACATCTGGCTATTCTAGTCCTCGTGGCGTCGTTCACGTAACCGGGGGGGGGGACCATCCCCCTAAGGGCAAGGGCGCACCCCTTTAGTATCGCGCAGACCCTCAAAAGCAAGCCCCCCTCCCCAAATGAGAAAAATACCCCTCAAAACAACCCCTCTAAAAATTTCGATGGCGCAGACTGCTCCTACGGGGCACCCCTGACGTACCTGCTTCTTTTATAGTTAAACGTGCAGTTCGAGTGAATAAATGTATTTATTACAAACGTCTACTATTTGTGCTGATCGAAATTTAAGAAAAGTGTCGCAATTTTGCTTTATTTGCAATAAACTTTTTACTGAAAATGAAACTGTAGTGGTCAGTCATGGAATGCCAACTTTAATCGATGCAAGTGTCGGGAGGAGTGATAAGTTTGCTGATTATTTAAGAAGTCAAAAGTTACAATTCACGTGAATTGCAAAAAATCATACACCCGGAAAAAATCAGTCTCTGCAGCAATGTGTAAGGATAAAGAAGCAGGTACGTCAGGAGTGCTTACCTAGGAGCAGTCTGCGCCATCGAAATTTTTTAAAGGGTTGTTTTGAGGGGTATTTTTCTAATTTTTTGGAGGGGGCTATTGTTTTGGGGGTAGGGGCTACGTGATATTGAGGGGCTGTGCCCAAGCCCTTAGGGGGTGGGCACCCTTGGGTACGTGAACGACGTCCCGCGGACTAGAATAGCCAGATGTTATTCAAGGCCTTTTGCGAGTATAGAGGAGATTCTGTAAATTACTGGCTGTGTTTTGAGAGTACGCAATATCTGGGAAATGGTTTGGTCTTAGAGAAAAAATCAAAGGGACCATTTTTATAGAGAATTTTGACATCTACAACTTTGATCTGAGGTACTTTTCGATAAAACGAACCGTTTTCGAGAAAAATCCAAAAAAACTAAAATTTTGACCTTTGACCCCGAATAACTTTTTTAGCTCACATGGGATCGATGGGCACTTTTGGCACTTTATTTGTAATGGTAAATCCAAGGTCTCTACAAAAATTAGGCTCGGTCGGAATTTTTGTTATTTGATCACCATTTTTACGTCTAAATTGAGCGGACTAAGAAATGAGTTTCTGAGATATTTGAAGTAACGCGTTTTGGATTCCATAAGGGGAAATGTTGGAGTTGGGCTTTTTTTTCGGGCTTTATTTTAGAGGTAACTCAAATAAGCAAGCTTGTATAATGAAAATAAAGTACAATAGATGAAGCAAATGCAAAAAAAAAAAAAAAAGATGAAAAAGGGAAAATTTGCAGTTACTGCGCTTAACTTCCTCACGGCAGTATAAACACTGTTTGTGTATGTACAGATCAATCATAATTTAGTAACTTCTAAAAGCCTTATTAATAAATAGTAGAAAACTGTAGCAGTATCATTGTAATTTTTCTTAGATTCTGTATCGCATGTTTGAAGCCAGGTAAGCCCCAAACATAAATTTTGGGATAAGTGAAGTTCTCAATTTACCGATTAAAACTTCGATTTCTAACAAAAGATAAAATAATAGTATGCACAACATAGTATCGCACATCTTATTCAATGCTACCATAAGTGTCAATTTTATATTTTAGTTTAATGACAGGATTGCAGAAAAAACATGTTGAACTTTAAAATAAAATGCAAGTAAACTAGGTTAAGCTTACTACCTATACATAATTATTAAGTTTAACTGTATTTCATTTCATGTTATGCTTTGGAATGAAATACAATTAAAATTAATAATTATCCTCATATAAATAATAGCCAATTATAGAGTATCCCGCGTGTTTTAACTATGAAACTCGCACCACGGCATGATAATTTGATAAATGACTTGATAATGTTTGACACGCAGGGAATAGATTAATTGTGACAAGGCTGAACTCGATCCGGTGATTTAACTGTTTTACTGGTAAGCTTGTGGGGGGGGGGGGGTTTGACGAACTCAACCGGTAGCGACTGGGCGATTGATCACGTCACAGCTAATGACGTCAGCCAATGCTAAAGCATTGGAAATGACGTCATTATTTGTCATGTGATCAACCGACCGATGAGCTATCGGTCGCTCATCGAACACAATCTAAGACTGTCATCTCAGGAAAATGAAGAAATGTAAAAATGGTCAACAATGAACGCTATCTACTGGAATTAATCCGCTGGAGTTAGAGTTAAAACTTAAAACTACCAAAATATCACCAAACAAGAAATGGCTGCGTTCAAATGTAGGAGTAAATTTTCACCCTTCATACCATGTCGGGCGACTTTAGAAAGAACAACTAAGTAACATTTGCCAAAAAAATATAAAGGAAGTGGGTATACTCGCTTTACCCTAACCGCTTTGCCCGAAAGCAAGGTTTTTTTTTTTTCGATAATTATAATTTTAAATTAAAAAAAGCAAAACAAATAGAATGACCATCGTAGTTTAGAGGTGGTTGGTGTCAAAGTGGTGTAATATATTTGATAATTAAAAAAATAGGCTTGCATATAGATAGTAATCTTGATGAAGTTTAATTGTATTATGTTTCAAAGTCCAAATTGTCAACACTGCAATATCAGTATAAAATCAAAAACTGAAATTTTGCACTTCTGGCGTTACTGAACTGATTGTAGGATATATCTAATTAAAAAACACTTTAGGCCCCATTAAAAAATAATTTAAAAAATAATACTGCAGTAGTGTCTTCAAATTTTCTCCAACAGAGGAATTATTTTGGAAGCTTACAGTGACATCCAGTGACCTCCCATCAGACTACCCCAGTATGAAATTTATGTTTTCAAAATGTTGTGCTCATGTTTTTGCTTCACGTATAAACACGTTTTGGGCTTACGAAAGACAGGGCTAGAGTCCCAGCTACAGTTTCCAATCCCTAAATCCCAATCCCGAATCCCGCGGAAATGAGAGCAAAACCCCAAAGATTTCTAATCCCGCAAATATTTTCAATGCAAACGTTTTCATGCAAGCTTTTTCCGTTCATAATACGAATCTTTTCACAAGTTTCTTGAAGTTTCAATCACTTTCCTCGTATTTCTGCAAGAAGAACAAGAAAAACTTTGTGTCTCATATGATGAACAATTTATTTACCATTTAAGAACACAATAAAAAAGATAGTATATTTTCCTGAGAATGAATTGGTATTCTCATTCGAGGTTTTTGTTTTCATACGTCAGCAATCAGCAATTGCAGAAAAATTAAAAACTTTTTCAAAAACTATTACTAAAATTTTAAACCTAAAAAATTGCTCTTTAGAAACAATTGAGAAAGTACATTTACAGATTACAAAACATTCTGGGAGTAGCCAGAATACAATGTTGGAGCGCTTCAGTAAGCTTAAGGAAAATACTCAATCTTTAACTTACTAAAAGTATGCAATATTTTTTTCCGAGAGAAAAAGTGCAAATTATTTTTCTCCGAAGAAGCTCCATTAAAAAAACCTAACCTTATTTATGCTCGCTAACCTGTAGAAAGTGCATGCCGACACGACGTCTTTGTCACCATGAAGCTGATATTATAAATTTTGGTGGCGCGATGAAAATTATGTTGGATGAATTAGTTTACTAACCTTTAATATTCCGCACGAGTCTAAAAGAGGCGACAGAAACTTCGATCAAACACAGGATGACTCGCAGTAAGTTGCTCAAGTTTTTGTTTATCTTTTAAGTGACAGGTAAAATTAGCTAAGTTATCCAAAATCTTTTACTGAGACTTAAATTTAATGAAACCAATCAGCGTTCTCTTCCAGCTTTAATGAATCAAATACGTATGCACTTATTCAACGACAAACGTTTGTGCAGCAACAAGGTAGGGGATTTTCAGCTCAATTCAAATTGTATACAGAAGCAATACAGTGCTGGCCAAATTATTAGACTAAGACTGTTTTAAAAGCAAATTCTTTATTGATTACATAATTATAGACACATTAACGAACAGTGAAATAATTACCTAATATTTAGTATGCATTTCCTTGTTCTTGATGAGCATTTTAAGTCTTTTTGGTATACTTTTCTCAAGGTTTATACCATTTCTTAACTTTTTAAAAAAGGAGGTAAAAATTATTTATACTCGCTATTATATATACTCACACTCACTAATTACCTAAAACTAACTTTAAATATAACAGAACACATTAATAAAAAGAACTAGTGAACTGATTAAGCTGAATGAGGTTATGTTCTTACCTATAGGTAACAAAGCAGACAGTGCTGCCACCTGGAAACATTAAATTATGCTAAAATAACGTAATAATCAGTGTACAGTATGTACTGTACTTCAACAGTAAAATAAATAGTATTTTAGTACAAATAGTGTACAAAAAACAAAAAAAAACTCTTTAGTTCAATAATTTGGCCAACACTGTACACAAATCAAAAGGACATCGTCTTTGTTCGAAATTTGCCGTTCTGAGCAAAAACCAACAGCATGACTCTCACAAGAAAAGAAAAATGATGAAGTGTGAAAGTGATGGGGGGAAGAGTGCTGAAGTTTATGGGGATCGTTTGATAAATGTCCATAATTATTTAAACTCTATTATTTAAACTAATTATAAAACCAACTGCATCGGAGTTGATCTACCAAGCGTTTTCATCAAGCGCATGAATTTTTACGCAAAACTCCCTTCTCATTCTATACGAAGCAAAGGGCACACTTGTACAAAATTCTGAAAAACTACTAATTCAATTAACAAAAGCAATCTTTCCTAAAAAGTAACTTTTTCTAATTGACGCTAAAATTTAACTTTTAGAAGAATAAAATCAATCCCGCTGGATCCCAGGATCCCACGGGATTACGACTAGCAGCCAGTTTGCGTGAATAAAAGAAACTTCCTTCGAACTTGCTTATCTGTTTATTGTTAGTTATAAAAATGAACATTATATCCTCTGAATTCAGGCTGTCATTGAGTATTTAAAGCAAGTTTGAGGACTTACTGCAGTTGGTTGAAAATTCAACTGCATATTCTATGGTAGAAACCAGTTATGACACTGAAAAACCGCGTCTGATAAAATCTGAAGACATTCTGTAAAAGTTCGGTGTTTGTGAAATAAGTTTTATTATTTTCCCACTGATTTAAGGTTTGAAATTGGCAAAAATTAAGAAACAAGTTTCTGTTTTGCTGGAACGCAGACGAGACATTTTCTGATAAATAGAAATAGCATTAATAGTTTTAATTGTTCTGAATTTCTCTCGATTTTCGTCATTTTTTCGAAGATAATTGTCTTTGTTCTGTATTGGATAGACTAAACAGCTCCAGAACGTTTTATATATGGATCATATGTAAAAGAAAATTTCATAGTCAAAGTAACACGTAGATACGTATTCTATAAAAGAAGTAGCATGAAAAAAAAATGAGTAAGCAAAGTAGCGAGTAGAAACATATTTACAATACGAAGTAGACAATATAAAAGAAATTAATCGGTAAAGTAGCTTTTAGAGAACAATATTTAGTAGCAAAGTATTTAATTAAAATAAATATACATTGTATCTCATAGGAAACACTATCCGAAGAGAATAATACCTGCTTGGAAAAGGATATAAGTAGAATAAAAAAGTACTCAAAAGTTTTCGAAGTATTTCCGTATTCGTATTTACAAAATTTTCAATTAAACTATGCAAGGTTATACTTCCGCTGAGAGCTCTTTTTTCCTCCAAAATACGAGCTTGCGAAGTAATACGAACTTTTTAACATTGTCAAACATTCTTTGTTTAAATTCCTGTTTCTGGAGCAACTCATGAATCAAATATTTCCAAGAAAATATTGTCCTTTTGTGAAATTTCATTTTTAGTTTTAATCAAGATCACATTTTTGTGCATATTTTCAACGCTCCAATTTTTTTTTTAAATGCCATCTTTGCCTACTTTCAAATAAAAGTAAAAAATGGTAATAATATTACAAGGCATAATGGATAGAGATTAAATATTATTAAAAATGAAAAAAAAATCGAAATAAATAGCTTAATTATAATAATATTGAACGAGCTGATGTGTGCATCACATGACTTCCTTTTACTCCAATTTAATGTAATTTCCCCACTATTGGCATTTTTAATGTGATTCAATAGTTTACTCTCTAAACATCACTAACAGTGACCAAATTGAAACCAGATTTTAAAATAAAAAAAAAATCGTCAAATTTGTCACCAAGTTAGCGACAAAACTTGGCAAACAAAATACTGGCGATGTATCGCCAAGTGTCCGCCAAATTATAACACCACTTAAGTTTACATCGAAATTAACAATGATTTCCCCCCAAAAAGGGAAAAAGACCCCTTTAGAGACACCCGAATGCAACCAAAAAGGGAGGTGCACAACTAGACCCTACTAGGAGTTACGCACCAAATTTCAACTTTCTAGGATATTCCGTTCTTGAGTTATGCGACATACATACACACTTACGAACATACATACGTACACACAGACGTCACGAAAAAAAATCATTGTAACTAACTCGGGAATCGTCAAAATGAATATTTCGCGTGTCGATACGTTCTTAGGCACTTATCACTTATCCACGTATGGTTGAGTCGAAAAAAAAAAACTCAACATTCATTCGGGAGTGAGTAAAATAGATTTTTAAGTGAAAATTTTTCCGCGAATACAATACTTCCTTTTTTGTATAAGGAAGTAAAAAAGTATTGTTTTACGTCGGGGAAAGATTGTCTTTCTGTCAGTTTGTCAGTCTCAATAATCACTTTGGATTTTTTACTCGAATAATGTCAGCCAAGACACTCCAGTGCAGCGTTTCGTTCCATTTAGGTCCACATTTAAGTTAGTTTCTCCCATACGTAAACCTGAAAACTTCCAAACCCGCTGAATTAAACCTAATTTATTATTATTCTTAAAAACCGTTCATTTTCATGACTTGCATAAAATTACTTTTTATTTGATAAGAAACAAAATATGACAGAACTTAGAAGATAAAATTTTACTGGTACTTTGGTTTTGAGGGTACTAAAAAAGCATGAAAAGAAAAATTTTGCCGCCTCTATATATTTGCAGCCCTGGGCAATTGCCGATTGAATCGGCTCCGGTTCTGTATTGAACATGAACAGTTCAAAGGTATGAACATTTGCACTACGGAAAAATTGAATACACGCGTAAGCAATAAACTAACACTTGAATTTGCATTGAAAAAAAAAAACTTTGTATAAAACAACTTTTGACAAATAATGTGTGATTTTTGTTTACTTTATTTGCTATTTTAAGAATATTTTTTGAACAATACAATTCAAGATATTTTCTCCTACTGAGGAAATTCAAACCTTTTAATTTAAAAAGCTAAGAACACCAAAAGGTTTTTTGCACTGAAGAATTCAGAAAATTGCAGAAATTCCGCCCCCCCCTTTACCTCCCTTACCAAGGAAATGGAAAAAACGTAACCTGCTGTAAACGATTTTATTTTTGACATTAATAATTTAGTGATTTGTACCTATGCGTAATTTTGAAATTGCAATTAATCATTTCTGTTTTTAGCAATCATTAATAAGGTAAAAATTCTTTTAAAGCATATTTATACACTCCTGTTTGTGAAAGTTGCAACACCATGAAGGAAGCATCATAGTTGAATGAAATTTAATACACAGTTGAGTGGTAATGGTACAAAAAAATGATTACATTTTTAAACCAAACAAACAACAAAAATTAGTATTTTGTGTGGCTACCACGCACCGCAATAAGAATTGCTGCACGACTCGGCATGGAGTGAAACACATTTTTTGAATATCTGCCTGCGGAAGAGTATTCCATATTGTTTGTACGCGCAAACAAAGTTCGTCTGTCGAAGCAACCGAACGAGGATCACGAGCGAGACGCCGTCCAACGAAATCCCACACATGTTCAATCGGTGACATATCCGGGGAATATGCAGGCCAAGGAAGAAGCTGAACTTTCTGCGAATCAAGGTAGGATTTGACAGTCCTGGCGACATGTAGACGGGCATTCTCCTGCTGGAATACAGCCCCTGGCAATCCTTGCAGGAAAGTAATAGCTTGGGGCTGTAAAACTTCGTTTATGTATCGGGAACTGTTCAAATTGCGCACAATTCGTATCAATTGTGATCGTCCATGATATGCTATAGCACCCCAGACCAGAATTCCGGGTGTTCGTCCACTGTGGCGTTCGATAATGCACTCCGGAATGTGCCATTCTCCGGCATAGTGCCTGACACGAATTCGGTCATCATGGTGCCACAAATTGAAGCGGGATTCGTCAATAAAGACGACCTGTTGCCAGTCAGCACTCCAACTCCTATGCACATTGGATCATTGTAGCCGCAGGCGACGATAGTTTTGCGTAAGAGGAATCCTGTATAAAGGAATCCTTGCGCGCAGCCTACGCTGCGTAGTGTTGCAATTTTCACAAATTGGAGTGTATTTCAATGCTGTTTTTGACCACTGAAATAATAAATAAATCTTCATTGATTTTTTTTTTATCTGATTGAAATTAAGCTATTTTTACTTCCTTTTACAAAAAAGGAAGTATTGTATTCGCGAAAAAATTTTCACTCAAAAATCGGGCTAAATTTCCATTTTACTCACCCCCGAATGAATGATGAGTTTTTTATTCAACCCGACCACACGTGGATATATGCCTAGGAACGTACAGACACCCAAAATATCCATTTTGACTATCCCCGAGTTAATTACAACAACTTTTCTCATGACGTCTGTATGTACGTATGTATGTATGTCACATAACTCAAGAACGGAATGTCCTAAAGAGTTAAAAATTGATACGTAGACTCATAGTGGGGTCTAGTTGTGCACCTTCCTTTTTGGTTGCATTCGGATGCTCCAAAAGGGGTCTTTTGTCCCTTTTTAGGGGGGGGGGACTCATTGTTAATTTTGATGTAAACTCAAGTGGCGTTATATTTTGGCGGACACTTGGCGATATATCGCCAGTATTTTGGTCGCCAGGTTTTGTCGCCTGTTTGGCGAAAAATCTGGCAATTTTTTTTTTTTAAAATCCGGTTTCAATTTGGCCACTGTTGATGTTTAGAGAGTAAACAATTGAATCACATTAAAACTGCCAATAATGGGAAAATAACATTAAATTGGAGTAAAAGGAAGTCATATGATGCACACATCAGTTTGTTGAATAAATATTTTCCTGACAACATTTTTAACTTATTCAAAAAGTAAATTAAGTTTTGACGGATTTTTTTTTTTTTTTTTTTTTTTTTTTTTTTTTGTTGCAATTCGTTTTTCGCCACTTGTTTCCCCACTTGTCTCCATTTACGTAGTGAACAAAAAGTTCTTTGATTTCTGTTTAAAAATTCTAATTGTTAGAATCGACTAAAATATTATAACTCCCCACTTCGTTTCATAAACGTTATAAAATGGTTGTGAATATTGGGACAACCATTTTATAACGTTTATGAAACGTTTTGCAGAGGCTGCCTGGGTAGTTGTCCGAGAGAATGAAATCAATACAGTTTTTTTATTAGCTAAAATGTTGTCTTTTCACCTTAGATACATACAATTGAATGAATTTTGAGTGTACCTAGTCAGTTAAAAGAAAAAAAAATTACGCATACTTCAATGATTGGCAAAATTTTTTAAACCTGATTCATTAGAACTTGCCCCACACATTCGACGTTTACTTTTCTGTAATTTGTAACTTAGATTTTACTTTAAAGAATGCTTAAACCATCAGCAATGGGCGCAGAAGAATCGTCATTAAGAGTATAAATTGAATAATTGGTTCTGCAAAATAAATTTGGGACAGTTATTTTGCTTTTTTTTTTTTTTTTTTGGCCATTCCACGGAAAGTCAGACATTTTATCCTGCATGTCACATCTCTGTATTTAATTTTTAAATGAAGCAAAAAAAAATGTCAAAGAAATTACACATGTATGTGAGAGTGCTTAAGCACAAAATATGCGTATTTTTTAAATACATTTTCCTGTTGAAATTTTTTATAGAGGTGTCACGTGTAGAGCAAAATGCTTGAGTTTCTATGGAATGGCAGAGAAAATGCTTTTTTTTTTAAAACTAATACTAAAGAATAATTAGGAAAGCAAAGTATATAGTTTAAAAAAGGCAGCAGGTGATTCGGAGGGTTTTTGCTGGAATGAAGAATGACCAAAAGTGTATCCTACTTGTGACATCAATGACTTCACTTGAAAAAGGATAATTTAAAACATTGGAGTCCTTTATTTCCCATTTTTCTCTGGGTCAAACATTTTTTAACTGTAGTTGTGAGAGGAAAAATTTCATCCAAGTGGTCCCACACATGACGGTGGAATCACGTTAACATTAAAAACATTTTATTATGCGTCTAAAATATGTCTGATCATATTTTCAAACGACATCGAAAATATGCGATGCCATCAGCTAAAAGTTGTGCATAGAATTGATTGTGCATTTTTGCTGGTTTAAATCGCCACCTGTCTGCATGCCTACTATGTCGATTTTTTTCTTTTTTCTCCCTCCCTTCTCAGCCTAATCTTAAGCTTTTATCAACCCAGGAGGGATTCCCTCCCCTCTTTCTCGGTCGATATTGCTCGATATTGCATAGGAATATAAAATATGAAAGGCTGGACATCATTGCTCGCATATCGAAGATAAAATTCTGGTCTTGTGAGGGGATGAAAGAAGAAAATCTGAGGCCTTTTACATACGCCCATGACACTTTATTGATCGAAGAATGGGCAGAATGTCTTGCGCTTAAAATTCATAACCTTAGTTCGAAATTCTTCCCACGTTTACTTTATTTCCTAGGGTACTTCGTCTTGTGTTGCGGATATAATACGTATTAGTTGAATGAAGTTACCTTCAACCAGCTTTTATTAGAGCTTCGTCATAATAGCAACGAAGAAAAAGTTACGTTTAAAGTAGATCATAGTTGTTTTTGATAGAAAATGTTTTGATAGAAAATGTAATGATGAAATACGTTTTGAAAAAAAACGTACAATGGATATGTTTCAAAGAATTTGGACGTTTTAAAGAGGTGACCTTTTCTTTTTTTTTCTCTCTGTTTCTCCAGCTAATTGTTGTTCTGACGTATTACATGAGTACCGGCTAGATGTTTGTCCTTAATTTGAAACATACTTCAGACGAGGATTCAATTACATTTACTCCCGGAATTATTAAAAATAAAGACTTATTTTGACGGTTGTGAAGTGGCAATCCGTTTGACGGCGGAATCGTGTCATGTTTTTTTTTCGTAACCAACGTTTTTTTTGAGCAATCACGATTGCTTATTGTTCTCACTTTACTGTTTTGATGTCCTATGATTTTATTTTCCCCACGCCTCCCTCTGCAGTACCACCGTCGTGTCGACCGGCTCCTCCCGATGCTGCTCCTCTAGCGAGCACCGTCTCCAGGTTGCGTCCATATCCCACACGCATACATACACACACATACCCACACTCATGCCTGGACACAGACATACATACACACTACACACACACACGCGGACACATACCTACACACTCATGCCTGGACACAGACATACATACACACTACACACACACACGCGGACACATACCTACACACTCATGCCTGGACACAGACATACATACACACTACACACACACACGCGGACACATACCTACACACTCATGCCTGGACACAGACATACATACACACTACACACACACGCGCATACATACACACACTCACACACACACGTACCCACACACTCATGCCTGCACACAGACACAAAGACACACACTCGTGATGGCGAAAACAATAATTTGAATTCAAGATGTCAAAATTCAAATTGATTTTTTTTTCTTTTACTTCCAGTAGCAGGCTGCATTTCATGTACAAGAGTTTGCCATTAATGTATATTTTTATTGTTAGTCGATTTGTTAAAAAAAAAACGCAACTAATGATTACTAATAGCGATATTACTTCACGTTTTCCTTTTTAATAGATCGATTCGAGCAAACTCTTACTATCATCCAAGATTTTTTATCTTAGATAGTTTAGTTCCGATTTCCAGTGACCATAAAATACTTTAGTTAGATATTTTAATAATACAGTGTTTTATGAGTTATACTCTATTTCGAACTACTCTTTCAAGTATTCGTATTTATTTTAGAAATTAAAACGTTTCGCTATTAATAAATAAATCGAAATTTAAAATTTTGAATCTATATTTTTAATAAATAAATCAAAGTTTAAAATTTTTAGTCTATAATTTGCTCAATCAGTGTATAGATGCACATGCTGATATTATATGTCAGCCAATTTTTATAAAAATAAACATTCATTTTGACGCCAAAAGGATAATTTCTGCAATGTTGAAGTGGTTAAAGGTTTTATAAATGTCCAAACGTCCAAAAGCTTCAGTTTGTTCTTGGTTTTTTGATCAAATCGATTTCATCTTATAGCTGCTCTTTATTAATAGTGTATGTAAATTAAGGTAAATCGATACTTATGATAAAGCTTATGTTTGTTTTTTAATTTGGACACAAATGTTGCAGTTGTAGTTATTGAAAAAAAACAATAATTAGTTGAAAGTAAAATAAATGAGCTGATGTGTGCATCGCATGACTTCCTTTTACTCCAATTAATGTCATTTTCTTATTATTGGCAGTTTTAATATGATTCAATTGTTTTCTCTCTAAATATCACCAACAGTAGACAAATTGAAACCAGATTTAAAAAAAAAAAAAATCCGCCAAATTTGTCGCCAAGTTGGCGATAAAACTAGGCGACCAAAATGACTGGCGATATATCGCCAAGTGTCCGCCAAATTATAACACCATTTGAGTTTACATCGAAATTAACAATGATTCCCCCCCCCCCAAAAGGGACGGTCCCAATTGTTTACTCTCTAAATATCAATAAATGGCCAAATCGGAAACAAATTTTTTAAAAAAGCGCCCAATTTATCGACAAGTTGGCGACAAAACTTGGCGACCAAAAGACTGGCGATATATCGCCAAGTGTCCAACAAATTATAACACCACTTGAGTTTACATTGAAATTGACGATGATTCCCTCCCAAAAAGGGGCAAAAGACCCCCTTTGGAGCATCCGAATGCAACCAAAAAGGAAGGTGCACAACTAGACCCCACTAGGAGTCTACGTACCAAATTTAAACTTTTTAGGATATTCATTTCCTGAGTTATGCGACATACATACATACACACTTACGCACATACATACGTACATACAGACGTCACGAGAAAACTCGTTGTAATAAACTCGGAGATCATCAAAATGGATATTTCGGGTGTGTCTACGTTCCTAGGCACATATCCACGTGCGGTCGGGTTGAAAAAAAAACCTCAACATTCATTCGAGGGGAACAAAATGGAAATTTAGGCCGATTTTTGTGTGAAATTTTTTTTCGCGGATACAATACTTCCTTTTTTAGTAAAAGGAAGTAAAAATTAGTATCTTGATTTTTTTTTTTTTTTCATTTTTTATGAACATAAAAATCCTTTCATATATAAATAAAGTATAATAAGTATAGGGAATGGTTAGTGAAAACTTAAAGAAATTTACATAATTTTTAAGGCATCGGTGAAATGGACTTACAATTTAAAGTGAACTAAAGTAAATAAGTCTGTAAAAGTAATAAAACTACAATAAAAAAGAGACTCATAGAGAGCAAAAGAACAATGAATCTACGGGAATTTCTTTAGAAATAGCTTATATCACCAGTCTGACACTAAATCCTGTATCTAGTTTTTGGAACCTAATTTGCTTCAATTTGAAGACAAAAAAAAAAAAAAACTTAGAGATATATTGCTAAAAGAGGGGACTATATGAACTTCGGTTTCCAGAAAGGAAATTTGAACATGTTCCTTATATACACACTTGTTTGTGAAAATTGCAGAACCATGAAGGAAGCATCATAGTTGAATGAAATTTAATACACAGTTGAGTGGTAATGGTACAAATAAATGATAACATTTTCAAACCAAACAAACAATAAAAAGAGATAGAAATTAGTATTTTGTGTGGTCACCACGCGCCGCAATAAAAGCTGCTACACGACTCGGCATGGAGTGAAACAAAGTTTGAATATCTCCCTGCGGAAGAGTATTCCATATTGTTTGTATGCGCAACCAAAGTTCGTCTGTCGAAACAACAGGACGAGGATCACGGGCGAGACGCCGCCCAACGAAATCCCACACATGTGGCAGACGTCTCCGAATTGATGAAGCATACAATAAAACACCTGTAGCTATTGACCACCGTGCTGCCAATTGTCTAGAAGAAGCTGTGCGGTCCGTCAGCGCCACACGCACCAGGTGTCTGTCATCGCGAACTGACGTCACATTTCGAAGTCCACTCCCGGATTTCCGAGCTGTCCGACCCTCGTCCGTCCACTGCTTCCAAACACGCTGAGTGTTGCTGTTACGCTGCACACAAGCGACTACTGCACGATAAGACAATCCAGTTTCACCAAGGACGACTATTCTGCCCCGTTCAAACTCCAAAATTTGCTCAAATTTCGCTTTCTTTCGTAAGGCATAGTAAAGATTCGATCAACGTTTACTCTAGTATATAACCACCGATAATCATACACGCCCCTCTACAGCCGTCTATTTATATTCGGTTTGATCCACCGTTCAGAGGGTGTTGCTCAGCATACGCATGCGCTACCGATCTGCAATTTTTAATCATTTGCATATCATTCCCTACTTTACATTTCCTGCAATTTTCAGCTCACTCTAAGTTCTTCGTGGTGTTGCAATTTTCACAAACAGGAGTGTAGAAATTTAGGACGATATGTAAGTAAATTTTTTTTCGAGAATACAATACTTCCTTTACTATGTAAATGGAAGTAAAAAGAGAAAACGGTAGATGGATCATATATTGAAAATATATATATATATATATATATATATATATATATATATATATATATATATATATATATATATATATATATATATTTGTTTTACAATTTATTTTAAGTATTCACTCATTATTACATATAACTTTTTTCCTGTATGTGTTATGATGTTTTCTTGAGAAGTCGGGCTTGCATTTTATTTTTACTTTTATCACAATTTTTATTGCAAAATATATTTAAAAAAAATACACAGATATAACAAAATTTTAATTCATTAGTTTTCTTCAATGCATTCACATTATGATTAGAAATCCTTACATTTATTCTCCGTGCATGAAGTAAAATGTCAAATTGGTTTTTTAAATTTACGCTAAAATAATAGTATTAGGTATTATGTTTTGCTTGAAATTGCATAACGTTCCGTTAACTTTTTAATTAGTGGTCATCAATAAAAATTTTAAAACCTTTGAAGGAATATTACTTTTTAAATGCTTTCACTCAAATTTAGAGTTTTATAATAGTTAAAGCTACAATTAATTGAGTTTTCTTTTAATACCTTTATTTGCTTTAATCCAGCAGAATTTTATTAAATTCAATAAACCTAATGAATTAATTCCCTTCTTTAACTATATTTTTTTCATGCAAACTTTAACAAAAAGTCATTTCTTTTTCTCCAGTCATTCGAAATATCGAACAAGTAAATAAATTTGATACTTCACGAAACTCATTTTTTGCGCTTTAAAAATAAACTTAGAATCAAATAACGTGTCAGAACTTTGCTCAAGTACTAAGTACATCTATACAACATTCATCTTCTACGCTGCTGTTTATTTATTACCGTTAAACAAGTCAATTTTAATGTACTTACATGCTTAAGAACTTGGTAATTAGATGCAACGAAGCGCTCAAAACGTAATCTTCCTCGCACTCAATTTTGATTACAATCTTAAAAATTTAAAATTACTAGGATTTAAAATCACGTTGGACTTGCTGTGACGCCCATATAAAGGCAAAATGCATATTTTAATGTTGTTGTAGGGGGTGCAGTGATTAACATAGCAAAGAAGTTTTCTCAAGGAACGGATGAAAAATCAATATATGCTATTTCTGTACCCCATTTCTCACGGGGCGAAGTGAAGCATCAAGAAAAAAAAAGTAAATGATCTCTAGGATGTTTAGGATAACGAAAGGGTTTCAAAACTTGAAATACTTGATTTTACGCATTGGTAAAAAAAAATAGTTTTAATTAAATGTTTTCAGATTCGAGACTTCCTGATTGAATAGAAAATTGAATTTTCTTTTTTGTTATTATATTTATAAAATTGAATGACGATTCACTGAGCTTATATGAGGCATAAGATGCTCGTTCTTAGTCGTCAACAAAATAAGTATATAATGAATAAAAACTAAAAAAATGTAGTTAAATGGGAAAAGAAAGTTTTTTATCCTTGCTTTAAAGCTAAAGCAATTTAAATACACTGTTCGACATTGAAAATGTAACACCAAGAAGGAATGGTCAGAAAGTGATGAAATTTGGAAAAAAGACAGACAGCAAGGAATAATGAATGATCTTAATTTCAAAATGATAGGCAGAATACAGAGCGAGAACGGCGTCGGCTCAGTAGGACGTAGGACCACCGCGGACAGCGATACACGAAAAACATGTCTAGGCATAAAGTCAATAAGGGTGTGGATGGTGTCCAGAGGGATGGCTCTCGATTCCCTTTCAACCATTTGCCACAGTTCGTCTTCTGAACGAGGCAGGGACAGAGTCTGCAAACGGCGTCCAATCACATCCCACACATGTTCGATTGGTGACAGGTCAGGAGAGTATGGTGGCCAGGGAAGCATCTGCGTGCCTTGGAGAACATGTTGGCAGTGCGAGCACTGTGTGGTCGGGCATTATCCTACTGAAAAATTGTATTAGGTATCCCTTGAAGGTAAGGGATTGCCACCGGCCGCAGCACATTATCCAAGTATCGTTGGGCCGTCATAGTGCCCTGAATATGAAATAGAGGTGATATGGAATTGTACGCAATTGCGTCCCAAACCATTACGCCACGTTGTCGTGCGGTGGGACGCTCCACAGTTATTGCCGGATTAGATCTGTCTCCACATCGACGCCACACACGAATGCGGCGATTATCACTGGATAAACAGAAGCGGGATTCATCTGAGAACACGATATTTTGCCATTCTGTCATCCACGTCGCTCTAGTCCGGCACTATACTAAACGTTTCTGTCTATGTTGTGGGGTCAATGGCAGTCTTCTCAGCGGACACCGTGATTGCAGACTACGTACGACCAAACGACGGGAAATAGTTCTGGTTGACACGAAAACATTCAGGGTATCTTGCACCTGCTGCAGAATCGAGGAACAAATGACTTGTGGGTCTGCAACAGCTTGTCGGTGGATGCGTCGATCCACGCGTTCTGACGTCACTCTGGCTTCCCCTGCACCCCTCAATCTTGCCACATTTCGTTGTTCCATCCATCTTCGGCCCAGCCGATGCACCGTGCTCGCATCCATGTGGGTATCAGCTGCGATTTGACGTACGGACGAACCTCCTCTTCTCAGTCCGATCACCATACCCCTCGTAAAATCGTCTATCTGCTGGAAGGGTCTTCGTTGACGGCGGCCTGGCATTCTCTCGTGTTACACGTATCCTTCTACACAAAAACAAAATTTCTTCGATAATTCTCCAGTCAGAAATAACGACACGAATATTGCTCATTCTGCAAGTTCCTTCCCTTATATCTTACTTCACGTGCGTCGGAGAACTGCGCATGTCACGTCATTTACATAACTCAGTAATGTACATCTACTCTAAAATTTGCATAAATTTCTGAACACTCCTTCTTGGTGTTGCATTTTCAATGTCGAGCAGTGTATATCTGTTAACGAAAGTGTTGCTTGGGAATGGCGTTTAAAAAGTGAAGTCTTTGAGAAATTTTGTGTAAAATGCTCTGTCAAATTTGCGACAACTGTTATAGTATAAGAATACATAACTGCTGCTGAAGCAGGACAAGTATATATCTCAAAACGACATGCATACTATTCAGTATATCAAGATGTACTCTAAAATTTTCGTAAATTTCTGAACACTCCTTCTTGGTGTTTCATTTTCTATGTCGAGCAGTGTATGATAAAACTTGAATGCCTATTTTTTTAGTACGACCCAAGTATTCTAGTGCTAAAACGCCCAAAAAAACGCCAAAATGGAAAAAACGTATAAAGTATGGAAAAACGTTTATATACACTGAAAAAAAATAGAGTAAAAAGAGTTCACATAAGCCAATAACTGCAGCTTTTACATTAGATGCTCGTAAAAAAAAATTAAGTATTGTTTCCTCAAATCACTGTATGGACGTAACAGTCAACGTTGCTATTTTCTTGAGTAACTTCAATTCCTTATTTGATTGCCTGACTACGTCCCAGTGTTTACCAGTCAGTTTTTAAAGGCAATTTGATTTTCTTTTGGATAAAGGAATTATGCATTTATATTTAAATGCATAAAGGAATTATACATTTAAATTTCCTCTGTTTAATTGGGTTCTTTTAGCTGCGTTACTGCATAATGCATACGCTTCTATGTTAAATTTTTTTTAGAAAGTTGATTTTGCCATGAATGCAGAGCGAAACGTTTTATGATGGTTTTCTTTAAATCGCTTTGTGTTCAACTTTAAAAACTAAACCAGTTGATTTCGGCAATAAACACCAAACAGTTTGTTTTTAGATATAAACTTAGGTTTTCGGAAAGAAATGTTTTTTTTTTTTCGTGCTTTCATGAAGTGATTGCAATAGGCAGCAGTTTCCCCAAACTTAAATGACGAAATTTAAAGCAGTCATAGATTTAAGAAAACAAGGTCATGTTGGATTTTAAAATTGAACACTTTTGTACTGGAATTTCGTTATAACAAGCGAAAGTACGTTTCTCTTAACTAAGTGAAACAATTTTAGAAATTAATGAAGAAATGCAATATACAAACTAACACAGTGAGCAACAAACATTGCCAAATGATAGAAATAATTTCTAATGCGTTTTGTATTAAAATTACTGTTTCTTTGAGTACTCAATATTTGCTATAACAAGCAAAGATGCGTTTCCTTAGAAAAGAAACAATCTTAGAAGTTGAAGAAAACACGCAATGTTAAAAACTAACCAGAGTGAGAGACAGCCTTAAAAAATAACAATGATAAATATAATTTTTAATGTTTTTATTAAAACTGCCATTTTTTTTATTGCTCAGTATTTTTTAAAGCTATGCTGTTGTGTACTTTTTGTGAAAAATAAGTTATTGTCACCGGGTGATACTTAGTCACATATTTTACCCAAATGCAATGTTTTATAGTCATTTGTCGGTAGGAAATATTTTTATTAAAAAATCCTAAAAAGTTTCGTCTGAATCAAATGGAGACACACTACTTTAACCGGGAATACCTCATTTTGGACTTAGCTGCAGATACCACTTTTGTGCTTAACACGGTAGTATGGATGTTGATAAGAAACGGCTTTTCTTGCTACTGCTGTCTCATAAAATGAAACACGGTGAAAGATACTAATTGCACTTCTTTTTCTTCTGGCACTACAGCCACGGATAGGGATATTTTTAACGCCTCTACAAGCGCATTTTACGCATTAAAAAGCGAAAATACGCTTAAAAAATTCCGTTCAGCGTTATTTTACGCTTTGTATTCTGAATAAAATTTTAGCATCCTGGAAAACTGAAAACAAGAAATGGTAACTTTTAAAAATTTTACTTCAATGTTTGTTTGTTTTAATGTAAAATGTTGAACATTCTAAATGTTAATTATCAAAATAACCACAAATGAGTCAGTGAGAAGCAAAGAGATATAAGTGCACATTTTCAAGTTTAAAGCTAACGTCGTAGGTAGGCTTTCATTGATTTTTTTTTTATAGATCAAGCTGTACAGCAGCATCTACCTGTACTACTAATTCTATCTCTTGCCCCAAGACAGAGGAAAAGTTTCCTTACTATTTGTACTGGTTATCTCCAAATTTTTAATTTTGGCATTTACATCCCTTTGCTTCTCACTGCCTCAAATGCCTTTTTTCCCTGCCATCTTCCACTCTATTCTTTGTTATAGTTTTATGAAATTGTTTCAATATAATATATCATATAATTGTTTTTTAATATTGTATAAAAATTGCTAAGATATCATATATAATTCAAAACAAGATTTAACAGCCTCAGTCAAAGAAAAATCTTTTTTTAATATTTCAGATACACAGCCTCTGCTCTCTGTTAATCACTTATAAATCACATCAAAGACTAGAATAGAATATTTTGCATCATTTTCTTCATACTGTTGAACGTTTTACTTAATCATTAGCCTGAATGTAAGCTGAAAATGTCCAAAATAACTATTAAATATAAACGTTTGAACGATTTATACTCCATCAAAAAGCTTTAAATAGAAATTTAAATATTTTGCTCCGTTGAGTTAAATCCATATTGATGGCTTACACAGAATTGACTCCAATTCTGAATATTCTTCTGTGATGACACGGAGAGCGGAATTTTATTGCGTAACGTTAGTTGGAAAAGCGCAGTGTAGTGTCGTTTTACGTAAGATGTGCACAATTTATCCCGTCGGCAAGGAGTATAAATTTACTTGATGGTAATTTATGTTTTACGATGTTATATATTTCTTAAATGATACGCAGTTTCCGGAAATTGGTTTGCTAAGTTTTACGCCATGTTGTAAGAAGACAGTAAGTTATTCTTGCTGGTTATTACCTTTACTCTGAATAGTGTTAAAATAATTCCTGAATTTTCAGCCTGTCTTTTCTTTCCGATTAGTAGCTTTTGATTGGATATTGCGTTTCTTTTATGTTATTTTGGTAAATAAAAATGCACTAGTCTGCAACCAATCAGAGGGAAAGGTGGACTTCCGGCTTCTGAGCGGAAACGGGTACGTCCATAACTGTTAGGGCTGCCAACACCTGCATAGCAAGTTAAAAATTTGAAGCTAATGATAGTTTAACGATTAACAATAACTCCAGTCTTGCAATTTTTTAGAAATAAGGTGTCTAAAAAATCAATTACAAATTTCAGAAATAGTATAATACTAAATTGATTGAACACATGAATATTCCCTGCTGGACCGCCGATTTATTTGGTTTCATCTTTGTTGGCCGCTTGCCAATTTTCCATGCGAAACATGGTCGGACAGTAAGGTGAGAATTTGTTCAATTCTCGTCGAGGTGTCTCATACATTTTTCTTCGCTTACTCAATGCACAAATATGTAGTTATGTAATCTCTCCGGAAACATTCCTGTCGTTATTAAGTAAAATGCGTTGTAGAGCACCCCCAAAGTAAAGTAAGTATCATTTTGGAAGGATCCTTTCTGCTCACCTAAAACTGTCTTCTGGCTAGACATTGAAAAATTCATTAAAAAAACAAATCTTTCTGGTAAACTGATAGTAGAGTGCTTACAAAATGGGGCGTGACTTAAGAGTTAATTTGGTACTGATTTGAGGAGGGAATCCTCGGTAAGTAGATGTTGTCGATTGATAGCATAGCGCCCTGAGCTCTAAAAAATCTTAAAATAAAATCATGAGTATCAGCATTTGTCATAACAAAATTCAAATGTAACTACAAATTTGGGACGAAGAGAGTAACATTTTTTTCGCTCTTCGTCAAAACTACTTTACAAATGCTCTTCGCAAGTTTTTCTATGTAGAGGAGATTGAAGAGATTTGCCCCCCCCCCCTCGCCCTCACCTCCATTATTTTCTTATTTAAACACATTTGTAACTGGTGAGCACCAGAGGGAAGCATGATATTCAGTCAAATTAAAAGCTGTTTCCATTTTTTAGCCAATTTGAAGTACAATTAAGAAGAAATCACGTGTAATAGCTTTTTCACGCAAAAAAGTAAAATTTTTCGTTACAAATTCATCTCCTCTGTGCGATTTACCATTTCCTTTTACAGAAGTAAGTTGCATTTTTTATATCCTCTGTTTAATGTGCTAAAAGCCTGTATACTTCCTTTCAACATTTATTTTAATACGTTTTTTATTATATTTTCGAAAATGGCTATTAAGGGAGGTTTAATCCCACATCAATTACGAGACGTTTGACCCAAGTGAACCCCCCACCCCCCATTTAATTTCGTTTGATGATGTAACATTTTTAAAACAATGTACTTTATTTTATTTGTTTTAAGTAAGATTGTGCTGAGGTGACCTTATGCCAGAAATCATATTTAAATAAAAATGGCAAAGAATCATCTTTCGAATAATTCATGGCAATTAACACCATTTAACCGTGTTTTTTTTGAGCCTGAAGTTTTATACCTCTAAAAAAAACACCCTTTATTTCCTTTCGAAAAAAGTCAACAAGGAATTTTTTTTATGGAAACTTAAAAAAAAAAAAAAATTCTGAAAAGTGGGTTAAACCTCCCCAACTTCTCCTACTCAAAAATCAGAATCCCTGGCTAGATTTTTAAATTGACATTATATGCACCGTTTTGGTTGGAAATTTTTCACTTTTGTATTCAGCATGAAAGAAAGCAATGTTTAAATACATAACGAATAACGACCTTTGTGTTGAAAATTAAATGAATCAATTAACCTACGTTTTGAAGCACAGTAATTTGCAATTACTGTGCTTCAAAACATTGGTTAATTGATTGATTTAGTGTTTTCATATACCAGAAATTCAGTCAAAAAATTTTATCACTAAAAAACATAAACGGTTAACTTTAAATAGTTAAACTAGTTAATTTTCATAGATTTACCAATGTATGTTGGTTAAATAGTTTACGAGAATAATAAGCTTGTCTGGCGCCTAAAAAGGAAATTTTATTTATAAAAAGTAACTCTTTCTCAACACTTTATTTGCCATGAAGAGTGTTGACAATTTTCATGAAAACACTTTTTGCTGTATCGCATTCCTGTCTGGAGACAGAAAAAAGTGTTCTTGTTAGCGGGTTTCCTCGCCTCGCCTGCACTAATTGCTTAGTTAGGAATAGATTTCGTGGAATCGATAGGATTTCGTTTTGTTTTCATTGGTATTCGATTGACTGCTGTTGCTAGGAATCGAAATCATTTTTCTGCTCCGTTAGGTTTAGATTTTTGTACAAAAGAGCAGTTGACAATATTGATATTTCTCACTGTTCATTCAGAGAATTTGGGTTGTCAATAAATATTTAGTTTATCGTTATTGTAGGATGTTTTATTTATTGGTTGTGTTATTTTTATTGTCAGATGCCTTACAAATGCATTTGAGACTTCTATCTATAAGGTATTTCAGGTCGTGTTTGTTTGAGGGGCGGAGATATATCGGTTGTAGGGAGGGAATAGAAGGTGGCGACTGGGTAATGGTGATTAAATGCCTTCTGTATTCAGAGAATAAAATATGATTTTGTTACCAGAAATGAGGCAGTGAGAAGCATAGGGATGTTAAGTGGACATTTTCAAATTTTGAGTAAAACGCATTAAAAGATGACATCCTAGGTAGGCTTTCATTATTATTTTTTTTTAATCATGCTGTATAGCAGCAACTACTGGGGCTACTAGTACCATCGCTTTCCCCAAGACAGAGGGTAGGTTCACCTACCATGTGTACTGGTAATCTTCAAATTTTAACTTCGCCTCTTAAATCCCTTTGCTCCTCACTGCCTCAAATGTAGAGTCTAGGAATTTACGTCATTTATGGTTTTCACAATTTTAACGTAGAGAAAATATGTATTTGACTCCAAATAAATTTGACTTTTGCTACATGCTGTTTAAAAAATTATTGTGCATCTATAATGTATGACTGACTGTTTTTTACCCGTAATTACATGAAAAACAAGGAGGGCCGCAACTTTTCCGGACTTATTCTATTTCTAGTGAAGGCCAAAACTGGGGACATTTTTGGAAATGTATTCATTTTGCATGCTTATAGAAAATGTTCACAAAATGGAAACTCGTATTATCATTTTCGTGGGAATTTAACGCTAAATTCAATATTAAAATTCAAATGCTTCTTACATAATAAGAAAGTTACATTATAAAAAAAGTTAAGTAGTTAAATAACAATAATTGTAGTTTGATTGCGTAAGAAACTCTTTCTTAGACTGAACAAAGCACAATACCAATAACTTGTTTGAATTGTAAGCATGTAGGATTCTGCTAACATTTACTGACATTTGAGTTGTTTGATTATTAAGAAGTGATTAACCAGGAAAGTTAGGTATTTTCTATAAACAAAGTTTTAAAAAAAAATTCCAAAAGTGCCCACAATTTCGCCCACCACTGTACACAACTGAGCTACGGTTACCCTCTTACACTTGTGCGTATTATTAATTTATTAAGGGGGTATTCTAGCCTGGAGGCTTGATTTTAAGGTGATTTTACGGGCGTAATAAAAAAAAACTGTAGCTATTTTCATTATTCATTTTTATCAGTTTTTTATTGATACTTTAAAAGTATAAAAATGCGTAATAGTTGGAAAAAAAATCAATATTGAAGTTGGTGGAGGCTGCCAAAGTGGGGATTCTCAAAAAAAGGGGGGGGGGAGTCTCCTGGTTGACATGATTTTAATCCTCCAGGTGGTCTGAAACATGTAGTTAAGGTTACTTCTTATTAAACAAGGATGTAGAAATGTCTGAACGTAGTCGATTGGAAAATAAAAAAAATTTCACAAAATGGCGTCATTTTGAAAAAACAATTTCAATTTTTGGCTCCTTTTTTGAACTTTGGTATTTTTTAAAAAATAATGAAAATCAAAAAATACAAAAACCATTACGTTGAGACAATTTTGATAGTACTAAGAAAGTCTGTACCAAGTTTGAAGTAAATCGGTGCATTAGAACCCAGAGATATGTTGTCAACCGTATTGAAAAAAACTAGTTTCGAGAAAAATGCGTTTAAAAATTGCAGTGTCATTTCAGCAAAAGAGTTTATTTTAACAAAATTAACTGTAACTCCAAAAATAATTTGAGTTTCCATAAATACTTTTAGAAACTTATTCTTAAAGGTCTAAACTTTGAGAATATGGAAGAAAAAAAAATGATTTTTTTTTTTTAATTTCTATACTAGAATGCCCCTTTAAGCCATTAGTTTTGCTTTTCCAAGAGAATTTTAACATTTGCTTCTCAAATCGCTTTAGAGTAGATAAATTGAAATATATGTTAAATATTCTGTACGTTTTACTCGTTAATGTATAATGTTGTTAATAAGGTGAAAAATTGCAATGACTTGCATTGTAGAAAAAGCAATTAAAAAATAATCTTAGGCGCCAGCGCATTGTTTATTTTCTAAGATTTTCTCCTCGGGTTTTTATTCAAATTCTAATCCTTACGTATATTTAGTTTAGTAAATAATACACGTGCCATAAAAATTTATTTTGACATCTTTTGAAACATTTTCGTATACTGATCATAAGTAAAATTTCAACAAAAAAATGTTTCAAAAATAACAACCATCGGAGCGAAAACTTGACATTTTTGTCCAATTGTTTCCCTGCTGTAGCTGTCTTGAGTTATCGACTTTCATGTTATTAGGTGTAAAATGTTTCTCCGAATGTGTCACATGTTACTATATTTTTCTAAAATTGTTGTACAACTTTTTTTTTTTTTCTTTTTTTTTTTTTTGTTTTGTAAGATTATTTTGAGAATTACTGCCTTTTTTCGTTAAATTTTGTTATCTTAATTGTTGTTGTTTCTGACTGATATAGGCTTCTGATAGATACAGTGGTGAAAGAAATATGCTGAAAGAAGTTTTATCTTAAGACTTATAGAAAGATGATATTACTAAAAAATCTGCCTGAGAAAACTCTCTAAACTTTTTTTAAAAATTACTATGTTCATTAGTAGGGGGGGGGAGGATTCATTCACAGGGGGGTCAGCCTTGCTTTTCTCGGCTTGTATGGGAGCTAGAGTGTCGTACTAACAAGTAACCCTACCCAAGTGTGAATCACATACTTCACGAGAAAAGCTCCCGCCGTCAAGTCTGAGCCCATCTACTGCCATAGAAACGGACTTCGTTCATTTTCTGCAAGGGTTAGCAGGAAGGCTTTTTGGCGCCATTTCGCCACTCGTCTGCTCGCCTTTGTGCAGTCATACGGGTTTTTCGAACAGTTAAGCTTCCCTTGGAAAAATGAGACGCGCCTCGTTGCTATACCAGTAGACAGGCGCAGACTTTTCGGCGGTGACTTTTCTCGTTATGGTCGGACAGTATAACGTTGCACATCAATAAAACATTGTATATCAATTGGACACTTAAAATAGTGAACCCATACATTCTTTACATCGTTAATAAACACTTTTAAAGGGGTAAATTCTACCCCAAAACATTGGATAATTGAGACATTAAAGGGTAAAATATATTCGTTTATTTTACATTTTAATTACAAAATTTCAAACAATAATTGAAAATTTGGAAAAACTAAACAAACTTGAGTTGGCATATTTCAGGATTTTTCTGAAAATACTATTTATGGGGGGTAAACCAGTCGTCGCAATCTTACCCCATAGCGAGGCTAGTTGCCTATGAGCAATGTCATGTGAGATGCATCACCTTCTTGACCTCACCATTTCCGATTCAAATAAAGTTAGGCCTGAAGGACACATATGGCAAGATTAGTAATCCTGCAAATTTTGAGATTTCTATTTTGAAAAATTTTAAAAGATATAGGCCTGCGCAAAAAAAAAAAAAAAAAAAAAAACTTAATGTGCACGAAAAAAAGGAAAAGTGCTCTTACAAATAACTAACTTCTCTCCTAACTGTAGTAAAATGAAAATTCAAAAACCTTTGTAAAGTTAAAAAAGAGCTTTCTTTTGATATACTACATGACTTTCAAACAATAGATTTAAATTTTAAGGTCATTTACCGTGACGTCGGTGTAAGATAACGAAGGATGATTGACTCTTATTAATAGTATTTTCGAAAAAATCCTGAAGCACGTCAGCTTTAGTTTGTTAGTTCTTTTTTATATTTTCAATCATTATTTAGATTTTTTACTTTGCACCCTCTAATACAGCAATAATCCAATATTTAGGGGTAAAGTCCACCCGGTCAAAAGTGTTTACTGCCGAGAAAAAAAAAATACGTGTTGAATATTTTTAAGCGTTTTATCGATGTGCAAATTTTATTCAAATCGAAGATTCACATTTGGGGTGGGTTACTTGTGTCATTTTAAATATTTTCGAATAAGCTTACATATATCACTTGGAAAGGTCTTGACACATTAATTTTCAAGGTCATTATAATCCCTATTTTACCTTGAATATTTTAAAGTTTTTTTATCTCAAAAAATAAATTTTTTGCTTACTAATGTGATTTACACGGCGGAAAATTTTGAATAGGACTGAAATTTGATGATACTGAAAATTAATTATGAAATATTTCCATGCCGCACAGTAATGCAATTTTCTCCATTGTGTGACTGCTAAACGATAAGAAATGATTTAAAATCAATTTATTTCACTATTACTAAAAGAAATATTATACCTTTTTTAGGAAAGAACAATGGTTACGATAATTATATTACCCCTCATTAAAATATTTCACTTACTAGAGTAGTTTTATATCTTTAATACAGTTGCGAGAAACTGATTTACAAATGATGCAGCAGTTGTCAATTAAGATGCTCCAATACACAACAACATATTTGCACTTAAATCAATCCAATTAAGTCCGCGTCCGCTACACTTCCAAACTGCATTCAAACATATTTGGCTTTTAGCAGACTGTCCGTACACAATGAATCATTTTGAATTTCAAATTCCGAATGTATTAAACGAAGTTAATGACGTAAAACTTTCAGCAATTTTGATTGGCATTCGCGGAAATGTATTCAGAAATCATGATTCGATAATTTGTAAGGTTCTGTACTGATAAATATACCTAAGTGTGACAGATGATGCATTGAATTTACTTCACATTAGAGGAAAAAACTTTGTCTACAGATCACATGTCTTTAAGGGTGAAAAGATCATTTCCTACCTATATTATAACAGGGAATTCCCAAAGGTAAAGGATTTACTCATATGTATCGTCATTCCGGGGGAAGAACAGTCAAAGGGGGGTCGAAGCATGTGCATTATGTTTCTTTTCATGGGAGTTTTAAAGTGCTCAGATAACTTTTTTATTTGCATTATCTGAAAAGATTTTCAAGATAAAATGCGAGCCCTAAACTTCCTTGTTGTAAAATATTTTTGAAATTGTTAGTGTTTTCGGTAGTGTTTTTACTTCGTTTTTTCCTTTCTGTTTGTTTTTTTATTAAAGGACCTTTTTATTAATTTGCACTTTAAAAAGAGTCAGAAGAGGATTACCGCACGTGACTATTCACAAGACCGTTTATTGATTTCCTATTCATTTTTTTTTTCATTTGTTTCTCTTTATGTACCTCTTGCAACAAATACTTTAAAGGGAAGACTTACTGTATCTTATCAACGAATTCGTAAGAAACAACGAGAAAGAAAACAGATCAAGCTTTACAAAAGAGAGAAAATAATTAATTTAGTTAAAATTATTTAGAAATTATAATGTGAGATCGATCATTTACTTCAATTACGATTTGAAAATTCACAACTAAACTCTTAAAGTAGAAGACAATAGGGTAGCAGAAACGATAAAACAAAAAATGCTGCAAAATAACTTTCTATTGATGCATGGCTCGAAGTTCGCGAATATTCTCTATAAGGAAAAAAAATTTTCCTCTGTTTTTTCGTGTCTTTAATTTTAAAATCTTTAGGCACTCATCTTTTTTTTTTTTTTTTTTTTCAAGGTTTACATCAATTGATGTAATTTTCTCTTGTTTTAATGCTTCTTACAGTTTTTCTAGAACCTTATTCCATATTATTCTATCTAAAAAGCAATTTTTCAATTTAGCCTTTCTTTTTCACTTAATTGTTTTTAAGGTTTCTAATACTATTGAAGTTATTTCAATGTGTCTTTCTTATGCTACTAAAACAGTCTTGGCATCATACTCTCAGAGTTGTGATTGCAGGGGGGTGATGGGGATCATACCCCCCCCCCCCAAACCCGCGACAGTATTTGAATGTTTGCTCGAAAAAAATGAAAAATTTGATCGGAACCGTAAAAAGTGGATACAAGGAGGAGGAGTGGGGGATCAGGATCCCCCCTATCAAAATCTGCGACGATAATTCGTAATCTGTTTTAAGGTTCTCTGCATTTGATTAGTAATAATGATTGCTTGGAAAAAAAAAAGAAAAATCGGACCGAAATCATAATAAAAAACAGTAAATAGTTTTCGAATTTTTTTTGGGGAGGGGGAGGTGTTAACTGTCACTTTTCTATTTATAGATATGTATTTGAAATATGTAGACAGTAAAACAGCTTTTCTTTGATACAGTAAGTTTGCGGCGCTCTGTTCAGGAGCCAGTATGATGAATAGTAACAATGAAGTGTCTGACGGCCGATCGCTTTTTATGCAACAAATTTAATCAACGATAGTTGTTGTAAAACTATATCCAAAGCTGCAGGCATCGCTTCAATCGATAAAACATAGTTAATTGGTTTAAATCAGCGTTTTGGATTTAGTATCAAGCATGTAATGTAAAATTCGAGAGTCGTGTTAACGCAAAACCTCATTATACAAAAGTTCTCGTAAACCAGCCCATCGTATTAGACGGAAACCGTCATGTTGAAAAAAGCTGCGTTTGTTAGAAAGAATTACATATAACAGGGGTTCCCAATTTTTTCCGACTCATGGCACCCTTTGACGAATTACAAATTTTCACGGCACCGTAATATAATTCAATTATACACAAATATTGAAAATATGGACAGCTCGTGGCACCCCTCGTCCCTTCTTGCCGCGACACCCACTTTGGGAACCCCTGACCTATTACAAAAACAAAGAAGCGTTCGGATGACAAAGCAGTGTAATCTCTTTTTTTGGACTGTTGAAAAAAACTGATGAACCCAAAACAGATGGAAACATATCTGGAGTTCCAGTATCAGACTCTGAGGCTCCGACGTCTTCGTCAACCTCCGATTTTCTTCAATTGATAAATTACTCACCGACTGATTAATTCCAAGTCCGAATAATATTTATAGAATATTTTTTTCTCCGCATTTTTACTTCCTTTTACAAAAAAGGAAGTATTGTATTCGCGAAAAAATGTTCACCCAAAAATCGGCCTTAATTTCCATTTTGCTCACCCAAAAATGAACGTTGAGTTTTTTTTTTTCAACTCGACCACACGTGGATATGTGCCTAGGAACGTACAGACACTCTAAATATCCATTTTGACGATCCCCGAGTTAATTACAACGAGTTTTCACGTGACGTCTGTATGTACGTCTGTATGTACGTATGTATGTGCGTATGTTTGTATGCGTGTATGTATGTCGCATAACTCAAGAACGGAATGTCCTAGAAAATTGAAACTTGGTACGTAGACTCTTAATGGGGTCTAGTTGTGCATCTTCCTTTTTGGTTGCATTCAGATGCTCCAAAGGGGGTCTTTTGCCTCTTTTTGGGGGAAAATCATTGTTAATTTGGAAGTAAACTCAAGTGGTGTTATAATTTGGCGGACATTTCGCGATATATTGCCAGTTTTTTGGTCGCCAAGTTTTGTAGCCAACTTGGCGACAAATTTGACTTTTTTGAGCAATCACATTGCTTATTGTTCTCTCTTGACTGTCCTTGGCGTTACGCTGATTGCGTCTATATCCTACACACAAACACCTACATACCCACACAAATACACACGCCTACATATACACACACCCACTCCTACATACACACACCTACACGCACACACTCCTATACACACACATACACGCACACACTCCTATACACACATACACACACTCCTACATTCATACACCTACACGCACTCCTACATACATACACCTACACACATATAAATACACATACACACACTCATGCTTGCAAACAGACACAAACAGACATGCCTAAATACACACGCACACTAGTAATTGCGAAAAACATAATTAAAATTCCAGGTGTCAAAATTCAAATTATTATTTTTTTTTTAATCTAGTTTCAATTTGGCCACTGTTGGTGATATTTAGAGAGTAAACTATTGAATCATATTAAAACTGCCAATAATGAGAAAATGACATTAAATTGGAGTAAAAGGAAGTCATGTGATGCACACATCAGCTCGTTTACTATTATTTTAAGTAATGCTTTATTATTATTTTAAGTGACGTTATTTTTCTGCATACAAGATCGATGTGTGGAGTATCATGCAAATTTATAATCTAAAATAGATATATGTCTAGCATTATGCAAATATTTAACCAATCAGGGGTTTTATGGTCCGAAATTTCCGAAAACTTTGAGGTGTCGTTTCTGAAATTTTTCGGCTTACTTTCTAAAACTGAAAAATTATTTTAAAAAAAACTTTTAAAATGATTTTTATTATTTCTATGTTTTTTTGTAAGCACATTTGAAGAGCTTTTATGATTTTAATGATTTTTGTTTTTATATTTGAATGGTTTTGCGGGGGAAGGGGGTTGTTCGTAGGAGAAAATTTTTGATCGTAAGAGTACGTTCTTGAGCATGATCCCCCCCCCCCCCTAAAATGAAATCCTGTATCCTCCCTTGTGATTGTTTGAAACAATTTCAGATTTAAACGATCAATGTTGTAAAATTTTAAAAAGCTGTGAAAGAAAAATTATTTTAATATTTTCATCACCTGTGAACTTACTCTTTACATCCAAGGCAAGATAATCATACCAAATGCAGTTAGTAAGAGCGAGCCAGTCATATTTGAATAAAAACTATAAATTATTATGCCTCATTTCTAGTCTTTTATATCACAGAGCTTAAACGAAACAACTCTGTAAATGAACAAAATGAATTAATGAGCATGGATTTGAAATTGAAAAGAAATGCATGATGGCTTACTACCGACAATCCTTCTATATTTGTAAAATTTCGGATTTTATTCTTTATTTTAATTTTTTACTCTTTACAGTTCGTTTTGTAAATATTTGGAGGAATCATTTTACTTATTGATTTTTTTTTTCAAATTTAAATGGCTTGATTTGGAAAAACCAAAAGACCTTTTTAAAAGATCCCGCCAGAACATATGATTCTCGTGTTATTATTTTTATTTTTTGAAAAAAATGCGTTCAGTTCGAACAGTTCAATAAACCAATACAGTAATCTCTATGGGGATATTTGTTGATTGTATAAATCTGGATCTAATTTAATAGTTTGCTTTGAAAAAAATATTGTCGGACAGAGCAAAAAACCACTAACATTAAACAAATTTTCAGAATTAAAAAATTGACTAAAATATGGTGATTTTCAATCTATTCAGTGAGCTTGATTTCAAAAAAAAAAAAGAAAGAAAGAAAAGGAAAGAAGCAGAAGTGAACAAAATGGAAAACAATGAAAGAAAGAAATATTGATAAAAATCGGAACTTTTTCGGGACAGCATTGGCGAAGGTAGAAGTTTGATTTTTTGATCAGTAAACCACAAGGCTTACTTTTCACCCGAAAGAAACAGTTGTAAAAGTTTTTTAACACAAATAATGTGTATTTATATTTATTATTATTCTAAATATTCATTAATTTTTCTGTCTTTTTTTTGCTTGACCTCCCAATAGTCAAAAGATAAAATATTTAATCACAGAGAGGTTAAACTCAAGCATTTTAATGGAGTATTATTAAAAATATATTAATAACATTTATTTTATACCCATTTCGAAATAAATATTTTACAATGAGGAGAGTTTTTATAAAAATTTATTGTATTTATTTAATTCCCCGAAATTAGTTTGCTAAATAATTTGAAAAGTGCTGAAATTCAACACGCTTACCTTTAAAAAATTATAACAAATTAGAATTTTTGAAATTTTACACGTGATAGGTTAAGAATATTAATTTAAAATCGGTTGTACATCAAAGTTTTTTGTATTAACGAGTAGTTTACATTTTTCGTTAAAAGAGACATATTTTGTTTTTTTTTTAAATGTTTCAATTTAAGATTAACGTTTTTAGTATTAATGAGTAGTTTACTTTTTACGTTCAAAAGACATTTCATATTTTCAAGCATTTTTCAAACGTTAATGGAATGAATTTGAAACCTAAAGCAAGAGATTTAGCTAGAAGTTAAAAATTGCTTTTTTAATTAAGATTTCAAACTAATTGTGCAGAACACGCATGAAAATTATTATTATCCAAATCCCTACCAAATATATCGATTAAAAAGATGACACATGCCTGTTTGAAATTAACTTAAATGTTTCTTTAAAAATTTTAGCTTCATGTTTAAGTTAGCTATGATCTGTGTTCTTATTTAAGAAAATCACTGACTACGATTTCATAAATGCAATATGTGCTTTGTTTTGTAATTGCATGTGTTTTGATAGCGATATCATTGCCATTGGGAGTAGAAAAAAACTTGTTTGCTTGATGGTATCTATATAATAATTACACAGGGCAACAAAAAAAACTTTTTTTCTGTGTTTCTGTTTTAGTGTATGAATTCTGATACTATACATCGACAAACACTAAAATATCCCTCCATAACTTTCAAAGATTGTTTCAGGCTGTTTTACGTCTAAAAGTATGTTTTGGAGTTTTAACTGATTAGCATAAGGAAAAAATAATTAATTGATTTTTGGATCTGCTTCTTGCAAATTTATCGCCTGCTCAGGAACGTAACTAGACCATTTTCGAACAGGGGTACGACCTCGTTTCGGCGCTTCCCTCCCCCTCTTAAAATAAAAGAAAATATTCTTGGAGAAATTTGATAGCGTCAACTCTAGGACCCTACTCATCAGCTCGACAGAGTTCAATGATTCAGTACGAGACCTTAACCTGCGCAAGAATAAACAGACTCTAGGTTACCGATTAAAACAGTGGAACTTGCTTGAAAATGATGTGAAAATAACTGATCAAAGAGATACTCATGAATTCTTTTTGTGCTTTTCGCGAAAAAAAAGATGATCTTTGTTACTGTAATAACGTGATGGGTTTGTTTGAGGACATTGGAATATCATGCATATATTCTGACTGGCGACTTTTCATCTATAGCTCTGCAAAAAGCTTAAAATCAGTCCTTCTTTACAACGGAAACCAATTACCCACTCTGTGATGTGCAAGGAAATTTACTATAAGGATAACAAACGGCACGGGAGAAACTAAAATATACAGAAGATGATTGGCCAGTAGTAGGAGATTTCAAGATGGTTAGTTTTCTGGTGAGAATCTAAGGCGGGTATACTAAGTATCCCTTGTCACCATTGCAGAGCAAATTCAGTGCATCACCAACAGCGTATATGGCCTGATCGAGTCGAATTTCAGATAGAGAAACATAATGTCGAATTGGGATTAAGTGTAGACCGTAAGAATATATTGATGCCACCATTACATATAAAATCAGGTGTGATGAAGCAATTAGTGAGAACTCTGGATCAAAATTCTAAAGCTTTTGAATATTTAAAGAAATTCTATCCCAAATTACCTGAAGCCAAAGTAAAATCGAGTATTTTTGTTGAACCACAAATAAAAAAATAATAATGACCAGTGATGAGTTCACACAATTACTCAATCCTAATGGAAAACAAGCTTGGGAGAGTCTTAAAGTAGTAGTGAATTTTTTTCTCGGAAACACAACAGAGCTAACAACTATCAAGATTGATTGAAAACATGCTTGAAAGCTTTAAAATTCGGGACTGTAGAAGTATCTCATAAACTTAATATGCTACACGCTCACCTAAACCAATTTAAAGATAATATGGGTGCCTACACAGAAGAGCCAGGAGAGCGTTTTTACCAAGATGTGATGGACTTTGAAAAATGTCACCAAGGGCAGAATAATTAGAATATGATGGGAGCTTATATTTAGGGTTTAATACGAAACAGTTCATAAAGACATAATTCATTTTTGAGCTTGAATTTTATTATTTTACGTTTTTGTGCTGTTATTTATTATATTATTTTTAAATTAAAAGCACTAACGTTCAGCAAAAAATTTTCTACTTGAGTCTTAAAAACATTCCTGCATTTCACTGGAGAATTTAAAGAAATACTTCAGTTTCTACAAAAACAAACTTTGATCAAAATAATTATTTTTCCCTTTATTGGAAACATGAAACAAACCACAATTTAATACTCAGCAGCCAGAAACAAAAATCATGTTGACTTGTGTTATAAGAGGGTTCTCAGTTTATTTTAAATAGTTAAGTTTGAAACATTCTATTTTATCTGAGTTGCCCGCAGGACTTAGTGAATTTTATTTAGTCAATCTTCTAGCCAATTGTTTATCTTAAGAGTTGTTAAAAACAGATTTCCTTTTCTGTATTTTAAACTTTTTTTAATGTTTTTAAGCCAATTATAGATCTTTGTTTAATTATAATCAATTATAGATTTTTGTAAATATAATGTTATTTTGTAACCCGGTTTTTTACTCTCTTACATTTTACGTCTGTATGAATAATAGCGGTTCAATGTACAATTAGGTTAACTGCATGATACATATGGATGAAAAAAGTAGTAAATAAATATACGACTTTTTCAAAAGAATATGTTTCGCTCCAAATATCCTTGTATGAAGCTTCATTAACCAATTATAGCTTTCGACATTTAAAAAAAAACGCATATCGTCTTCAAGTCCATATGCGTTGATTGCAATTATTTTTAACTTGAGGTTATCATTAAATGTTTTTCGCAAACGAGCTGATGTGTGAATCACATGACTTCCTTTTACTCCAATTTAATGTCATTTTCTCATTATTGGCAGTTTTAATGTGATTCAATAGTTTACTCTCTAAATATCACCAACAGTGGCCAAATTGAAACCAGATTTTTAAAAAAAAATCGCCAAATTTGTCGCCAATTTGGCAACAAAACGGCGACCAAAAGACTGGCGATATATCGCCAAGTGTCCGCTAAATTATAATACCACTTGAGATTACATCGAAATTAATAATGATTTCCCCCCCAAAAAGGGGCAAAGACCCCCTTTGGAACATCCGAATGCAACCAAAAAAAAGGTGCACAACTAGACCCCACCAGGAGTCTAAGTACCAAATTTCAACGTTCTAGGACATTCCGTTCTTGAGTTATGAGACATACATACACACATACTCACATACATACGTACATACAGGCGTCACGAGAAAACTCGTTGTAATTAACTCGGGGGATCATCAAAATGGATATTTCGGGTGTCTGTACGTTCCTAGGCATATATCCACGTGTGGTCGGGCTGAAAAATAAACTCAACATTCATTCGGGGGTGAGAAAAATGGAAATTAAGGCCGATTTTTGAGTGAAATTTTTTTCGCGAATACAATACTTCCTTTTTTTGTAAAAGGAAGTAAAAAGGAAAAAAGTAAAGAAACAAAAATATCCACCTTGTCGAATTAAAAGATACTTCGATTACAACATTGTTATGATATGCTCTTCGGATCGGTAATACAACCCCAACCTAGTTATCAGACTAAGGCAGAGGCTAACTAAATAGAAAAGTTATTGTAACTGAAAAAAGAAAAAGTGGATAGCTACAAATCCCATTATCAAGAAATGCCTTCAATAACGCTAGGATCACAGAGGCGGTGGTAAAATGATACACGACAGCATAAAATATTCATTTCCATCCAAGCATCTTCCGCAAGATTAATTTTATTTAAGAAGTTTGAGATTTTTTTGTAGGGTTTCTTAGTTTCGGGATTATATTGGAAGCAAATAACGAGAATTATTCCGCAAAAGGAGAGTTTTCCACGTCAAAAGACTATAGATAATAAGATTTAAATTTATAGCTTATTGGGAAGCAAACAAGACGGAGGTTTGTGCGCTAGCATGCCTCAGTAAATCTCAGCGGGAGTGAAATTGTAGCCAGACTTCGAAAGTATATTTTCTTTCGCGTCCTTTACGGTGATTTATTTCTGTGATTTAGTGAGGCGGGGTATTTTAAGCTCCACTGGGGTGTAGAAATCTTGGAATTTATTGATGGTTTCTGGGATGTTTCAGTCAAAGTTTTATTTACTGGGTTAAAAGTCGTAAACATGGAATTATTGACATGAAGCGAAGGCTAAAGGATTAAATGAATCAGTACTTTTTTCAGGGGGAAGCGGGGTTTTTCCTCATGATGATTATTATTGAATTTTTGAAAAATCTCAAAATGTTGTTTAAAATTACTGCCAATTAAGGATTAAGATACTGTTTAAGATCTAGGGAAAAATTAACTGCAGTTAAGCATTCATAATTTAAGGATTTGCTGCAAAAAAAAAGGGTAGTTTGAAATTTCGATTTTCAAAAGATCCACATCAACGCTGAAAACAACAAAGCACATTCAATTTTTTTTGTAATTTTTCTGATTGCTTCTGTACAACTGTGCTCAGGGGCATACTCAGAGAGTTAATAAAATATAATAAAGTAATTGAATTGGTATTTCCAGAGCTAATGCAGACGTTTTTAAAACTTTGAAATTGAAGCTACAATTTTTTTGCAGCAAACCGTTCAATTATAATTAATTACTTGATGAATATGACATGTTCTTAGAATTTATTATAAGAATTCAACTCTGTTTTATCTTCAGCAAAAATATATATGTAAACTTCCATGGAAAGAAGTAGTCAATCAGCCTTCTAGCCAATTGCTTGTTAAAAATTTATTTCCTCGTTTTGTAACTTAAACTTTTTCTTCTCAAAAAATCCTCTTTGAAAGGAATATATCAATTTAAAGGTATTCGATTGTGTGGAATAGATCAGAAATTGTGTAGAAACAAGGTTAAACTTACTATGTGAATAATGAAATAAACACTTTTCTAGATTCATAATGTAAATGTAGATGAATTGCATTTTGTGTTATTTTTTATTATAATTAAAGTGAAACCAATATGAAGCAGGGAGAGATTTTGATAAATAATCAGCACACTTTAACAGCAAAGAATTGGTATCCTGTACGATGCACGGCACCACTTTCGTATCTTTACGACATCCCAGTATGCCGCGGCACCCCCTTTGAGAACCCCTGAACTAAGCTATTCAAGTTCTATTTTAGTGATAATGATTCTTCTGCTCTTCAAAGACTTTAAATTAGTTATAGGTTTCTGTAAAAATAATGAACTTGAAATGTACAGTGTTATACTATACTATGCTTAATAAGTTGAAATTCAGCAACAACACAGAAACTATGATATGTTTCATTTACCTACAATAAATGCGCATATTCTATTAAAATATAATCTATTTCTAAAATTTCAAGAAAGAAATTTGCTTTTAAATGAGAAAGAAAAATAATACAATCATAAATCAAGGGCTCAACATTATGAGCTGTCACTAAGTATGAGTAAGTGAAAGGGGAAGATCAAAACATTTAGAAGTAAAATCGTGTTCAGTATCTTGTATTTTTATTTCCTACCGCTTATTTAAAATAGATTTTTCAGTCATCGGAGGTTATCTTTGGAACAGAAAAAAAAACAGACATTGACTTGTCAGCGAGGAGATTGCTTTTGAATGACATCTGAAAGACAGCCAAGGGAAAATAAAATGTCAGCTTGTTTTCGGTTTTGCATTAGCACGCTGAAGTTAATCTCGGTAAAAACAATTTTCAACTCTAGAATACAAAACAGAATTGGAGAATTTTCGACTTCCAGATTTTTCTGTTTTGTTTCTTACTGTAACATCATGAGGTTTTTAATGATGAGATTTGATGAAACGTTCAAATATCGGTCCACTTAAATGCCTTTGCAAATACGATTGATAAAGAGCTGTATTCAATGGGGTGTCTATTTTTCTTGTTTTTTCTATGCCTGTCCCTATAGAAATTCGACCGTGGTTATGACACTAGCTTGAACTGATTAAACCAACTTAATTTGCACAGGGTATTTTGACCAATAAAAAAACAATTTAGCGGAATTACATTTTCTGAAAAACCTTGATGAGTTAGTATAGTGAACATGACATAAAGTTTTTTATTGATATGTACACTTACGTTTCAAAAGTGGCAGGACTTTTAATCGCAGTTTGGTGGTACAGCATAGTAAATAAACAGGTCCAAACGCTGGAGAAACGCAGCGTTTTCTACTCGTTTCCTTCTTGGAAATGGATAGAAGGTAAATGGGTGTTGCCAATTCACCTACGAAAAAGCTTTTGAAACTATTGGAAAAAAAGAACTATTCACTCACTGGGATATATTCATTCTTATCATTCAAGAAAACGTACTGTCGTTGCACAGATCTAACTTTTTGAACTTTTTTTTTCTGTTGAGAGCTTATCAGAAGCAGAAACAATTTCAGACACTTTTCGCTAAACTAACATTTTCTTTTGTACTTTGCGTTACTTATTAGAAAGGCTGTATGCATTAAAACAAACTCCCCTAGAAAATGCAAAGATTTTGTATTCCAACCAATGAAAATGTCTTTGATAACGTCACACATTTTTCAATCATCAGAGGAAGAGACAATAAGTCTAAAACGGCAACGTCAAAAGCATAACTTAAGCATGTAATGTAGAAGTTTTGGAAAATTTAAAGTTATAACTGAAACACTTTTAGTTAAAACGACTTGATTTATCCCACGTTATTACGCTAGGATCACCGATGCTGTACATTCATTCCAAAATTGAAGTCTCAAAAGTTGCAAAGAAATAGTAACTATTTATAAAAATATGGGCAGCACTATAATTTTCTGCCTAAACTCCCAAACCCATCTTGTTCAGACATAAAGTGTTGATTTTGTAATGTGTGGGATTGGACTGACGCCATCGAAAACTGTTCAGTTTAGAAAGACATTCGTTTTTCTTTTTAAATATCAAACCACGAAAGAAAATAGTTAATGAAAATTTCCTCAAATGCGAATTAGTCTTTATTCGTGTTCAAGTTAAAACACGAAGAAAGGTATTTCTGGGAAGAAACATATTATAATTATTTTATCATTCCTTTCTCTCTCTCTCTCTCTCTCTCTCTATATATATATATATATATATATATATATATATATATATATATATATATATATATATATATATATATATATATATATAGTAATTCTTTTTTTGTGAACATCAGATTTTATCAAAACCTTCACTGACATACCGGTTATGAACAGACTTGTCTTTTGCATTTTATTGCGACTCCACGTCTTGGAGTTCCAGTACGTTAGCATTTTCATTTCAAAATGAATCTATTTTCTCAGCTTATTCTGCTCAACAATAGGAAGATTTGGGATCCCATCTGTTTTGTTTTAGCATTTTATTCAAATGATATTGCACAAGCATGCAGAATGAAATATGGACATCGGACGAAATTTTCTTCGTATTTATTTTGAAGTTTACTGTCAAAAGACCACGATACCTATGCTATATTCTCCAGTTTTCCACTATTCGAGGTTTAAAAAATAATAGGAATATTTATTTAGGTTCACATGGAGAAGAAAATAATATTTAGTTTTTGAAAAAAACGGGAACAAAGAAAGTAATTTGGTTTTCCTCTACTTTGGGAAGAGGTACTTATTGTTCTGAAATATATTTAAAATATGAAATAGATGCATATTATAAAATAAAAAACATTAATTTTAGTTCAAAAGATTTTTCCTGGAAACTTATAATGGTGAATGATACGACGACCATGAATGCCTAATAACTATCTTTGTTTTTTTTTTTTTGTTTAAAATTTTATTTTTGTACGTATTCATGCAAAACATACACAGCGATGCAGTATTATATTAAAAAAAACACGCTTCTTTTCATCACAACATTTTTTGCAAATTGGTTTTACCGACTGCATTTTCAGCAACTCTCCATGATCATAAGTGTCTTAAACAGAATTCTGATCTTTAAAAAAAAAGCTAATTTCTTTCCATCAGTTTGCTTTTTTCTCAGGTTTCCATTCATTTAACAAGTTTATTTCTTTGTGCTTTTTTTTCCACATGAAGAGTAAAATGTTTATAGTTCCCCTTCTGCTTTTCGGATTGATTGTTTTTTTTTTAAATCTTTTTTTTGCTTTTTTATAAATTTTAGATATAATTTTAATTATCTTTGCTGCTGTACAAAAGGGTAGAGTAGCTAAAAGCAGTTGTGGTGTTTATCCTAATTCGTAAGCTTCTACAAACTGATCAATGCGTTACACCGTCTGAGCAAAAGATATATATATATATATATATATATATATATATATATATATATATATATATATATATATATATATATATATATATATATATATATATATATTAGCTACAAAATAACATTCAAACTGTCGTTAAAGATTGAGTATTTTTGTGAGTAAAAGACGGATACTTTGAACTCAAGCGTTCACACTGAAGAACATAAACCCCATAATCATATAAAGTTATCGAGATGATTTTATTGCTTCAGCACTGAAATGCAATATCCGTTTGATTGTACTTCTAAATCAAGTTTATATCGGAGATACCGAAGTAATGAAAGTAAAAACTCGTCTTTATATGTTATCTCAAACTAGAAAAATTATTAGTCATCTGATTTACTCTGGTATTTATTAGTGTTATAAATGCATCGACCATGAATGTTCTAATAAGAAAATGGTTAGGAAAAGTGCTGCTGCCTTTTACGCTTTTTATGACCTCACTTTATGAGCTAAATTACGAATAATGCTGTTTGTGCTCTGTGGAATGAATAATCAATAGTCATGTTCAATCCAAAGGTAAAGAATATTCGCTAAATTAAGTAGGGTTTAATTTTGCATGACATAACGATTGCGTTAGTCATTCTTTTTATTAAAGTTTAATGTTAATTTTTTATTATTTAGAATTTTTCTCATCATGCACAAGAAGACGGGTTACATTTCCAGTATCTACTACCAATTAGTTGTTTCATCTTTTATTAGGAATTTTGAATCCATCGAGATGGAGATATTTACTTTTAAGTATTGTAATAGGAAATGGGGGATATGGTTTTCACATTTTTGTTTTTCTTTTTTTTCTGTTAATGTCTACGAACACTTTCATAAACGAATTTCAGAAGCAAGCATGTTATCTACATAACAGCATAGTTTGGGCAGTGATTCTTACTGAAAAAGAGATTAAACTTACTAGTTTAGAAAACTCCATTGAAACGTGACAGCCCTCTACTAAAAGTTGGTTGTCACATACATTTTAGATAGGTAAAAAGGTGAGCATAATGTTTAGTTTTGATTCAAAAAACACAGCATGCAACAGCAGCTATTAACCTAACATTCGAAGGCGTTTGGCCTCATACAGTTTGTTTTTTGAAATGTCTATCCGTGGTGTCTGAAACAAAAACACCTAATTAATTTTTAGCTGTCTACATATTGCTTGAGCTGTCTACATATTGCGGTTGCTTGGTACAAGAAACCGCAATTCTTTTATGGCAAGCATCCCCACTCGACCAATTCCATTGCGAAAGTTTGATTTCTTAAGAGACGAGAGTTTAAGAACAGAAAAACTTCGGTTAATAATATCCAAAATTCAAGTCACTTTGTTGTCAGTTGCACAAGGAATATTAAAGGTAGAATTTTTAAAAAATGTAGTGAAAAACACATTATTGCATACTAAAAACTTCGTTTTTCAGTTGTTACAATAAACAACTCCTTCACGTCCCCTCATTTAGTGTTTATTCACTACTGACACTGAAACACACTTGCAAACGATACTTCAGATTCATGTGAATTCTGTAGGCGAAGATACAAAACATGTCTGAATCCAGCCCGTGTGACTACCATCCCCTACCTCTCCTACATATCATGATGTCTTACATTTACAAATTTTTTTTTAAACTCAAAACACCATTTTCGTATTTTTAACTATTAAAGAATGTAATAATATTCTTCCTTTTCCCCTGTTAACTACTTTTAATTTTTTCTAACTAGTTACACACAATTTAGCAAGATGTGACTTAGAAAGCAGGTGGTATACCTACATGTGAAGCAACCAGTTTTCTTGACTGCTCCACATATTGACCTCTAAAGAAATAGTTTTAAATACTTAATTTAAAATATATGCATATTTTAATTAATAAAATTGTTTATGTAGCTCAATAACTACTATTCACCTTCAAGATGTTTCAAATGTGATTAACAATGATTTGTAACAATAAAATTTTCACGTGAAAAGTAGAACATTGATCATTTCATCTGATCAGCAAAATGATTCTTCTCCATAGTTTTAACTACTAATCATATTCGTATTATATAAGGTGCCCACTAGAGTCCCTTCACACCCTCTTAACTTTGGAACGGTGCTGCTATATTCATAAAATTGGTGTTTGCACTGCTGAATAAAACCGCGTGCAGCGCCACCCAATGGACATAGCTTTTAATACTGGAGCGCAGGTAGAATTTCTATTACGGAAACAGACTGAGATAGAGAAAAAAAAATGATTTACAAAGTTTTAGAGCATTATCGAGTACGATACCTTGTGAACTTCAATGCAAAGAATAGAACGCTAAAACGTGCGTCTGTTTTCCCGTGATTCCCACTGTGACGTGAGAAAATGATCTGAGATAGAAAAAAAAAAAAAAAAAAAAACAAGCAGTAACAATATTACCTTTATATGACAATTTGGTGCACGTCGAGATTGTTATTTCTAGTTCCGTTCAAATTTCGTGACGTCGCAGGAAAGTAAATAAGGGACGTTTCCGTGATATCATAAAAAAAACAAATGCATGTTTTAGCCATTCTATTCTGTCATCAATGCCAACAAGGTATCGTTTTGCACCAAATCGCTGGTGTCCTACAACTTTGTAAATCACCTTTTAAGTCTATATCAAAACGTTTTTGAGATAGGAGTTCTAACTCCGCAGTTTTCCGCCAGGTGGCGGCATAAGTGTTTTTCTTTTTTTTCAGTAGCGCATGTCGACTTTACTATTCACAATTCCAGCGCTCGAATACGCTACCTTGCGGTGATTTACGAACTGCCGAAAAAACTAAAACATTGCGTTCCACGTGTGTCTGTTGACGTAAACATAGGCAGTTGGTTATGGTTATTTATTAACGCATTCGATGTGTCTTGGATTGCTTCCAGCAATAGAAAGTGTTTTGTCCCTTCATGGTATTCTCGAGCTCCTCAAAATAATGTTAGTCTTTATTATTTCCCTCTAAAAAGTGAGTTGATTGTCGTAAATGGCGTAAAATCCTGAACACAAGAAAACTCTGGATTAACAAACTTCGCATTTGCAAGTCTATTCGAAGCATTTTTTCTTTTTTTTTTTTGAAAAAGTGCGATTATAGTTTAGGGTTATAGTTTTAGTATTGTGCAAGCAAAGAATGCTTGGTAAGATTTTGCATGTCAGTTGTAAACCATTTTTATTTTTTATCATGGTGGATTAAAATGGTAGAAAGATAAGAGTTCGATAAGTTTAAAGAAATAATGGAAGATCAATTAAAAAGAAAACTACCGCCATGTAACCGTGAGAATTTTATTGATGAATCATGACAGAATTAAATCAAAATTTAGAAATTTTTATAGATTTCATATGGCTACAATAAAAATGTAGTTTCTTCAAGAATTAATAAATTTCGAATTCAACATCATGGAAGTGCCTGCTTACAACTACGAAATTTGTATTAATTTCTAATGTTTGGTAATGCTTTTTGAATTCTCATCTCTTTTTACATGGGCCAGAATATCCACAAGACTTTGAAAATTGATTTAAAATGAATAAAACAAAAAAGCCATGAATACAAACAAAAATTACTAGGCTTATTAGCATTTTCTACGCTACGGCCGGCGTTCGTTTGTTTTACCTTTTTCATCCGCCATTAGAAGGTGGCTGCAGTGCCCCCTATAATTTGTTGGAGTTGCGAATACCTAGAGCCGCTATATAGATAGGCAGACGTATCAGCTTAAGTTTAGCCATTTTGGATCAGATGTTTCATTGTTGCACTGTTAGGATTATTACAGCAAAGTTTCGAATTTCGCCAAATTTGCCGAAAATAATATTTTATTTAATAAACAATTCACATGTGCCGCTAATAATTGCTCACTGTGAACAATCACCAAGTGCGATAACTCGCCAGAAAGACAACCACTCAAACACGCGCTCCGATTAAAAATGGCTGGTCTTCAGCTGATTCACCGCCTCGTATATATAGGAGCCTTAACTGTACCTAACCACCACTTTATGAATATAGTAGCAGCCGTTATTATGTTAAAAGTGTGAGAAGGGACTTCAGTGGGCACCCGATATTAAAAAATAAACATGTTTATATGAAGTTGGGAACAGTTTTTGTCGAATTATTTAAATTCCATTTTATTATGATTTAAGACAAAAAGACTCATATAAGTTACTCATATGAGGCAGTGAGAAGCAATGGGATGAAAGTGGCAAAATTAAAAATTGGAAATAACCAGTACACATGGTAGGTGAACCTCTCCTCTGCCTTGGGGCAAGAGATGGTACTAGTAGCCCTGGTAGTTGCTGATATACAGCGTGATTTGTGGGGGAAAATCAATGAAAGCCTCCTACCTTGGATGTTATATTTAAACGTGTTTAACTCAAAACTTGAAAATGTTCACTTACATCCCTTTGCTTCTCACTGCCTCATATAAAAACATAATACGCAGAAATGAATATTCGTTACTTATATCCTGAATAATACCTTTCATTTTGCTGCTCCAGCTAAGTGCAGAATTTTAAATTAAAATTTGGATATAGGAAATTTAAACCTTGTTTAAGGGAACTGCCGCTGAAATGTAATTAATATACTTTGGAAACATTTTACTCTGATATTAATTGCTTTCCCTGCTCATCAGAACTCCGTTTTGTTCTAGTTTTTATTTGTTGAAGACTCAAGTGTCTGATGTTAATGTTTCTCAATGCTAATCAGGATGGTTCCCTTCCTCGTTACAGCCAATATAGTTATTTGAAGACACAACAATCTTTTAATAACTTCCTTCTATATTTTGTATTTTAATCATTTAAAACATGTTTCAAGTAAATTTTCAACCACCAAATGTTTTTTTGTTCTTATCTCGGAAAATATTTCCTAAGTCAGACGATATTTAACTGTGCAAACTTTAGGCAGCAATTAGTTCTAAAACGTCTCTCGATATTTGAGACGCATAAGAGTTTTAATAAAACTGTATGTATTAAACATGGCAGTTAACTGCTTCTTTATGAGTCAGCCATTCAAATAAGCTGTTGGAGGCGCTACAGTCTCTGACTAATGGTGACTGAAAGTGGTAAAACCAAGAACCAACCCAGTTACGTAGGGGGCAAAGTGGCCAATGAGACATTTGTCTTGTCCGCGCGAAATGAAATTTTTTAACTTCTTTGGCTATTGTGTTAAATCACAGCAATATGGCGTACTCAAGATCTAAAAATGCAAATAAAAGAATTTGTTTAAAACAAAATAAAGTGTTATGTGTTAAAGTCAAAATTTAATGATTAGTTTGAACTTCCTGCTATTAGATTATGTTTTACCCTTATATATTTTGACACACCATTTATAAATCATCACATATTTTACCATTATAATACATAAAATTATGTATAAAAATTGGGCAAAAAAATATGTTAGTTTTCAGTGTAGGACTTTTTTTTACACACACGAGAAGTTTTATATTTAATGACTCATGTTTGGAGTGGTTAATGACTGTAATGATGTGATACATATGATATAATGATGATACATACTTGTAAACACGTAATTAGTCGGTTTTTTGTTTAATTTACATTCTTAATATAATTGTTTACTTTTTTTAAAACAATTATATATTTCTTTTAGATCTGGATACAAAATCTTACTAACGACACAAGGATTACTTGATCACTTGACATCCACTAACTGTCTAACAATTGCTATATAAAAGTAAGTTTCATTTGTTTCTGTAAATAAAATAATTTGTCTGTTAATATTGAAATAATAAAACACATGAGGCAGTGAGAAGCAAAGGGATGTAAGCGGAAAAATTAAAATTTTGGATGTAACCAGTAAAAATCGTAGGTGAACATCTCCTCCGTCTTGGAGCAAGAGATAGTACTAGTAGCCCTGGTAAGTGCTGTTATACAGCTTGATTTAGAAAAACTTTTCAATGAAATTCTACCAAGGACCTTAGCTTTAAATGCGTTTTACTCAAAATCTGAAAATGTTCACTTACATCCCCTTTGCTTCTCAATGCCTAATATTACTTTTATTTTAAATATTTTTACCTCTGTGAATTCGTTAATTCATGTGTAAAATGTTATGTAAAAATAAAGTGAAATTTTGGGGGGGGGGGGGGGAAAGACAACGCAGAAGTAAGACTATTTAGCGTTAACATTTTTCTGTTTGAAAAACAAAAACTGAAATTGAAATTTTTTTTAAACAAGAAAGAAACGTGCGAGAAATGAATCTTCTACTTTTATTTGACAATTGAGAGTCAGATAAAACTAATGTTGATGCATTGTACAAAATCTAATGTTTGTTGTCTTTTCTTTTACTAATAATAAAGCTGAAAGTCTCTCTGTCTGGATGTCTGTATCTCTGTGACGCGCCTAGACCGTTAGGCCGATTTTCATGATATTTGGCACAAAGTTAGTTTGTAGCATGGGGGTGTGCATCTCGAAGCGATTTTTTAAAAAATTCGATGTGGTTCTTTTTCTATTCCAATTTTAAGAACAAAACTATCATAAGATGGACGAGTAAATTACGAAATTATCATTACGTGGAACCGTAACATGGGCACAAGCCAATTGGCGAGAAACTTCACCATACATTATTTGTAAATATACAGGCGAACCAAAAGACCTTTTAATTGTTCTATTACGGGCAAAGCCGTGCGGGTACCACTAGTTAGAAAATATTACTTGAAATGTTCTTATCCTAATTGGTTCTTTGAAAAATATATTCCAACCACCCGATTCATCCTGATTGCAAATAAATTAATAAAAAGCTGTGTGCCTAATTTTCACACTGTCGTCGTATCGTTTGCTGGCAGAATGCCTGAAGCACGACACCTGTTGCAAAGTTGAGGATGTCATTGAAGTTTCGAGTACAGAATAAAACGAAAACAAATAAAATGGTACCAAGACTTTTAGTAGCTTTTCTTATGTCGCCCAAGATGTCTTAAATTTGCCGGCTGATCTTCGGCTGCAGAAGAATTAACAGTTTATCCTATTTTCTTGGGGCACTGGTGGCCTGATAAGAAAAGCGTTTGACTCGTCACTAGAGGGTTCCGGGTTTGATGTCTGACGGCCGAAGATCATCCATTTTCGCTAATAGTGACTGAAACACGGTAAATATGTCATGTTCACAAAAACCAACCAATACCTTTGGGGTGCTGAACCAGGAGTTGTTTGGATGATGGTTCGGTCCAAAATTATCGAAATCTCGACAGATGGTGTTACTATCGATCGTGTGTTGTCTTTGCTAAATCTGACTGCCATCTTAGTTGTGCTCTGTAAGCGAAAGCCGTACATATATACCTTAAAACGGGTAGCATTGTCTACTTGAGCATGGTTATCCGACTGGTTTAAGCAACAGCAAAACAGCCTATTTTTGCCCGTCATTAAATGGTAACGTAATGGCAAACATTAAATTGCGATTATTAATCTTTAGGCCTTCGTGATTTGTCAACCTCTATTGAGATCGAATTATTTTTTTTACCTGAAATCAAAATATTCACTTGATAATTACAAAAAATCTTACAAACACTTAATTAAGAAAATTTTCAAACAAATCTAAACAATTCAACGACGAAGAAGTTTTCCGGTGTACGTAATATTTTGAGAAAATAATTTCTTTTCAAACTCAATTATTTATAAAATGTCTACATGAGGGTAAAAGCGTTTGATATATCATACGGAATTTTTTAAAAAATATATGTGTGATATTGCAATTGGAAAAATAGCTGTGGCCCGTCTTTTGTTATATATTGGATCTGTAGAATCACTAAATGTCTATATGAGGAATAAGTGCATATCATATATTTGTGTTCAAATTTATCTTTTTAGTTTTTTATAGTCTTTCTCTGTCTTTGGAAAGATAGATATTAGAAATATATGGATGCCTAAATTGCCAAATCGATTAACTACACTTTTTTTAAAAAATCCTTATTTTTGCATTTTACAGTGCTTTATCAATGCTTTGCATGTAAATTTATTTTACAATTTTCGTTCAGTGCATTTCTGATCATGTGATGGCAAAAAATGTAACACGAGGACCCATTCACTATTATGGATAACACCATCTTCTTTACAACTATTCTCTACTTTTCGTTTTATGGAGTTAGTCGATTTGGCAAGAGAGGCATGCATATAACTATCCATAGACTCTTTAGATACAATTATTAAATTCTTTTTGTTTACTTAATTCACACTTGGTGTTCCTTTTAAGAATCTTTTATTTGTTTTCGCCTCAATTATTCCATTTTTTATATATTTCCTAAAAATTAATTGTCGTACTAATTATTTCTGTGTTTACTTTGCTTCTATAAGAGCAGTTAATCATTTCACACATGTTTTTTCCGCTTCCACATATTGTTCATATCACATCTTTACGGTAAGAAAAAACCTCAATTTCCGCCAAGCACTTGCGAGGCATCAAATCTCTCTCAAAGAACCTGACTGTCGTCGCCAATCTAAATCTTGAACGATTGCCCGTCACTCCTTACCCAATGGGAGTGTCATGCAGAGTGATTGATGGATACCCACGTGATTAAAACCGTGCAGATAGGGCGCGAAATTAGTCTTTGGGAGTGGCAACAGAATGAAGTAGACTTGTTCTCCTCCTTGTAAAAAGTACGTGAGCTTTCTAATAGTGCGAATATATTGAATAATTCTTGGTCTAATAAACAACTGTGAAGGAAATTATACTTAATTGCATGAGTAAACCCACCTTAGGGAATAACTCAAGAGTTTTGTAAAAAAATATTTTTAATTTTATTTTATATATTTATTTATAATTTTTTTTTTTTTTTGTTTGTTTTTTTTTTTTTTTTTTGTTTTTGTTTTTTTTTTTTTTTTTTGAGTGACAGAGGATTTTCCTTAAGAACAGAAGCTTACTTTAAAAAAAGGAAAGAAAGAGCAAAATATCTATGGAAAACTCTTCTTTATAATTTCCGTGACGGTTAAGGTAAAACTAATCGTTCACATTAGTAATGAATTAGATTTTGGATATACGACGACGCTGCTTATCACTAAACCTCTTTGTTGAGTTAAGTTAACTATTAAGCTACGAAAAAAGGAAGAATTTAAACACTACTAGATGTATAACTGGAGCAAAGAAACCATGAATTTTATCTTCATTTCGAAAAAGCCATTACTCAAAACTCTTTACCTTGATGCAAATGGTTTTATAAATACCAAATAAGCAAATCAATTGATTTATTATTTTTCTTCATTAAAAAAAAAAAAAAAATCTTACGCTTTCATTAGTTACTTATGAGTACATAAAAATAATGATAAAAAAATTTTCTTTGTTGTTGTTTTTTAATACGGAGAATATAGGTTTATGAAATTTTACCAAACATCTGAGGCAGTGAGAAGCAAAAGGATAGTGGACTTCATAAAGTTTCAAGTAAAACATGCTTAAAGTTCAGACCTAAGGTAGGCTTTCATTATTTTTTTTGTCAAATTATGCTGTACAGCAGCACCCACCATGGTTTTACTAGTACAATCTCTTGCCCCAAAGCCCAGAGAAGAGGTTAACCTACCATTTGTACAGGTTATCTCCAAATTTTTAATTTTGCAACCTACATCCCTTTGCTTCTCACTGCCTCATCAGCGTTATAAAACTTTTAATTTCCCTGTATTGTGTTTAAATGCAGCGTAGTATTCTTCCGTGGGCAGGTAAACGGCAGTATCTGCAGAAATGAGTTTTCGAGATATTTGAAGAAAGGTGTGTTGGATTCAATACTAACAATAAGAAAATGTTCGAATTGGACGGTGTTTTTTTCGCATATTCTTTCAGCGGAAACCGAATAAGTAAGCTCATACTAAAAAGCTAACGTACAATAGATGACAAAAGTGCAAAAAAAGGAAAAATTTGCAGTTACTGTCTTTTACCTACCCACGGCAGTACTGTTCATTGGAGTATTAAGACACCAAGAACCACACAACTCGACGAGCATGGAACATTTATTTTGAATATGAAGTAGCAAATCAATGAAAAGTCTCCATTCTTCCGTGTTATGATAAAAATCTGAAGTTTTGATGAGGCTTGGAATGTCACTTCAAAAGCATTTTATCCATATTTTCCATAAAATCTTATCAAGTATTCATGTCTGACAAAATGTATCACTAAGAAACTCTTTGCTGCAATGCCTTGATGCTAGCAATGTGGTTTTATTCTTATTAAGCTTCAAATTAGGCCTAAGATTCTTTTTCTTCTTGTGTCCTTATATAAGGCACCTGCATGTTTCTGATGGAATGTAATCAATGTCCATCTCACTGTCAATACTTCAAAAGGACATGCAATGTTCATACAATACTTTATGTCACTGGAATTCCTGACAGATAGCCAATTTTCTGATTCTACGCTGTGCCCATCTTTTTTGTCCTAATATAATCGTAATGGTATTGCGAGTTGTTACCCTTGGCGAGCAAAGCACACGAAACTTTTTAATAGTTTCTCCAACTCATTGTTCATTATTTATCAAGTAAACCTGTCATCCCGGCTTTCTTGAAAAGAGACCAACTAATACTATACTGGTTATTATTGTCTAATACAGGGTTCTAAAAATAGTGACCTGTTTCAGTGAAAACACTAATGTATTGAAGTCTTTCACATGCGTTTGAAAAAATGCATGCCTTAAACCTGTGATTCTTAACCGGTGGACCTGCGCTTCGCCGGTCCGTAGAAAAATTTGACCGGTCTATAGAGATTTTTGCTCAACCCCGTAATGGAAAATTGTTCTTTCTCAAAAAAGAAAGCACCATGATAATATAAAACAAATATCGTAACAGTGCATCTTTTACTTGAAACTGTGTTTAAATAATACGGTGTCGAAGATTTCAAAGGAATGTAAAAAAATCTGCCAAATAAAAATTAAAAACATTTGCAGTAAATATGATAGGGGCATTCCACGGTATTTTTGACATTATGTAGAGTCCGTAACGTGAACTTTTTTTGCCATAACTTTTTAATTTACCGTTTGATTTGCAAATATTTTTAATTTGAGCTGCTGTATAGTGGTAGGAAAAGATCAAAATAAAATAATATGCTAATCAAACAGTAAATTAAAAAGTTATGGCAAAAAAGCTCACGTTACGGACTCTACATAAATGTCAAAAATACCGTGGAATGCCCTGATAGAGAACTTGGAAAAAGTGCCAGAGAAAAAAGAAAACTAAAGCTAATACTCTAAAATAATCAACTTAAAACTGTTTCTCACATTAGTAAGCGTTAGGAAGTATCTGAAGTTGTCGTGACGAAGTCAACTAAAACTAGTCAGTTGTAAAACTAGTCTGCAGATTCAAACACTGTCCCCAGAGGGAAAGCAAGCAATGAGCGGAGACATGCACGGTTTTCTTGTGGCAAAGAGGCGCTCATCTAGCGATGACAAGACTAGGAAACTGTTTTAGTCACTAATAAATCTTTGTTTATACATCTGTTAACGAAAGAGTAGCTTAAGAATGACATTTAAAAAGTGAAACCTTTGAGAAATTTTGTGTAATATGCTCTGTCAAATTTGCGACAACTGTTATAGTACAAGAATACATAACTCCTGCTAAAGCAGGGCAGTTACGTATCTCAAAACGACGTGTATACTACTCAGTGTATCAAGATGTATCGTGATACTACTTGAAACCCTCCTCTGGGGATTTACGGCGTGGCACATTAATTTTTCAGAAAGATTTCTTTTTGTGTCATATATTAAAATGGACCCGTGCATGGCTAACAGAAAGAAGAAGTCGTGTATTAAAATGGCCAAGTAACTTTCTTGATCTCACTAACCTGATCAACTAAAGTTACAACTTTTATACTTGCTTTAGTTTTCAATTCATAAAAATTTTCATAATATTTCGCATTTTCTATTAAAGTTCTTTTATTTATTTTATTAAGTGTGTATATTATGTTTAGTGTACATATTCTTTACTAATAATAAAGCTGAAAGTCGCTCTGTCTGGATCTCTGTGACGTGCATAGCACCTAGACCGTTCGGCCGATTTTCATAAAATTTGGAACAAAGTTAGTTTGTAGCATGTGTGCACCTCGAAGCGAGTTTTCGAAAATTTGATTTTGTTCTTTTTATATTCCAATTTTAAGAACATTTTCCTGGGCAAAATTATCATAAGATGGACGAGTAAATTACCAAGTTATCATAACGAGGAACATGGGCCAGCCAATTGGGGAGAAATTCACCATACATTTTTTGTAAATATGCAGCAAGTCAAAAGACCTTTTAATTTTCTACCAAGGGCAAAGCCGTGCGGGTACCACTAGTCTTCAATAAATTAAAAGATGAAATTTAAAACTGATTCTTTTTTTAAAAAGAAAATGCATTGTTATAAATAGAGCTCAAAAATGTAATGTCTTTTGTTCAAGAACGAATCTTACTAATGTTTCATAATAAATTGCAAACAGTATAGATTTCATTGAATTTCTAAGAAATGAGGGGGGGGGGGCGTGACAACCTTGAACTTTTCCAGGAGCGTTAGACCTCATAGTTACTCCGTTGTGAAGGACTCATTTCCACCGTATGGAATACTTTAGGCGGATGTTCTCAAAAACATTATACGTAAAACGCTAATGAATCTATGTTTTCTTCTATGTTGCAGCCTTTAATCGAAGAAATTTTTTTTAATATCAGTAACAGAGGTTGTTTAACAGAACTTACAAAAACAGGGGATGGACAACTGTTTTTAATGAAAAAAAGGCCCTCCAAAGTCTGTTTTTTTTGCACTATTATGCCAACCCTAATACCGTGTACAATTAAGAGCTTTTATGACCTAAGATCCTCCTTTCGGAGGGGGTAAAACCTATCTGCTCCAGCTTTTTTTATTTATTACATTTACAACAACATCTCCCATTATGATAAACTGTTCAGACACCAAGAAAATATGCAGTAGTTCTACGTTAACTATCTACGTCATTTATCATCATCATTCATTTTGGACAGCCATGAAGATGTGTGGTGAATTGTTTAATAATCAATTTTTTTTCTCAGTGAATTAAGTTCTACGTAAAGTTTAAGTATTTTTTAAGGATAAACAAGCAGCAACCAGTAGTAGCGATGCATAACATTTACAACGAAGACTCTACTTCTAAAACAAAATGCTTTATTTTAAAGGCATAAAATCTTCAAGTGAATTTAAAAAAAAAAAACCCTAAATAACAAATTATCAATCATAAAAAAGAGGTTTTGTTATTTTTCAGTATCTTGATTTTAGCACGCTTTTGCGTAATTAAACAAGTTCAGGAAGCTATCAGGATGTTCAGAGAATTCTATTATCATTTAAGATTTTTTTTTTACCCTCAATTTCTTTTAAATACCAAAGATGCATTTTCATTGCATTTTTAAATTTTCGCATTGCCAATCACTTTTTCAGTTCAATCCCTTTTGTATATTGATTGGTTTTCTACAATTCATTTTGATTACAGTTTTTTTTTACCATTTATTGTTTTGGTGACAAACGCCGCAATCGGGTATTAGATAAAATAAAGTCTCCTTTAAGAAATAATAATAATAATAATAATAAAAAATCTTCGTGCAGAGAAGTAAAAGAAAAAAAAAACAACATATAATAGCACAAAACTTTAGATTGCTGCAGACACTTTTTTCGGGGTTTCTTTTTCAATGCAAAGTGTTTTAAGCTATGCAACATACGTATATACGTACGTACATTTTGACGTCACGAAACAAATCGTGATAATTACCTCGAGTACAGTCAAAGTGGATATTTTTATTACCCATACCTTTGTAGTGCAAATTTTATTGCACATGCACGTTCGTAAATGCCAAAAAAAAAATTGAATTTTTGGCATCTTGAATTCAAATTATGTTTTTCGCAATCACGAGCGTGTGTGTGTATGAATGCGCGTGTGTGTTTGTGTAGGCGCATGTGGTGGATGCGCGTGTGTGGGTGCGCGCGTGTGTGTATGTATGCATGTGTGTGCGTGTTGTGTATGCAGTGCTGTGTGTGTACGCGTGTATGTGTAGGCGTTCGTGTATGTGTGTGTGTATGTAGGCATATGTTTGTGTCTGTGTGGAGGCATGAGTGTGTGTGTTTGTGTCTGTGCGCAGGCATGAGTGTGTGTAGGCGTGTGTGTGCATGCGTGTGTGCGTAGGATATGGACGCCTCCGACCAGGGGAAGCGGATAGCTCAAGACCGGGGGACAGCCGCGCCTGGAGGACGGCGGGCGGTGGTGCTGCAGAGACCCTGGTCCAAGCTGAAAAAGGAACGGAACATCATAAAATGTAAAATGAGAACAATAAGCAATCGTGATTGATCAAAAAAAAAACACACTGTGTGAATGAGTAAAATAGAATTTCAGGCAGAAATTTGAGTAAAATATTTTTTGCGGCTGTAATGCACCCAAACCTGTTTTATACGGTGGATAGGGACCGCAGAAAAAAACTCACGTACAAAAAAAATTGTTCGAGACTTTATTAGTAGCTATAAAAAGTTGTTTTCACAACACAGTTAAAAAAAAATATGCGGTTGATAGAGACCGCATAACAAAGTCTCACGTAAAAAGTAACCCAAAAAGTTATCTCTAAACGAAATCAAAATGAACTGTCTGCTGGTTTTTGCAAATTTGTGCTTCTTCTAACGTTGTTTGTCTTACATTACTGTTCAGCACAAAGGTATTTATTTATCTAACCCAAGTGATGATAATTTTGCCGTCTCCTGAAAAATTTCCCAAATAAGGAAATTTTTGGGAGGTCACAAAGACTTCCCATCGATATGCTTGTGTTGTCACTTGAAGATACTACCTCGCACTTGTTTCATAAATAACGTTCATACACCACAAAAAAAAATCGCACAAAAAAAAGCCGCACAAGAACAGGTTTCGATATACTTCCTTTACTTTGTACGACGAAGTAATAAAAAGTATATTTTCAAGCAATATTTATGTCTAAATCATTAGATCATTTTTTACATAGGTAGATCATTTTTTACAATTTTAAAACTAATTTTTTTAACACCATTAATCTTTCTTTGAAAAATGTAACAATAAAAATCCAATTTGTTCTCTGGTTTCAAATGATCATTTTTCTTTAGCAAAAAGTAGAAATTCGTTTCATTATTGCAAAGTAAAAAAGTATTTTAGCGAAAGAATTTTACGTTATCTTCGTTTAATATTGGTTTTTAGGGAAGTTCACCAAAAGAAAGGTATTGTTTAAAGCTAGAAAACTTTTATGAGAAAGATATAAAAACTGTTTCTTTAAAGAATATCCCTTTTTTTAATGAATACCTTTGAAATACGATGTTGGTCTAATCTAAAGATTAAAATCAAATGAAATATTTGAATGAGGGTTAACAATGAAAAAACAGAAAGTAGCCAGAAAAACACTGCGGAAATTAATTTCCTGTTGACATAATTGATTTTTATAACTTAAAAAATACCTCTTAGTATCCAATCAGAATGTTTTTAAAATGAACGAATAATATTTTTGTGGTAAGGTTGAATCTTTTTTTGATATTTGTTTTGAAACATTTCGTTTTACTTTAACAATAGTTTATCTATTAATTTATAGTATATAAAAGCAAATCATCTAACAAATTTCACAAAATAAAATATAATTAAAGCCTGTTGAATCTAACATATTATTATTATTATTATTTTATTTATTTATTTATTCTTTTATATATTTTTTATTTTTATTTATTTATTTATTTATTTATTTATTTGAGAAATCAATCAACTTATTTACTAATTTCACTTCGGCAAAAACTTTGACATCAACCGATTTCTTGACAAATTCATCCACTTTGGAATTGTTTCAGAAAAGTCAAGTAATCCTTTTTTACTTCCTTTTACAAAAAGGAAGTGTTGTATTCGCGAAAAAAATTCCTCTCAAAAATCGGTCTTAATTTCCATTTTTCTCACCCCCGAATGAATGTTGAGTTTTTTTTTCGACTCGACCACACGTGGATATATGCCAAGGGACCTACAGATACCCGAAATATCCGTTTAGACAACCCTCGAGTTAATTACAACGAATTTTCTCGTGACATCCGTATGTATGTATGTATGTATGTATGTATGAGCGTATGTGTGTATTTATGTCGCATAACTCAAAAACGGTAAGTCCTAGAAAGTTGAAATTTGGTAAGTAGACTCCTAGTGTGACCTAGTTTTGCACCTTCCCTTTTGGTTGCATTCGGATGTTTCTAAGTGGGTCTTTTGACCCATTTTGGGGGGAAGTCATTGGTAATTTCGATGTAAACTCAAGTGATGTTATAATTTGTCGTGATATTTAGAGAGTAAATAATTGAAACACATTAAAATTGCCAATAATGGGGAAATGAGATTAAATTGGAGTAAAAGGAAGTCATTTGATGCACACATCAGCTCGTTTAATTTCGTCTAAAGCTCTGTTTAACTTTGTTGAATATCTACTATAAACAAAATCACAAAAACTTGGTTCTTTACGTTAAATATCAACGAAAGTTACGCCCTTTTTTTAACATAAAAAAAATTAAAAATGTCAAAAATAATCAATTTTTCTAAAAAATTAACCAATTTTTTTTGAAGCAAGAAAATGCGTTACATCTACAATGACATTGGAAGCAAAAATGTAAACGTTCGTCGCTTATACCTTTTCCTCTACAACCTTTCAAAAATACATAACTCGAAACATTTGCAAAATCAACGCATCAAAGATTCAAAAAATACCTCAATTTGTTCTGTTCTTATTTTAGATGAAACCACGCTTTTATAACGAGAGTACTATTTTATTTCAAATTAATTTATTGTAGCTTTTTGCATTTTTTTCAAAATATATACTTTACGCGACTAAAAGAGTTCGCATCGCATTAACGTAGCCAACTGCTGCGAAAAATATACAAAATCGTCTGTCAATCCATGAACTAGTAACAATATTTAATCAGAGAGAAAATGAGCAATCTAGAACGATAAGCTGAAATGCATGATAAATTATAACTTTTAGCACAACTATAGGCTGCAATTTTTGTTTGTGAGAACTTGAATTTGTCAGAGACGAATTAAAGTTTTTGTATTATTTATTCTTTTTTTTATTTTTTTTTTTATTTTATTTTACTTTAGTTTTAATTTTTCATTTATTTTATTTTATTTACTTTAATTTTTATTTTATTTTTTATATTTTAGTTATTTTTTATTTGCTTTATTTTATTATATTTTTTATTTTTTTCTGTTATTCTTTTATTTTTTTAAATATATTTTTAAATTAATATTGTAACTTTTTTTAAATTTGTTTTTTTATTTGTTTGTATTTTTTTACACTCATATTATTGTTTATTTTATTTATTTATTTATTTATTTGCTATTTTGAGATCAATAGCTATGAATTACAAAAGAAATATTCAATTGGTATACTTCTTCACTTAACCTGTATATATTTTCAATATTCTACGAATAGATTTCATTAAAAAACCAAAACGGTTTACATAATTTTAAAACGACAAATACAAATTTACCCGACAGTTTAAATGTTCGAAGTTGACAATTAACTGCTTAAATGCAAAACTGAAACTGTAAGTTAAGCAAAGAATTAGAAATTTGCCTATGTGGGAAAATCGCGCTATTTTACGATGACAATCAGCGTTTGCCGCGCTTAACAAAAGCAGGTGCAGCAAAATAAGTAATTTTCTGTTAAGGTCAGGCTTTGCATCATTATAAATGCTAATTTATTGAAATTATAAAAACGGAGAAGATAGGAGTAACCGTTGAGCTGCTAGTTCGGTAAAAACAGCTGACTGGAACCTTGTTAGAGTTACAAGTATTTTCTAGTACTTGATTACTTGTTTAAAATTACCACCTATGGGAAAAGCTTAGGGATTGTGCTCACTTACATTCCTTTGCTTCTCCTTGCCTCAAATGTTGTTCAGTAGTATATTTCTCTTGACATAATTCTTTAAAAAAAGGGGAAAATCTTACAAAGTGGTCATTTTAGGCTCAACGATCGGCCAAAATGGCCAATGTGTTTACCACGGTATTTAATGTCAGAAAATAAATGAATACTAATATTTCAACCATTAATTATGAAATATTTCAAGCATAACAGATAATTATTGATATGAGTGAAGTTAAACATAGCTTACTACGAAATACGCAGCTATTGATGGGCCTTACGTTTCGCTACCAAGAAGCACAGAATGTTAGGAATGGAGTAAATATTTAAAAAAAAAAAAAACATAATTAACGTAAAATTTTTCGGAATATATACGAAAATAACAAACAAACTCGACTGTGAACACACATCAAAGTCATTACGTAAATCCACAGATATATTTAAAATCAAAAACATCAACTATAAATTTTGGCACATATTTTCAAAGTTAGGAATGTGCTCTGTTCTAAGGTCAATAGAAAATTTGTAAGGCATAAACGGTTAAATTTCTTACACTTAAGAATTTAATGGACTTATTTTAAGTCAGAGGGTCAAAACTTTCCTTTTTTTAATTTAATTGCTGAGCAAAGTTACTTCGGAGGTTCTACCTATTTCATTGCACTAATAATAGATACTAGCCTAATTAGTTTAGGAAACTGTCGCCACGCCATCGCCATAGCGTCAACTAGCGGAAAATTTGCGAGTGGACGTTTTGGTCCGCTATGCCCAACCTCCTCTTATCAGTTTAATCAGTAGAATTTTTTATTTTAGAACTTGTATCAATATATTTTCACAGTAGTTTGATGAGTGCTCAAAGGTAACCATTAGGGAAAAAAATGAACATTTGCAAAATCTCTTAACATATATCTTTAAAATGCAAATTCGCTTATATCCGTTTATTAGTCAAGACGTACATCAAAAACATGCATATATTCAAAGAGTGATTGGTTCTATTTCAACAAATAACATTTTCAATTTAATTTACGTCAAACATTTTTTTAAATAATTTCGATGTTTAGAACTTTCATATAATATCATTTTCGATTTAAATCTAGATTTAGTGAATTTTTAATATACGTAAGTAGTGTATTGCAATTCTAGTTGAAACTGGTCTGTTTAGTTGGAAAACGACTGAATGTCTCTTTTTAAAACTACAAATCTGATATTCGTATTATTACGATAAAATGAAGCGCATTTTGCGTATTCTTTTTATTGTTTTCCTTTTATCCCGCAACTCTAGATATGATGTGATTAAAGAGTTATTTTCATATTGAAGCATGCATTGGGGAGTACGATCTTTTAACATTACCTTAAAATTGAAAATGGCGTAAAGTTGAAAATATTTTTGTCTGGATGTCAGTTTTAACTGATTAAAACTAGCCTAGAAGAGAAATTGGACGTATTGAAAAATTATTTAGTTGGTTGAACGTTTGTATTTTCATTATGTTGATTTAATATATGTGTGCTGAGCCTCATGGTTTGTCACTGTCGGACATAAATTTGTAGACTGTATACTTCTCCTTCAGTCATCTTCTAAACTTTTGTTTTTCCAATGTTGACAACATATCTGTGTGCTATTTCGCACACACATCTGTAAGCCTCATGCTATACTGTGTGGAGCATAAGGAGTCATTTTGTAAATATTTTAACCAAAAAAAAAAGAAAATAAAAACCTTCTTGCTAAGTAGGTACAATCTCTCCTCCCGTATTTGTAACGTTACTCCGGAAAAAGGCTACTTCAGGGATTTTTTTTTTAGAGGCTAGAGGAATTTAGTTGTTGAGAAAGTCTTATTACAGTCGACTCCCGCTATAACGCGATCCGACTTACGCGAAATTTTCAGGAGCTACGAATTTTAGAGCTAAAGAGAATTTCTCGCTCTCAACACGAAAATATTTGGAAAAGAATTGTGATGCTAAGTTTCGTCTTTGTTATTGACTCCTAAACATTGACTTCGTGAATGTACTTTCATCCTTTCAGCATCACTGCCTGTGCAAGTTCCCAACCCACCGCACTATAAACATAGCTTTATTAGTATGTATATATCACCACTCCTCATGTTTTTGATTTATTTATTCTAAATATGAAAGATGATGAAATATTGCGGCACCTAGACACGCTGTTTCATCTTAAGTTTGAAGGTGGAAACAAAAAGCGAAAAATTGCGACAATTTAAGAAATATAGAGATTCTTGATACGCTTGAACAACTAGAAAGTGGGTCGAAGGTAGCACGACAATTAGGTATGAGTGAATCTTTCATACGTATAACAAAAAGGCAAGAGAAGGCAATCCGTATAAGTTCATACCTTAGTTAACTAATATGAAGCTCGCAGAGTTGTTTTTAAGCAAAATACAAACAATATGAAATTGGAATCTGCTCATAGATTATAGAAACCCTAAAAGAGGAGTGTTATCATAGATACAAATGCTATAAAAGTAAATGCGAAGCTACTGTATTTAAAAATATATTAGAATGGCGATCAGGGATTGCGCAGCATAAATCATCTTCAATTTTTAAGCTTTAAATGTAACTTATCGTATCTACTGTATAGTAATTTTGCAGTGCAGTGTTTTATTATTACTACTGTTCATACCGTACTGTTTTATTTTTATGTCTCTCTATCTCATTGATCATTGATTTTGTGCATCATAACAGCATTTTATGTAATAATGCAGCTTTTTAAAAAATATACAGTAAAAATTCAGCTCTTTATGTAAGAAACGGTAATATATAGTGAAAAAATGATCTGAAACAATTTAAAAGGTGTTTAAAAATGTATAAAATGATTGGGTATGTTAAAAAAAAATCATACACACAACATTTTTCCACAACGCGAAATTTCAACTTACGCGAGGAGTCTTGGAACGCATCCCTCGCGTAAGTCGGGATCCGACTGTACCTTTATTTTTTGAAGATGTTACCCGTTTCTGGTGTGTGTAGTATCAGCTACATGCACATTTACCTAAGTTATCAAATACTTCACAATAAAAAAATATGTTTAGAAGTTTATATGTTTCTAAACCCTTTTTAGTGACATATTTTTAGTTAGGCTTATTTACCCCTTCCAAACTACCAACTTTCCTTTTTATTTTACTCTCTTAGATTTACAAACTTTTATACAATTATGTGACTGATGTTACATTAATATGAGAATTAGTTTTGAAAGAAATATTACAAGACAATTATAACAGTTTAAAGTTTCTTTGTTGCTCTAATCTCTACCTATGCAAACTAAATTTCTATAAAAAATGACATTGTAGACATACCAATAAATTTTCTAAGTGAGAAAAAAAGATTAACTTTTAAACCGCTCATACAACGACACTGGGCGCTAAGTAGTATTGTGAAAATTTGCCTATAAAACTTACAAAAAATGTGTTTATAACGTTTTTTGCATAGTTTCATAAAAAACTAAATTTTTTCACCTTATATGAAAGAAAAAAATTACTGGTACAAGAAAGTTTTTTTTTTACTGTGATGTCCCTAGTTTCATGAAATTTGTCCTAATACTAATATTCTAACATTGACAAATTTCCAACACATTTGGCTCAGTGGTTAAAGAAATATTTCTAAAACCCTTTTTATAACTTCGTGTTTACTTTTCAAAGAACGTTCCAATAAAACGACCTGAAAGTTTTGGCCTTACTCCAATAAGAAATTAAAATATCTCGTGTGATCAAATCGTGACTCTTATTAAACTTAAAAATAATTTTCATTCAAGGAGTTAAATATCCTAAAATCCGAAATACTACTTCTAATTCAAAGAAAAAATAAATAAATTTAATCCGTTCCTTTTTTTTTCGTTATCAATTTTTCCAACTCAATTTAACTGACAGGTATGTAGTGTAGGATACATCGATGTTTTGATACTCTAAAAAAATTTAACTGAAGCATTGATTTTTCTTGGAGATTAATTAAAATCTCTTTTAATTAATGATCATAAAATCTTAAACATGAATCCTTCCCGTCTTATTTATTTTTTTCATATCTCAATCTTTTCAAATTACTAAGATTAATTACTATTATAATTTTGAAATGTATCATTTTAATTAGATGTGAGCACTTGAATTAGAAGTTTAGCACTTGAAGGTAACTATAACTCTGTAATTTATATATGTGTGTGTGTGTGCATATATATATATATAAGGGTGGATTGGACCTAGTTGGGCAATTTTTTCTTCTATGATTTTTTGATTAAATTAGATCTAAACATTTGGAGCACTTTTTAAGCCGAAAATACCAGTTTTCGTTCAGTATCAAGTTTGCTCTGTCAATTTTTAAAATATTAATAACAAGTAAGGGAATATTGGGCAAATTAAAATAGTTAAGATGACTAAACTTTTTCAAAATGAACGAAATGGAAATTTGTTTTGAAAATTTCTCTACATAAAGAAATAACAATGTATTTTACAATAAAACTTGCATTGAAATAGTTTTTTTTTGGCAGTAAATTTTCGCTGTAAAAAAAGTAAAAACTTTTCACTTTCTTTTCTCATGGGGCAAAGTGAAAAATGAATTATTTTTGTAATAAAATTTGACTATAAAAAAAATATTGATAAAATGAATCAGTAAATAAAAGGTTGGAAAATGAAAAGATACTGAAAAAATAAACGACTAGTTAAAAAAATTAAATAATATATGCATGAGGACAAATAAATGACTGAGTGAATGAACGAATAAATTAGTGAATTATTTAAATTAAGGTAAGTTAATAAAGTTATTAATAACAATTTTTGGTAAGTGAATTAATAAATGATGGAATAATTAAACGAAATTGACTATTTCACTTTGCCCCATCCACTTTGTCCCGCATGTACTTATCTAATTGTACAAAATATTTGAAATACAAATAAGCGTAATATTAAGTAAATAAATACTGCACCAAATATTGGAAGGTCTCTATAAAAATTTTAAATGTTAATTATAAGAACATTATCATTTAATAATACCAAAAATAATTTTCGACTTACAACAAAATATTACACTATGAATATGAATTTTTTAAAATTTCTTGCATTATCTTATTCTATGATTTTCAGGGGTAGTTTTTTCTAGATTGGAATAGACTTCGTGTGTTACTACTTGGTTAAAATATTACCAGATAGGTGGCTCTAAAAAGTAAATATTTTACCATTTCACTTTGCCCGCTATTTCACTTTGGCCCACACTCCCCTACATTAATTAAGAGTCAAAGATAAATACCTTGTTGCTTGAACCAAGTTAATACAGATGAGGGTTAGATTCTCCCATGTTATTTACTTAATATTCTGCTGTTGTAAAAGTAGAAGAAATGGAAAAACCTAGATCAAATCTTATATTTTGTCCGCAGGAAGGAAAAAATTGCATATTCTGAATAACAATGTTCTTCATGCGAATTTCATTAAAGGTGTTATAGTGTAAAAATGCAAAATTATGTAAGTAAAAAAACTAAAAAAGGCTGGAGTTACAGTAATTAAACAATATTTAGTCAAAAATTGAATAACTGCCTTCTTCTGCATAATTTAATGTTAGCCTGCCAGCCCAACTATCCCCATGTTTAATAGGACAACTGTAACTTAATTGCCATTTTTTTCTTTGTTGACTGAAGTGAATTTTTTTTCGCACTAAGGACATTTATCATTTTCAGATTAAGTCCTTTTTCTCCTGGTTGAGAAATATGTCGAAGTAAGACGCAAAAAACATAGCTTGCTAGTTTCTTTCCAATAAATCTGCTGGTCCAGTATTCTACCGTGTTAAGCGCAAAAGTGGTATCTGCAATTGAGTTCAAAATGAGAAATTACCCTTTAAAGTTGTGTGCCTCCATGTATTTGATTCAGATAAAACTTTTTCAGAGTTTTTTAAAACATATTTCACATCGACAAATGGCCCTAGAACATTGTACTTCGGTAAAGAATGTGGCAAAGAACCACCTGGTTACAATAACTCAGTTTTGACAAAAAGTGCAGATACGACTTTTATGCTTTTAGCACGGCAGTATTTGGGGATGTGCAGAAAATTGTCTAAAACCGTTAATAATTTCTCTTTCTCGTTCAAAAAATTTTCATATGTTTTGCACAGCCAAAGCTTGAATATATCCTGCATCATTTAGTAGTTATTACTGCTTTCATAATCCACAATTAAAGTCACAACTACGACTCATTTGGGGGTTTCCCGAATGGCAGTCACTTATACTTTCAGTTCTTCAAAACTACTCAAGTTTGCGAATACAAGGTAAGAAATGAATCAATTAACTTTGATACTAAGACGAATAAGAATATAATCGCAATGTTAAACGCACAAAGAATTTCATCCACTGTAATCTTTTTCAAATTTGTATTTTAACTTTATGAGTGTTTTTACTCTCTAACAATTTTTCCTTTTTTTATCACTCCATCAGTTTTGTCCCTTTTAAAGACACGTTTTGTTTGGGGCAGTATGAAAAAGAATCCAGTGTTATCTCTGATAGTTGAATACACCTCTCTCTTCTTCCATCAGCATAGTAAGATTTTTCCAATTTTCAACAGATTCTAGAGGAACGTGCAGATTTGAAGACAATGGAATTCTGATCTTTGAATCTCACTAATCATCCACTGTTTACAAAGAATTCGCATTGATTTTGACTTTTAGCACAATTGCTTACTTTATATTGACTTATTGGTCTCGATAATGAAACTGAGTGATCTTGACCTAAATTAAAGTGCAGTAGGATTTGTATACGCTAGGTGTCATTTATGATTCAGCTTTTTGCAATAAGCTCAAGGAATGGCAATTCCGCAAACACTAAACACTCAAATTTCTTACTAATTTTAAAAGTGAGTTAAAACCGAACACTCATGTTTGATTAAACTACAACTGAAACTTTTTATGGCTTTTTAAATACAGGAACTGGGCAACTATGCCCTCTATAGTTAAAATAAAAGTTGTTTAAGAAAAAAGGATATAAATGATGAGAATTTCATCAAACTGGGTTATTTTCTCCTTTACAGGGAAGTCAGATACTTTGATACGTTTTCTGTTGGATCAGTAAACAATATAAAGGTTAACACCTCATTTATTTGAAAAGTGTAGAAATAATATTCCATGCGATTCTATATTCCTTTGCAAGATAAAGTTGCTTTTCTCCTGTTTCAAAGTTTTTTTGTAAAATTCTTAGTTTCGAGTTTTCATTTTGCGGAAAGGATTTTGCACTGGGTAACTTCAAACGTAAAAGTCGAGATTCGTACCGAATTGAGAAAAAAAAAATTCTCACCGAGCTCGATTTTTTTTTCCGTTTCATGCTCTGTCCATGTTCTCTTTCTACTAAAAGTTGGAAAAACAGAATAGCGACAACCTATTTGCCAGCGTAAAGTAAACGTTCAATCGTCATTAATGATCGCAAAAAAAAAAAAAAAATAGTTAGGTTTAACATAATTTTCTCAACATATTCAAATCCTGGAGAAAGTTTAATGCTTAATCAGTAAAGAAGGAGGTGGAATCCAGACAGTCAGCACTCAGGACAGTGAAATAGGAGCGAACAAGGAAGTCGAATTCCAAGAAATGGCAAATGCTCCGGCAATTCAAAGGAATTAATTCTGTACCTAAAAGCCTGACTAACGTAAGGCACATTATTGCTATTTTGCGGGAGAACGAAAAAGTTTTCGTCAGAAGCAGACAAAGGCTGTGGTTGGCGCACTTTTATGCTAATAAATAATTATAAAGTTTTTTTTTTTTTTTCGCATATAGAATTACGTTTTGATGACTCGATGCGGAGTTAGGTTCTACATAAAAAGCGACCTGAAAATTGCTATTTTTTAAATTTTGTTAGTCTGGCTCTGAAGTCCATAATTGTGATAGAGTAGTGTAAATAGTGCAACTAAACAGCATGAAAAAAACTGCGTCATGTTACCATGATAGCCGGGTTAGCTACCTGTCGATTTTCGAGCTTCTGGTGCCGGAAAGCACTGAAGCGTGATGTTTTTAATGTTTTCCTAGAAAAATAAACTCCACTAAATATTTATTACATATTCCCTTTCCCATATATATCCATGCATGTATATATGGGGGAGGGACGGAATAAGGAATGTATATTTTCTTCTACATTGCATGTCAAGTGATCCAAAGTTTTTTCATCACATTTTTGTATTTCTTTGGAATTTGGTTCATCGATTGTACCATTCAAGGTCATCCAAAGTCGAAATTTTTACATTTTATCTTTTTTATTTTTTCATTTATGATACTTTAATTTTTAGAAAAACCCTCTTTTTTTCATGGATGCTTGAACATAAAATGGACAATAACGCAGCACCAAATATAGATAGAAGGATTTGGTAAAAAGCATTTTAAAGTGCATTTGCTGCTGTTTCATATGATATGCAACATGACTAATTTTATAAAAGATTTTATTTTTAAAAATTTAAATTTAAGCCCAAAATTTAAATTTTTCAGAAAACATACAATGATTTTTGTAAAATAAATTCTCAAAAATCTTTGTGTATTTTATCTTCATTTGTGCAAAATTTCTTGGGATCTCAGTAGGATCATATTTTTATGAATTTTTGAATAAAATTTGACTCAAAAAAAGTAATATTTTCAGATTCTGTTAAGTTAAATATGGGCTTCTCTTACTGGTGATCGTCTAGTGAATAGTAAGTAAGCATGACTACGCTTGAAATGAGCTGTCATGAACTTGTTGATTGGTAATAAATTGGTAGCAACGAAAAAAAAATATTTTTCTTAGTCCGTTAAAAGCTTAGTAGAGCAATCTAGCTGTAATCATCTATGCGTTTTAGCGTTCAATTTTTTAAAGTAAATGTAAAAGTACATATATTGAAAGAATTCATACGTTTTCAAGGTTCTAGAAAGTATTTCTTTCCTGTCTATATAAATCTAAACAACCAGCGTTATTGTTGTCATTAATAGAAATAGAGGTAAGGCACTTAGCATGAAATCCTCATATAATTGCGTGAGAGAATGTTCCTATTTGAACATAACTTGATTCAGTTTAAAACACCTATTCATTTCAAACAATAAATTTTGTTTTGAAAAAACAATAATATTCCGTTTTAAAAATATTTGTTTGATTTAACTAATAGGCAAATATATATTATTATTTGGAAATTTATAAACGGTCTCTTTATCGATTTCAAATAATGAGCAGAAGTATTGAAATGTGACAGTGATATCCCGTTTATAAAATTTTAATAATGCATGTGACAAAATGTGTGAATGTTATTTAAAGTCTCATTGATATCCTTTTAAATATTTAATTTTACTCGTATCAAATAATGAGCTTAAATATAAAAAACTAACGAAACCTGCTTTTTACGCCCTAAAAAATCTGGTTTCATAATTAAAAGTGCATTTAATTAATATCATCTTCATTATAAAGCAATTATATTTTAATTTTCAAGAGCGAAGACAGATATTTTCTTTTTAAACTGTTGAGAGAATTTGTTTGCTGAAAAATCATTAAAACTATGCCTTGTATAAAAACTTGAGTAAACAAAAAAAAATCCTAAATTTGACGAAAGGTTTTTTTCTTTTTATGTTTTCTCTTTATATATTTGTTTTTCCATTATTTTAGTTTATTCTTTTGTACTGCTAGTGATAATTGAGATTACGATAAAATGAAGTTTATTTTTTTCTGAAACATACTGTTTAAACTGAGTGTGTCTGAAGGTACAATTTTGAAAATGTTTAGCAACGACTTTATTTTTTCATATTTTAGTTACTAGTTTCTTAAGCTTATCAAACAACACTCAAAATAGTATACATTTTTATGAAAGAAACATTTTAACCAGAAACATGGAACTGTCTTTTGTTATTTTATCGTACTTCACTCTGTTTTCTTTTCAAAAACAAATATTTGCCCTCTGATTCTGCAAGCAAATATTTACTGAAGCTTGCTTCAACCACTTATTTATTTATTGTTGTTTTCGTGCAGTTTTCCAGTTCATGTCACATGTAGCATAAAATATTATTTTCTAATACAACTGAATAAATTGATATACATCAACAACTATTCCATTTATTCAAAACTAAAATGTTTATGATATTCTTGACTGAGTACCTAGTTTAGTGCGTCTTAAATTTTACCAAATCGCACAAAATTACTGTCTATAGTTGGGGAAAACCTAACCTGGCAGCGTCGTAATGCTGTGATTAGGATATACCCAACTTTCGCAATGGTGCCACGAGTCAATTAGTTTTGATGTTGGAAAATTAGGTCAAAAAACTACGAGTAAACTAATAAGTTTAATGTAATATTTTAATGACTAAAATCATATTATTTATTCCATTAATATTTGCATAATACAGAAAATAATAAAAAGGACCTACATCCAAGCGACGTTTCATGTTGCAACACTGAGGAACAACTATGTGAGAAACAACTGCTTTTTACTTTATAAGTTTCACAATTTTTAAAATAAAAATAAATAAAGAAGGAAAGGAAAAGAAAAACCTGCTCAGTAAAATATTTAAAAAAAATTCTTTAGTATTTTTCATAGGTAAAAAGTCCAAAAACAGTTTGACAAAATACGAAATATTCTGGTTCATGTACTTTTTCATTTAAAATGAAGTGATCTTTCAGTAACATTATTTATAATGTAAACATATTTAGTAATGTTAAGTTTTTTATCTAGGAGTCGTAATAGCAGTTATTTCAGTCGTCAATCATTTTCATGTACATAATGAAATAAAAATTCACATTTACATTGTTCTGCAATAAATTTTACAACACATTTTTATATTTTTAAGACATTTTTTCTGGGGAGCAAGTCCTTCGTTCGTTTTTTTATTCGTCTCTTTCTTAAAATAATTCGATTAAAACTCTAAAATCATTATTAATAATTAAGTTTCTTAAACTGTCAAAGGTATAAAATTATTTCAAAGCATATACTCGTAAAATGACGTAATTTTTAATTTTCGCTGTTGAATGCTATACAGATTTGTATTAAAATACATAGAACAGTAACAAGGTAAGTGCACAAAGTAAAGTTAAACTAAGGGTCTGGGAAAAACATCTCGCTCATTTATAATTCAATTGATTCCCGTTTTTGTAAATTCATCAAACTCGTACAAAATTTTAGAAATAACCATTTCAGGTAAAACTTTAAGTTTAAATTAAGTTTTTTTAGCAATTTTTAAAAAAAGGTGAATTGGACCATAATAAGACCAACTTGGAAAACAAAATTCAAAAAGCCTCCTGTCAAACTAGAAAGAAGAATTGAAGAATTCATTATCGTCAATATAAAAACATGTTAAATCGCGTTTGATGAACTCAAAAAACATTATTAAAAATTCCATATTGATTTGAATGGGAAGAAGAAAGATTAATCTTCACATTTGGAACCTAGCTAAGTCATTATTTTCTAATTTTTGGTCACTCTTGGCCACAGTTCGTGCTTCATGTGTAGTATATGCAGAGCAGGATTTTTATCCTCCTCTCGATCTTTCGGTGTTACACCGGAAGCTTAATCATGACGTTATTAGGACATAATTTAATTTTTTAGGGTTATCAAATCGCAGGAAAAAATGACAGTACTAAATAATACTTTTCTTTTTAGTTTCGACAACTATGAATAAATTAGGCTTTCTTGAACATTAACAACTTTTTTTTACGTTAAAAAACTATAGTGAATTCTTAGAAATAAAGTTTACTCTAAAACAAGAGAAAAGACAGTTTTGGAAATACTCTTTTGTAATAACTGTTGATACACTTTTGGCTGTTGATAACAAACTGCTTGTTGACAACGCTTTCTGATCAGAGCTTTCTGATGACTATAACTTCACGATGTAGCAAATGTTTGCTATCCTTCATCAAAAAGGTGGCGGGGGGGGGGGGAATTCTTGTTGATTGGTCCTTTTGTTGTTATTTGACGTACACACCTAAGTTAAAAATTGTGGAATAGTACTCGAACTCTTATATATTTTTAAATTATTCACAATTAGCACTTGTATTACAACACTTTATTTGCTGTTTCAAGGCTCTTTAAAGAACTTCTTTGACTACAATGCACACATAAGTTTTAATATATAGTACAAGTAAACACACTACTCGACTGAACACGTTCTTTTGCCATCTTCTGGAGTCTGAGAAAATGTTTCGTTGGATGTTTTTTTAACCCTTAAGCTCCATTTATTGCATCTAAAAAGGGGTTACTTTCGTAACTCGCAAACCACTTGTCCGCAATTCTTAGAGCTATTTTTGCATTTTAAAAGTCAGAAAAATGTTTTAAACAATTGTCTTTTGATGATACATGAAAGAAACCATTCAATAAAATGTTAAATACATGTTGAGTTTCCTGAACGCCACACATAAGTGGCAACCTGTGTGGCGCACCAGCAACTCAAGCTCAAACCTGTTTTTATGCAATCTTTTTGTATGACTTTTTTTTGAGCAATCACGATTGCTTATTGTTCTCACTTGACCGTCCTTGGCGTTTGGTTCCTTTTTCAGCTTGAATCAGGAACCTCTGCTGCACCACCGCCCACGGGCCTCTGGACCTGAGCACTCTGTCCTCCGGAATCCGCTGCTCTTGGTCGGTGGTGTCCATGTCCTAACACACGCATGCTCATGCACACTCACAAACAAACTCACACATACGCGTACGTGCATGCACACAGGTTTACGCGCACACACACACACAAGCATACACATGCACGCACGCACGCGCGCCTACACACACCACTATACACACGTAACCGCTCAGGAGGAGGGGCAGGTTTTTTGCGAACAGGAGCCGTTTCTAGCAACAATAACTCCAATGAGTAAGGTCATGTCGCAACTCGTGATTGCGAAAAGCATAATTTGATTTCAAAATTTCAGAATTTAAATTAATATTTTTCTTTATTTGTGATTGAGTATATTTATCAAAACGCCGGACAAAGTTATTTGATGCATTTTCTTCGCATAAAATGCATTGAAAAAGACTGCTTGATCACAATAAGGTGCTTATTTGAGAAAGAAAAGCGATATTTCCAAGAAAATGGTTATCATTTCTTCTTCTTGACACTTATGGCAATTAAATGTTTCTCAGCAAGGACTAATTACTGTGTGCTCGCGATCGTCATATTTACTGCTTCTGGGGAAAATTACTTTATTTTTCAGAGCTGCTTTCGTTTACTATCCCTTCTTAAGTGGGAGTTAGAATGTCGTAGTGTCTCTATGAAACCCACTCGTGGATATTATCATGAAATATGTAATCGGGGATACCGGGAGGGCATACTGCGGGTTAGCACAGCCTCCTTTAAAAACTGAACAATTAATGAAATTGCTTGAGAAGTAACTTCAGCACCATGCATCAAAAGATTATGTTTATGTTTTAGACATAGGATGCAAAACATAGTCGTTTAGTCGAAAAAAAAATTAACATAGGAATGAATAGCAATTCGTTATTTTGTTCTCTGCTCCATCAATAATTACTGCTAGCCTTAAAGAAACAAATGAGACATTTGCACCGCTTTCAGTTACGTTGTAATAATTTTCCCAATACTGTGTCTGCTGGAATCCATCCATTTTTTCGCTCTAAAAACGGTTCTACAACCTGTAGTATATAAATATACAATTTGCAACTGATTGTAGTCACGCAATACATGGAGCTGAATTTCGGAGGAAGTATCTGTTACACGTAGGGAGTTCTCATTCGGATAAAATTCCTTCAAAATATTTCTACTATAGAACATCAAAGAGAATAAATGTTTTTTTATCATTTTAATTACTTCCCATTGCTTCCTAGTAAAGTTTATCTCTGTAATGATTGCGAGAACCTCTTGAGGTGTCTGCTTCAAAGCAACAGTTAGATATTTATAGAGGAAATTTTTGTTCTTTCAAAGTTCGGTTGTTCCGGGTGGTAAGGAATTTAGTTCTTTCATTATTTTGGATTTATCACAGTTTTCTGTCTTACACTGAATTATACCGACTGCACTTGTCATCTCCTTAACAGGTACAGTGCTGGTAAAAAAATTGCATCACCCTCGCATTTTCACAACAATGGGATTATGTGAGAAGTTTTGGTCTACCGATTAACAATCAATGTAAGTGAAATTCTGCAAAACTTATGAAATAAACATTTAACAGCAGGAATCCGATAATTCTCTACGTAGATCGGGGTTGTTTCCGGACCAAGGCAAATTGCTGACCCCATGCTCATTTTTCCATTTCTGAAACTGCATGTGAGTTTAGAGAAAAAAATTACTTAAACCCAAGTCAATTTAAATCTAATGGAAGGATAAAGGTTTTTAAATTGTTACTTACCAGTTTTGCCCCATGGCACGCAGCAGAATCATCCTGGAAAATGACGTTTGGAACTGAAGTAAAGTGATCCCGGATAGTAGGAAGCAATTTCTCCTCTAAAATGCCAATATACACCTAATCGTTTAATGTTCCTCGCACAAAGTGAAGCCCACCAACTCCTTGATCAGAAATACATCCCCAAATCATCTGGGATACGGGATGCTTGACTGTGTGTTGAATGCAGTCGGTATGATATTCCTCCCCTTCGCTGCGCGGGTAATGCAATTTTTCTTACCACCACTGTACCTGCTCTCGCTGTTCTGCAGTTTTACACTTTAGCTTTTGAATGAACTTTGACGGTCTTCCTGGCAACTGAGCAGATTCCGGCCAACAATAAAAGATCTGAGCCATTGTTTTTTTTTTTTTTTTTTTTTCAAGAAACGTTTTTATTTATAGCTCTCAGATGTCCATTTGTGATTGAAGTCCGTTTTTTAATACTACAAAACACAACTCATTATTATCTGTACATTTCCCTAACTCCTTAAGTTTTTCTTCTGACAATATAAACTTTTTATCCACTATGATGGCTCGGAATTCTTTCGGAGTATCACAAAATTCTACTCGGGTGAAAGATTTCACAGTCTTAGAAAAATCTACAAAGAAATGAGAAAAAACACCACAGCTTTTTCTTACTCAGCAACTTTAAACTTCTTAAAACAAAATGGCGGATATGGGCGGAAGATATTTTCCCAGAATATCATAGCAAGTAATCTAAATTTCATGTCCCGGAAAGTAAACAAAAAACTTCATATCTTACAATATTTGGCAAAAGTAAACACCCAATTTTGACTTTCTTTCAATCAGTAACAAAAAAATAACTATTGTCAAACTTTCGGTTTTTGTCTCAGGTTTTTGTATGGTTTTATTGGACAAATACTGGTATGTGCGCCAGCCTGAAATTGGTTTCTATGTATGCATGCTTTCGAAAGAGTGGTTATATCATGACGATAACTGGAAATAACTGAGTGAAATTTGAATTGAAATGTACAGCTTCGAAGAGTTTAAACCAAGTTGACGAAACGTATTTATTCCTTGAGCTCTTCAAAATTTATACACATTGGAAGCTAAAAATTCTCCATTATTCGAAATGTATCGTTATATTTTAATGTATTTTACGAGCTTCACAAAATACATATCGAAACACGAGTGCCTCAGAAATAAATTTATTTTAAGTTGAAATCGATTGCAAATATCTATTGAGAAACGATTGACGAAAACTAAAGCAGTCATAATCAGTAAAAATCGAATACTATTTTATTTATTGCACACATTAATGTGTCTCAATTTTTATCAATTTCATAAAGTAACCTTATTACACTATTTATTAATTTATTTATTTATCAATATTAGAGATAGCCAACTAGTGACATTCCGCGGTAGTTGAAATTTTATTTATATTTAGTTGATTGAGTGATTGATAGATTGACTATTTTCGTATGACTCCTCAGCGAAAACCCTCAGGTGATATCAAGCGATTTGACTTCTCTCTAGCAATTAATATTAAGTTACATGAATTTAATACTTTACTTTATTTGTTTTACCCCATGTTGTTTTTCTAAACTTGTTGTTTCTTTTTTAGAATGGGACGTACCTAATAAATGAAGAGTAAATAGAAGGTAACAGAAGAATAAAGTTAAAAAATTCATGGTAAAATGGCATCGAAAAGAACCACTTCGCTGATGAAAAAATAATTCAGATATGTAGTCTTCTGAGGTAACTAAATTGTTATTTAAAATTTAAATTTTATTTATAATGGTTCATCATAACAATTGTTTTTCAATCCTTCGTGTTAAGTATTGTTAATTTCTAGGTTTCCTTTTAAAACTTTTAAAAGAAGTTTCATTTTGCCGTTGAAACCGTACGAATGATGAATGCAAATTATGAATGTAAAAGTTTGAATAAAACACACAAAGTGGAAATAGCGTCAGGAATTAACGACCATTTCACGACAACTTGACTTGAATAAATGGACGCCTTATATGCGATTCCAAAAAAATTTGTCATATTGGACACATTTGTTGAAATTTCTACAGAACTCCATGTAGTGAAACTTTTTTGAATATCTATGTAAAACTATTTCAAGTACTTCTCGCAGCAAACCAGGAATTGTTAACATGTACTTATCTTCTCTTTATGGCATCTTTACATTGTATTTTTCTCATTTTACACGAATCTGCAAAAAAAAGTTTTGGTCAAACTGACTTTTCTAAGTATGAAATGCAGTTGTATGCGTAGGCGGTTGAAGACATTCCATAAAGCAAGTATTGGGGTCTGTCCGCGGTGGCTGACGTTACAACTTGACTCTATTTTTAACTTACAAATTCAGCACTGTCTTGAAATTAAGCTTTGTTTCTCCTGAAATTGATCTAAAATATCATGATATGGTACATCACTGTCCCCACACTTGTTTTCAGACTTGAGGAAATTTTTTTATGTGAAATTAAGGGGAATAAAAAACGTGACTGATGCTACGCAGAAGAGACATTGAGAAAATTGACTTATATACAATTTGAAATCCTCTTCAAACTAATAGCGTAAAATCTAAACAGATTTTTTCCCCTTAAAGTAGAGATTTTAGACTTGATGAAAACACTTTATTTCATTCGAAAAACTCAAAAACGGAAAATATAAAAGTAATTTAACCCCCGTGACTGACGATACAAAGATTTTGTGACTAATGTTACATTTACAATAAATTACTGCAATTATAAATTATTTCTCCTTAAAAATGAAATTAGCAAATGTTTTGTTTAAAATTGTATTTAAATTAGAAGAAAAGTACCTTAATAAAGTTTTATAAGTTATATTTTTGATGTATTTCATAAAATAAAAATACCTCTTGCATTTATTACATCTAGTGCGCTAATTATTTTATTCCTTTCTCATGTGAATAATAAATTTCATTTCACATTGACATGCTATTTCCAATGTTTTTCTGCTTGAGTCTTGAAAGTTGCTAAATACTCTTAGTTTTTAATTTCAATGCATCTAACTTCTCGTGATATAATTCTTAGTCATATTCTTCAAAAACCCGTTTTCCAGTTCCAGTCAACAATTTCGGAGCATGTTCTCTCTGCTGAAAGTGATTCCCTCCTTAACTGCAAAAAAAAAAAGTCTTGTTGCTAAACACCTGCTGCAGCTTATGAATTAAAAAAAGTATTACTCAAACATAACTCTTTATAACATGACTGCAAGTCCGATGGCGATAGCTTTGAAATTTGCATGAAGCTGTGACATTCAGAAATATTTCTGTATCGATGATATAGCACTTTTTTTCAAATGTATTACATTCAGAATTAGTTGTATCTGTTTGTCAAATTCCATGTTGCAAATTTTTTTTTACGGCTGCAGTTTTCCTTTGTGAAGATATAACAAAGAGCGTTTTTAATAACTAACAGATTTTACCAAGGTTTCATTATTTGAAAGAGGGGTAATGCAGCTAATAATTTAAACCTGCAACTTCAATACTTTAAATTTGTTCTTCTCTTGTTCTACTTCATCATCTAATTTCACTTTTTAGTTCTATTCTGAACTAACTTTGGTAATTATGCTAGGTTTTTAAAATTATTTTATTTATTTTTTATCGTCCGCTCTTTTTAGCTTCTACTTTGTTTTACTTTTTGTAATTTTCATGTTTTTCTTTATTTCTTAATTATCTCGCCTCCTTTTTTGCCTTTCTGCAGTATTGTGCAATTTGTTTGAGGTTTATTACCGAAAAGAGAAATGTTACTGATGTTATTGTGTGACTGATGTTAACATATTTTAAATAAGTTTTAAATAATTAAATTCAACTATTTCTAAATATTTAAGGGATTAATATTAAAGATATCATCATAAATGAAGAGAATATGACTTTTATAAACTTGGGTTTGTTTTTGTTTAAGCAGTGCAAACGTTTATACAATTTTGTGACTGATGTTACATTAGTATGAGGCTTAGTTTAAAAAAAAATGTTAAAAGACAATTATAACAGTTTAAAGTTTTTTTGTTGGTCTAATTTCTTCCTATGTAAAATAAATTTCAATAAAAAATAAGATTGTAGACATAACAATTAATTTTCTAAGTGAAAAAAGGGATTAACTTTTTGAGCCGCTTATACAACGACACATGGGCACTGAGTAGTGTTGTTCAAATTTGCCTATAAAACTTACAAAAAATGTGTTTATAACTTTTTTTGCATAGTTTTATAAAAATACAGCTTTCATATGAGGTTAAAAAACCTCATATGAAAGAAAAAGGTTACTGATACAATGAAGTTTTTTTTTTCTGTGATGTCTCGAATTTCATGGAATTGCCCATTATTAGAAATCATGCATATTACATGAAAATGCAGCATTAAATGGAACTGCTAAACATAACTAGTATTGATTATAGAAAAAGATATGAAACATTAAACTCAAAAGTGTAAGAAAGCTTAGAAAGCATGTATTGAACAAAAGAAAACTTACTTTTGATAACTGCCCATTGATAGTGAAAAATCTGTTAAAGTGTTCAAACTTGACTAAATGCTAACTATCGCAACGCTCCAAAAATATGTGATGTAATTAGAGTTATGAAAGAGAGCTCGGTCGGGAAGGAAACAAAAGCACGTGGTTCCTGAATAAAAAATAAATAAATAAACCGTTTCGAAACTGAGTGTTGCAGAGGCGTCACTACTCTAATGGCGCAGAATGTTACGATCGTCTGGTAGAAAAATTAGATGTTAGAAATATTTTTTCTCATGACACAACCAGTTTTTTTCATCTTATGTGCATCCTTGTGCGAATTAATGGAATCAAGCCTTTTTTTTTTTTTACAAAACCACCTTTATTTACATCATTTAATTATAAAACCAAAATCACCACTTAGTATGCCCCCCCCCCTCTTTCTGTCCAGCATCATTTTTACTCTACTGGGCAACTAGAGTTTTGCACTTTTGTTTGAATTCTTGGTCTCTAAACCATGTTTTTAGCAAAGCACAAATCATTTTTTCTTTTGTTGTGCAATCAGATTTTCACTGAATGTCACAATGCCCTGCCTCTTCCGTGGCTAACAAAAGGATTAAAAGTGACCGGATTGAGAAAATACAGCAATAATATGTAGTAATTTATAACACTTAAACAAAACACAATATTTATGACAAAAAAACGTGAGCTTAAAGGGCCTAATCAACTGGTAGGCTAAACTGCTGTTATAAACAAAGATTGCACAAGCGAAAAAATTCGAAAATTAAAAATTTTCAGCTTGATTCCATTAATTCGCACAAGGGTTTATTTTACTTTCATTACATAACCTAATACTTTTAGGAGATATCGTACACTGCAGTAATATATTGAAATTATAATTTTAACTTCTCCTCGTTCATATTTTGAAGTTCCAATTTGAACTGCCCCGAATTCGTCCGTGAACGAGTCAATAAAAATGTGTGCCCTAAAGAAAAGCAGTTTTTGAAACCATCTTTTTGTTTTTTTTTTTTTTTCAGAATCCTCTTTGAAGAAAAATTTGTACGGTCATTTTCTGCCATGTATTATCCGCAAAGTAGAAAGAAATAAAACTTTTAAAGACGGATAAAGCAGTAAAAACTTCATTAGAGCGTAATAAGAATTTAAAAAATTCCATTTCAAAATGCACAATGTTTCTGTCTCAAAAGCTCCTGAAGTAACAAGTCCCACTTTCTTTCCCATTCTTTTGAAGCTATTGTTGCTCTTATTAGTCGAAATTTTCCGTTTTCACGTAAAATATTATTTTGTTAATAAGAAATAGCAGGTTGTTTCTTAAAAATTTCAAGTCTTACATTGAAAACACTTTTTGGCTTTGCTGTGAGCTTAGAAAAAAAAATAAAGTTTTTTTTTCCTAGTAGAAAGTTTTATACATTTGTTTGAGCTGTTTGTTACAATTTTCGTGAAAAAAATGCACTTTGATCACATTTTCTCATTGCAAGTTTTGATTCCATTGTTAAACTTTTGTCGTACGTAAAAAAAAAATAAGTTCAGAAAACTGACTTGAATTTTTTTCTTACTTTGAACAGCATAGGGGCCAATTAAAGTAAAACTCCACAAAATTCAACATGTATAATTCCCTCAAACAAAAAATAGTTTAAAAATGAGGGGCAAAGACGACCGTACATTATTCACATATTTGATTTTCAACAGTTCAAAAGCGGTGTGCTTGACGTGTGCACATGTCCATTTATCTAACATATTATTTTAAGCAAATTTATGTTCATTTTTATGCTGCTTCTTTTTGTAAAATTCAATTTAATGTTTTATTACAACGTATTTTTATTTTTATGCTTCAATTTTTAGATTTTAATTTAATGTTATTTTACAACTTACATTTATTTATTTATTTTTTGTGTGCGTTTCTGACAGCTGTTTGTGGACTATGAATAATAATGCTGCTCATTTTTACACCATTTGTTATGTTTCAATCAAATTTGACAACTATATCTTATGGTCGATAAATTAACGGTGCTTTTCTTCAAAATATTGTAGAAACTAAACTTTTTGCATCTGCGGTTCGAATTATAACGCTATTAATGTTTCAATTTATCTTGATATAAAAGTATTCGTCTTTATAACATGGGGTCCATTGAATACAAATTCCAATGAGACCAAAGGTTATATTTGAATTTGGCTAAATTGGATGACTATATTTCAGGAAAATGGGAAGCTTTGATGTCGTTAGTGAAATATAAAGTTTTGTAAAAAAAATTGACTTAAAAGAAAACTTCAATTATTTTTCAATGTGGATTTTACTTTCGTAAAAGATGAAAGAAATGTTCGTAGAAGTTTACTACGATTCCAAACTATTTATATCCTTAATCCCTCTAACCTAAAGAGTTTATGTAAAGTTAAACCAATTCAAGAATTATATTTAGAAAAATATGGGGCAAGATGAAATAGCTAAGATAAATAACGTTTTTCAAAATGAAATAAATGGAAATTTATTTTGAAAACTACAGATTTATAAAAAAAGAGAACAATAAATTATTTTTAAAATTTGCATTGATTTTTTTTCTCGCAGTAATTTTATACATTTAAAAAAGTTTTATAATTCTCACTGTGATTGGTATTTTAAAAGCTATATTTCTTAATTCATTTTTATGATAAATAGTGTGAATGTTTTGCTTGATAAGGTTTATGTAGCCTACATGCCTTGTATTAATAATGGAAGACAGAATGAAACATTCTATGGAGATATTTCTTGCTTCAAACACATACTTCGCAATTTTTTAATTGATATATTTAAATAAACACTAACGGTTTTAAAATTTCGAAACGCATATATTACCTTTTTGAATGCTCTGATTAAACATTAATAGTAACAATAATAATTGTAAAAGTGTAGAATAGTTTTTACGTTTATGATATTGTTCTGCGATGTAGAATCCATTTCATTTTGATTTGATGGTTAGCAACGCTACAATGAGGACACATTTGACACTTGTTACCTCTCACTGACCGTATTTTTTAATGCGTGGTTTTACTTCGAGGTCTGTTTACTTATATTCCTGCTATTTCTTGTCCTCAAATTTAAAATTTGCTGTAAGAAAATCAACAATATCTACAATGAGGACACATTTGCCACTTGTTACATCTCACTTATTTTTTAAATTGACCGTATTTTTTAATGCATGGTTTTACCTCGAGATCTGTTTACTTATATTCCTATTATTTCTTGTCCTCAAATTTAAGTATTGTTGTAAGAAAATTATAGTAAAAATGTGACCCATTAATTAATTTATTACACTTTTTAATGCCTGTATTTTTCTTTTTTCTTGACAAAAAAGAAAAAACATTAGTCCACGAAATTGTTCATAAATTTTAAAGTGACGCCGGTAATTGAATCAGTGGTTAGTTGAATCAACCGCTTAAATGAATCAAATCATCAGAAACAGAACAAAATCCAGGGCGGTCATTCCAAGCTCGTCAGCTTGCGAGATCGAGATTCTCGCTCACGTGAACGGTTGTGACGTAAAAATGTCGCAAAGTAGCATTTTAATCTACTCGAAACTAGCCGCAAGATAAGTTCGAGTAGATTAGAATGCTACTTTGCGAGATTTCTACGTCACAACCAATCGCGTGAGCGAGAATCTCGATCTCGCAAAATGGCGAGCTTGGAATGACCGCCCAGCTTAATTGAATTAGCCGCTTAATTGAATTAACCGCTTTATGGAATCAAGAATGTTTGGTACAAACGTGATATATGTTCGTAAGATGAAAACAATAAAGAATCCTGAACTGAATGGTAATTTAATTTTCCTTTAAAATTTATTAAAATCATTTCTTGATAAGAAGTAACACTGAATCTTTCCTTTATTGCAGAAGAAAGCCAATTATGAAATTTTGACTTTCAAAGCCTACTTGAAAGCTTTAAATTGAATCGAAACAAAATGGCAGGATTTGTGTTTATTCCAAATAAACCCACGAAACACATGTCGAAAAGATATATTTTAGCTAAGTTCCATTAAGATAAAGGATTACACTCAATAAAATTACTTAATGCCCAATATTCACTGAGTAATGTTTAAAATATTGCTTTCTGTTACAGCAAAATGTCTACTTAAAATTTACTGAGCTTTTTTATTGCCCATTCAGTTCTAGCTGAAACCATAAAATTTTGCTTCTTGAAAGTGTGTTCAAGAACTTCGTGGCGCAAATTTCATTGCATTTCTGCCCATTTTCCGGCGTGCCTAAAAGTCCATTACTAACTTTCTATGATGCTTATCTGATTTTGGAATTTCTGTTTACAGCCTTTGTTTAGAATTTCTTTAGTCTGTGATAAATAATCAGCTTTTATGACAAAAAATAAAGTTACGAGTTTCTCATTTAGCTTTCAACCCAAAGTAACGAGTAATGTGGTTGAGGTTAAGTAGTTTTCCGAACATTAAGCTCAAATTGGAATGAAATACCAATTTAAAAATTGAAATTGCTGTAATAAAATTAAAATTTAAATAATCAAGCTATTTATGTACAATTTTTGATTGCTACAAGTTGTGTATTCGGACCAATTATCTCAGCTAAATATTTCAATGATTGGTCAAGTTTTGCCAAATTCGTTATTTGTTTCTAAAAATATGTTTTGGAAGAAAATTAGTTTCTCTTAAATAGACGGTAATTTTAAAGGTTTTAAAAAAACAATTCATAAAATGATTGCCTACACGTATTGAGATGTTACAAGAAATCTATTTGTTAACTAATCCAAGGTATTAAAACATCGTCCATGTTGAAACTACTTGATGTTCTGTGCAGTAAAGGTAATAGAAAAGAAGACTTTAAAAAATGAAATTAATTAAAAAAATTAGCGTTGAAAATTTTGACCCAAATGACATTTTTTATAAGTACAAAATATGGTTAAAAATCATGAGCATTTTTAGAGAGAAAAATTATTATTTTGTATGATCAATATGGAACACATATGGTATTATACAGTAGAAATTCCCGAATTCGGACAATTGAAATTCTAAAGTTTGGATGTTTTTTTAATCGTTACTATTTCACAGAGATTTTCAAAACTTCTATTTTTTCTGAAAAAACTCATTTTTTAAAAGACAAAAATATTCATGTCGAAAAATACTGCATGTTTAAGAGAAAAGAAAAGAAAGTTGACGCTTGTGTATCATTTCTGCCGAATTATACGGAGAAAGGTAATGAGGTTGTTTCCTTCAGTCAAAAGTACTATTTTTAGTCACTTAAATTGATAGAATAAGCAAAAGAAATACCCTGGAGCGAGAAAAATTTTCCATTTTCCCAACGCTTGATTTTTAATTATTTTTTTTAAATGTCCGATTTTGAAAATAAGGCGTGGGCTTTATGACGTCACAAATGATATACTTCGGCACATTTGTCAACCGTGTTTCCACCTTATGATACTCAAGAAGTAAATTAAACATTGCGCTCTACGCTTGCTATCAACCATATTGTTGATAAGTAATAGTTGATAAGTAAAGTAGCGAATTAAATATTGTGTTCTGTGAATGGCGTTTCATTATTTGTGATGTCATTGGCAGAAATGTAAACAATGAAAGCGCACAGATTAAAATATTTTTTTTAAATATTAAACTTAGTCAAATTATTTTAAAAAAAATCAGATCCTATGTCTTTAGACATGCTCTTACAGAAAAAATTACTTTTAAAATTTTGTAAACGACCCCATTTGTTGGCCTTGTTCGCTCGCTTGTTTTCGTTTATTTTTTAATGAATTTAGTAGAATATATTTTTGTTTTTGGAACGTTAACTTTCTTCGATTCTATCTATTTTATCTATTTTCTTTAGTAAGGTCAGGTCAACTCTATTTACGACTTGCACCTATATGTCACGATAATTATCTCTTATTTCTTAGAAAAAGAAAAGGTAATGTGATATGAAATAGTAATGTTCCGGACTTTAGAAATTCGACACTCCGAACTCTTAAAGATTCCTGGTTTTTTAACTTGCTACTGAAATTACAAGCAGCTGAACTCCAGTTTCATTTCGGAAACAATTTTAAAACATAAAATGAACGACCCTCATATACGCTTTAAAAAAACAATGAATCAAATCATTTCGCTGGATTATGAATAGAGCCATTGATACATTTACTGCATAACATCATCTGTACACATTGTGAAACCTGAAATCTTAAATATAAACAAAGAAAACTGCACTGGCGGCATTTCAAAGATTTGTATCTTGAAAGAAAACGTAAAACGTGTATTGTTTAAATAGCGGATTTAATCAATAGCATTTGTTGTTAAATATTTGAAACTGTCGCTCTGACGGCTGGAAACATATCATATTTCCAAAAATATTTTAAGCTCACTTTCTGCCGTCGGCAGTTTTTCTAGACATACAGTGAAACCCCGATTTTAAGTTTCTCAAGGAACTGGGTTGAAACACGTAAAATACGAGGAATACATAGAAAGAAATATCAAATAAAAAAAACTAAAGGTAGTAAAGATAACTCTTTTAAAGTATATAATATCTATATTTTACGAAAGGAACATTATAGTACATACCATTTCAGATCAGTTTAACACACTTAGTTGCAAATCCGGGTGTTAAAGCTAAAAATACATAGTCCGTAATAGTATCGTGTGTTTTAGTCATTGACTTCAAAAGAAATGCAGCATCTTCTAGGATTGAAATATTTCGCAAGTTTTTTCGAGGAATTTACAAGAAAGACAATAGTGTTTTTACTATTTGTAAGCCCTTTAAAAATATTGAAAGAAGGGACGGGCTATACTTCAGGTTATCCTCTTTCATCTTCATTGGCGGATGTAAATCTCATAAGGACGCCTACGGATGGAACAGTAACATTCCTGTTCTCATAGATTAATTTTCAATAGCGTGGATTAATTTTTAAAAAGTACAAAAGGAAACATAATACTTATTTTATAAGGTTCCTTTCTTTTTTTTTACTTCAAAGGGAAAACGTAAAATGCAGAAAATCATAAATAACAAACTTTCTATCGGAGTTAAATTAAGATTATTAATGCATGGAAAAATTGGGACCTGCTGCAAAAACACGTGAAACGTGGGAAAAACGATGACTCTAGGTTTCACTATAATTATTTCGTTTTGATTGCCTTGAAAAATGCACTACTGCTAGAATTATTTCAGTATTGAGAAAAATGAGCCATATGCATTTTTAAAACCCATTATCGCCTTTCTAGGTATGTTTCGTTCATGAACGAGAGGGTCTGAAACACCGACTCCCTAAAATGAACGGTGAAGCATGATCTCCTGAAAAATGAAGGGCCGTTCCTTTGAATGATGAACAGTTTAGAACATTGTACTGAACCACTTGTGACTTTTTTTTTTTTTTTTTTTGAATTACAATCAGCTTAAAATTTTTAACTATTAATCCCTTTAAAAAGAATTTTTATCAATGCCGGTATGATGTATTCATTTCGAACAATTTTTACTATCTGCTTTATGCATCACTTCATTTAACCGTTGTAGTTGATTTGCATGTTTTCAAAGTGTCTGTTAGTAGATTAATATTCTATCTAACTTCTTTGGGTTATGTACTAACAAAGTGTTAGTATTTTCCGCTTACTATCCCACTCACCCGCTGAAATCCTTTCCTTTGCCTAAAAATACCTTTGTTCTCTTTCACTGACAATCTTCTTGTCAAAATCCTTATCAACTACCATCCAAATTAATTTTACTTTCTTTTTAGTTTGTTTGGCGATTTTCTATTCCCATTAAGTAAAACCACCAGTAGTTGACGCATGTACAGGAAACAAAATTAACGGATGAAGTTATATAATTCTGCCAAAATTACAAAAGAATGTAATGGAGTTAAATTTGCAATGCTTAGTTTTCTGCTAATATTTAGCTGATCTTTTAGCGCCTGTGTTCTTATCTGTTTTATTTTCCCCATAAGTATCAGATTCTAGAGCAGTGTTTACTACTTGTGCAGGTATGAACTATTTATTGAATCAAACTTTTTTAAAACAAGCTGATGTGCGCACGACATGACTTCCTTTTACACTAATTTAATGTTATTTCCCTATTATTGCAATTTTAATGTGATTCTCTCTCTAACTCTCTAAATATCACCAACAATGGCCACATTGAAACCAAATTTTAAAAAAAAAATTAAAAAAAATCGCCAAATTGGTCGCCAAGTAGGCGACAAAACTTGGCGACCAAAAGACTGGCGATATATCGCCAAGCGGCCTCCAAATTATAACACCACTTGAGTTTGCATCGAAATTAACAATGATTTCCCCCCAAAAAAGAGCTAAAGATCCCCTTAGAAACACCCGAATGCAACCAAACGGAGAGCTGCACAACTAGACCCCTATAAGAGTCTACGTACCAAATTTCAACTTTCTAGGACATACCGTTTTTGAGTTATGCGAGATACATACACACATACACATATATACGTACATACAGACGTGACGAGAAAACTCGTTGTAATTAATTCGGGGAAACTTCAAAATGGGTATTTTGGGCGTCTATACGTTCTTAGGTACATACAGTGGCTCCCAAAAGTGTACTTTGAAATTTTTTAGTAAAACCAAAATAACTCGAAACTGAATTCGAATATGAAGTCCAATATTTTTTCACATCATTCCTATGTCATTCTAAATACAACCCATTGGTTTTTTTCAAAATATTGACGGATCTTCTTTTTGAAGTGGGTCAGAAAATGAAGAGACAGAGAAATAAAACGCCACAAAAGTCATCGTGCACTCAAATATTTTCGAATAAATTCATGATTAAAATTATCGTATGTCGTTTTATTAATATTTTCGCATTGTGTTGACCCTTATAAGTCATTTGGCTTAAATTTTTTTGTTTATTGATTGCTTAATATTGTGCTTATTACTGTGAAAAGGCTGGTATTCGTAAAAAACCGCAAACAGCATTCAAAATTTGAATTTTTTTCCCACAGTAGTGGTAAATTGGTTTGAAATGTCTCTAAATTAGTTAATTTATTTGGTTGTATAGTAAAGTGCTTGATAAAATAATTTAAAGAAAGGAAACGGACCGAAAACAAGGTAAGTAAAGGTCAACCGGCAAAGTTGACGAAACGTGATCGGAGATTTAAAGTTAAAAAAATTATGAAAAATACACATTTGAGTGCTGTAAAAGTTTCTGCAGAGTTAAATGAAGCATTTTACTTTTAATTTTCACCTAAAATTGTTCGTGAAGTTCTCTGAATAGCTGGAATAAATGGGACCTCTTCCCGCAGAAATTTTCTTGGTCGAGCGTAAAACAGAAAGCTTACGCTTTTCGTCGCAAAATCTATGATAAATAAATAAAATCGTTTTAAAATCATGTCTTACTTACAGATAAACATTAATTCAACATTTTTGGTTAAATTAGTGCATAACTGTAAGTAGAAGAAAAAATTACGAACTTAATCTTAAGACCTTATTTGGATCAGTTAATCAGGACGGTGGAGGTGTTCTAGTGTGAGGGTGCATATCAGCATCAGGACTTGGTAGTTTGTAATTTTTTGATGAAATAATGAATCATGCTGCTCCTTTAAATATTTTTAAAAACAAATTTTGAACTCTTAGCCAAAAATTTATTTATTGGAAACAACTTTGTTAACCGACTTCAAAAAGGAGGCGGTTATCAGTTCATACCGTATGTATGTATGTATGTTTTTTTTTTTGTCCACTCACAGCGTCTTACCTAGTGAACCGATTTTGATGATTAGTTTTTTAATGGATAGGGGATGGCTCAACTTAAGTCCAATTACTTTGTTTGACCATATTTGTCCTTTAGAAAAAAAGTTATGGGCAAAAAAACAATAAATTTCATGCAATTTCCCTATGAAATGATTAAATTTAAAACTCATTGTTATGAAAGTTTGGTGCCATACGACAGTATTATTAATAGTAATTGTAATGATAATTTTGAATGAAGGCTTCTCTGAAGCAAGCATCGAGTTTCTTCAAGGGGATATTTCGATAATCGGGAATCTGGCGCTGTCGTCTAATTTTTGGCGTAAATAATTTTATTTTGGTAACCCTGCTGATTTATAGTAACCCTATGTGAATGATCAAAGTCTTCCCTTCTTCAGTGCTATTGCTCCATAGTGGGGGTAAACCTAATCTGGAAGCGAGGTGATGCAGTGATTATTATCTGCTTAGGCCTTCAAAACGCTACCATTAGGTTTGCCTCAACTACACACAAACACACAGTAGTATTTTTATCGTTATCATCTATGCCAATAATGGATGATCGGGACTAAGTAAGAAAATACAGGATTGCATCATGAGCAACTTAGATGCTGTGAAATGTAAATTAGTTAAGGAAAACGTAGTAAATAAATGGTTATAATTAAAATAACTACACATGAATTCCAGAGAGGAACAAAGATACGTTTTTAGTGCCAATCACTTAAAGTTTAAAGCGTGTTGATAGTAATATGGAGCATTTTTAGGAAAAAAAATGAGGTGAAGTTTCGTGATGGTAACTGCTTACTATTTCTGAAATACCTACATTTACACTAAAAAGAATGAAATAAAAAAAATTTGAAAAAAAAAAAAATAGAGCCGACTTCAAAATTGCTCTAAAAAGTGAAAAATAATTTTATTCTTTAAACACCATCGATAACGCTTCTGAACATAATTTTTGAAGTTGGCGCAAAAACAAAAGATAAAATCATTCACAGCCAAAACTCAACTACAACTATAAATTTAACCAGGTCCAGTTTCTTCACTATCACATGCATTATGCATTGATGACAGCATATTTGAATAACGATATAAATGTTTCGTTCGTAACTTTAGATGCTTTTCTGAAAAAAAATATGAATGAAGCATGCTTACACTGGATTTTACGTTTTGCTTTTGCGCCAACTTCAAAAATTATGTTTTAAAGCATTATCGATGGTGTTTAAAGAATAAAATTATTTTTCACTTTTTAGAGCAATTTTGAAGTCGGCTCTATTTTTTTTAATCAAGATAACGGTTTTCAACGTTTGCGTCTAGTGCCTCGAAAATTGTCCTTCAGTTTAGAAAATACCCTCTCAATCTCCAGATTTTAACTTAATGTAACGTATTTAGAGATATCTGGAGACTAGATTACGAAAATAAGGCTTTAAGACGAAAATAGAGCTAGAAACAGTGAGACTCGAAGTGTGGTTGAACACTTACTCAGAAATTACGCATAAAAAAGAAAGAAAAAGAATGAAATCTATTTCCAGACGTTTAAAAGGTGTTATGAATACTATATGATATTCTTCTAATCAATAACTTAATTAAAAGTTATATTATTCAATAATATATAGACATTTTATAAAGTGTACGAAGACTTTTGTGAGATTAAATTTCCGACACTTTTTGGTTTTTGATTTTTAAAAAATTAAGTTTTAATATTTTTTAAAACCTTTTCATGTAGTTTTGTTAAAAGTTGATCATAGATCTTATAATTAAATACCTATTCCGAAATATTAATTCTAACCAATGGATTGGGGCCTATTTCGTTGAAAGTCGTAGGTGTACGAAGACTTTTGGGAGTCATTGTATGTACGTGTGGTCGGGTCGAAAAAAAACTCAACATTCATTTGGAGGTGAGCAAAATGGAAATTAAGGCCGATTTTTGAGTGAAAATTTTTTCGCGAATACAATACTTCCTTTTTTGTAAAAGGAAGTAAAAAACGTTATCCATGAATAAAGCTTTACATCCATTGTATCAACAAATTTGTCGCAACTATAACTAAATTCTAGTGCAGATATCTGCTTTTATCTTGCTGGTACATCGGCGTGCTACTGTACTAATGTACTTGGATATTAACATACCCTGCAACAAATACATTCCTTTCATAGCCGCAAAATAAATATGTGAATGCAGTTTCGAACTTACAAACATTCATTAATTATATTGACATCCGTAACCAGCGTAACATTACACTAATCATACATTGTACGCCATAATACGATGCTCCAATCTATAACTCAAAGATTGCCACTCTAAATAAATCTCATTGTTCCATTTCGAATCGCCCTAGATACTACGTTGCAATTCCCCTGCAATTACGAGAAGTTTGATTATAAACAGGTATAATTTAGCTCGAACACAAATCGAATTAAATCATTCCTCTCCAAACCTAAACAGGCGTTCTAGAATCAATGTTGTTGAGAAGTCTGCTATGAAACTTAACTTTAATATTTAAATTTACTATGGCATGTAATTGAATCCATTTCATCATGAAAATTTAAAGCTCTACATAAGGCATAGAAAATAATAGGATTGTCCTAAATTGTATCGAAATCACTGTGTATCTGATTTCACTCGAAATTCGAAGATGCAAATTTCCATGAATGTTATGGTGTACGAATGATGGACTACCTAAGGACATTAAGTCAGTTAGAGTTAAAGTTTTCAATAACTCTCTCATAAGATTGTTTATTCTCGATTACTGTTCGAATCCTCCTGCATCATTATTAATGCATAAAATCATTCAAAGTATAATTTAATTTAAAAGAAAAACACATCTTAACCATCATTATGCTCCAGTAATGGGTATACTGAATCTTATACTTAACAGTAATGGGCCCTTCAAAGTTGGGGCACTTAAACAACAAAACTAACTGCAAAATATAGCTGCTTTTTTATGCTTTTAAACAGTTATGAGCACCATCACTAAAATAGCAATTAAGCACTTTTTTAAGCAAACATATTGGTTTGGTTAATAATAATCGTCAAGTGCACAAGTAATGGACCACATATATATCAATAATGGGCCATTTGGATCATTAATGTTTCTGATTATCATATAAAAAATCCAAGTTAAGACATATAGGAAGCCTAATAAAGAGCACCCATGAAACTGAAAATTAGTTTATGATCTAGTAATTGGATAACATTCATAGATTAATGGAACAGTTGAAAATTACAGGGCTCTAAAATGGGGCACCGTATTACTATTACCTGATTATTATTTTTTAAATATAAACATCAATCACACAATGTTAAATCTTAACCAAACTACATAAATGCGTGATAGTAAAAAATTGATATACGTATTTCTAATTAAATACTATTTATAAGAAAAATTTAAGTTAGAAAAATTTGTTAGATTTGGAAAGAAGTAGTAGCTATTAATGAAAATGATTGACTATAGTTCATATCAAAATGGGTTTTTCTTTTGCATATTCAAAGGGAACGGTTTCAAACAACCAGCTAGTAGGGGAACGTGGAGGAAAATGAAATAGTTAAACTCATCTGGATCAAATTAATTTTTATTCAATGTATTTTATTCATTTATTTATTTATTCTGCGACAGTTGTTCAGATAGTCCTGTATCACCCGAGTAACCATTTTTCTGGTCAGAGCCAGTATCCAACTTTTCTAACTTGAATAGTAGCTGGATGTAGAACAAAAAGAAATGGTGACATGTTTACGGCATTTAGCGCCACCTATCTGGTAATACTTTAATTTTTTTAGTAACACACGCAATCTGTTTCAGTCAGGAAAAAGTTATCTATAACAATCAGTAATATTTGGTTGTAGGTCAAAAATTATTTATGGTATTATGAAATTATAAATTTCTTGTTATTATCATTTTAAGTTGAGTCAAGTGAGGGAAAGTGGGTCTAAAATCAGGCATGTTTTTAGAAAAGAACCTTACTCAAACTAAAAAGTTTATTTTAATGAAATTTCTGAATCCTTTTATACATGTATATTTCAGATTCATAGAGCAGAACCATTTAATTTTGGTTGATTATTTTCCCGCATTGTCGCATTTGGAAAGGTCATGTTTTGATATCCCCACTTTTTCCTATGGTGGAGTAAAGTGGTGCTAGCTCTGAAATTAGGGTAAAGTTGAACAATCATGTATAAATATTGTTTTTGAAATAAGGATACAGTGACACAAATTTACCTTGGTTTCATTTAACGGTACAAATGCACAACAATTTCATATATTTTTTACCTATTATTCAAACAAATATTTTCAACAGCTATAAAAAAAAAGTCATTTTGTTCATTCTAAACTTCTATTTAGGGATTAAAATTGTAAAAGAACTTTGCTTTATCAAGATAAAAATACTTTCTAGAGTTTTAAATAATGTGAAACAATTTGTTTTGTTTTTTTATTGCAAAACATTCAGTATTAATCTTGGACCAAAGTTCATTCAGAGTCAAAAAGAATTATAGTAATGTTGCACTTAGCTAAGCCAAAGCGTTGACTCAATTTACCTCATCTTAGAAAACACTTCATAATAAATAGAATCTTAAAATTCATTCTTACCTTTGTATATAGAGAGCTATTCTTTTAATAATGAACTTTTAGTGTGTATTAAAAACTACTGCTTGCTCCTGTTAATAATTATTTTAGAAGAAAGTATGAAATTAAACCGAAACCAAACCCAGTGTCGCGACAGTCCATGAGGGCCAAGGCATACTGTGCCCATCTCAGTTTTCCTGACCAAGGGCTTGGGGTGTAAGGCAGATGTTCCGGTTAGATGGTCAGCCGAACGCGGAACCCCCAGGGTTCAGTTCCCAAGCACGTTTGGTAATCTTTCCATCGTCCCACTGAAGGGATGAACGGCTGAGTCGACCATGTCAATCCCAGGAATAGAACACGGGCCTGCGGCGTGGAAGCACGAAGCACTATCACTGAACCACTGGACTTCAAACTTAACACACCATAAAAGTACGTGAACCACTGGACTTAACTAACAACAACATAAAATTACGTTCCATATGGGGGGGGGGGGGATGATCATAAACAAATAGTTTTCTATCATTTAGCTTGTCACCAGGTTTTAAAACTGAAACAGAAATATTTGCTTCAATCTCAATACATGTCGCTTAAAAAGAATTTATTAAATATATATTAATTAAAAAGGAGTAAATATGAGGCAGTTAGAAGCAAAGGGATGTAAGTGCCAAAGTAAAATTTTTTGAGATAGCCAGTACAAACGGTAGGTGAACCTCTTTTCTGTTTAGGACAAGAGATGGTACTAGTAGTAATGGTAGGTGCTGCTGTACAGGATAACAAATAAAAGAAACGAAGTAATTTAATAAAGGATTGAATAAATAAAAGAAATGAAGAATTTCACTTTGCCCCATCCACTTTGCCTGCAAGCACTCCACTAATTGTACAAAACATTAAAAACAAAAATTAACTTCATATTTAAAAAAATTAATTTGAATTTTGACCTCTTGAATTCAAATCATGTTTTTCGCAATCATGAGTGTGTATGTAGGCGTGTGTTTGTGTGTGTGGAGGGGTATGTGTGTAGGTTGTATGTGTGCGTAGGCATGTGCGTTTATGTCTGTGTGCAGGCATGAGTGTGTGGGTAGTTGTGTGTCTGTATGTATGCGTGTGTGTGTTTGAGTGTGTGCAGGCATGAATGTGTGGGTAGTTGTGTGTATGTGTGTGTGTTTTTGTGTATGTGTATGTGTTTGTGTGCGTGTGCATGTGTGCGTGTAGTTGTATATGTATGCGTGTGTGTGTAGGACATGGATGCAACCTGGAGACGGCTTTCGCTATAGGAGCAGGATCGTGAGGAGCCGGTCGACGGTGGTGCTGCGGAGGGTGGCGGTGGGAAAATAAAATGATAGGACATCAAAACAGTCAAGTGAGAACAATAAGCAATCGTAATTGCTCAAAAAAAAAAGAAATACCACACCGAACATTAGTGCGTAGCAAACTAATTAGTGGGTCGCATGTTATGGAAAAAAAATCAATGGAAGCCTACCTAGAACTGGAAATTTAAACGTGTTTTACTCAAAACTTAAAAATGTCCACTTACATCCATTTTCTTCTACCCACCCTTTGCTCCGCTTAATATAGAGTCCTACTTTCCCGCAATCATGCCCCCTATTAGTTGCGACCCACTAATCCTCGGTGTGGTATTTGTTCAGTTAATATGAAGCTAATTTTTGTTTTTAATGTTTTGTACAATCAGTGAAGTGCTTGCAGGCAAAGTGGATGGGGCAAAGTGAAATAGTTCATTTCTTTTATTTATTGAATCCTTTATTAAATTTCGTACGCATTCATTCATGAATGAATTCATTTGCATTTCCACGTTTAACAATTCACTTATTTATTAATTAATTTACTTGTTTTGATACACATTCATCATTGTATTCACTCATTTAGTTTTTACCATATATTAATTTATTTGTTTAGTATTATATATTCATTAATTCTTTTATTTACTCATTCATTTGATCCAAAATATTTGAATTATCAAATTGTAATGAATTTCATTTAAACATATATATGTATATTTCCTCATTTTGCCACGTAGAAAAAAACTGAGAAGTTCCTCTCTCTCTCTCTCTCTTTTTACCCCAGGTTCAAATTTACTGTTAAAAATTAAAATTAAAAAAAATAATATTTATGCAAGTTTCATAAGTAAATAAAAATAAACAGTATTGTTCTTTTATGTCCTGCAATTTTCGAAACTTATTTCAAATTTGTTCATTTTAAAAAAAGTAAGTAGTCTCAACTCGTTAATGTTTATCCCACTTTTCCCTGCCTAACTAAAACCAAATTGTGTTAAACTTTTGTAAACAGAAATAAGCAATATCCGCAAAGAATTGAACAAAACTAGTCATCAAAAAAAAAAATGGAACGTCACACTTTCGACTATATTTCCTACTTATATGTTTCAACATAGATAAAACAAAATGATATAACAAACGTTTCCTCAAAGTTCGAAGTGTTTCCGAGTTTTTTTCAAAACTATTTCTACTCTTCAATGTAAATTGACTATTCAATGAAAAGAAAATGTGAACTTTCACAAAAGAGTGAATTTTTCTAAGTTTTATATTTGACTACACAAATATCTTAAAATCTATTTCTCGAAACATATTACTCGAAACGTAAATAAATATTTTTGAGTGTGCATATAAATAATCCCTTGTGCTTCCAAACAATTTATCCTTTTTATTGAGTAAAGAGCTTCTTACAAGAGATTGAAAAAAAATATATAAAACATCTTAGGAATATATAAGGGAGTTGAATGAAAAGCATAGCAATGCTGCAACTATGAGATTGATTTTTTTCCCATCTAATCTTGTAAACCTTCTTATTTTAAAATCAAATACCTCTGCTTTGAAGTAAAAGGATAAAATATGTAAGCTTTCGGAATCGTTTCATAAGAATAAAGTGTTCAATATTTTGCCATTCATAAAAATTGATTTGTTGCGAATCTAAAATTTGACGAAGTACTGGGCGACGCACATGAAAATGACAATTCAGGAGGAAATTATTGAGATGTATAGGTTGTTGAGCTTCAAACATAGGATTCAACTCTAAAATGAATTCAAAGTATTTCGCATTCTTCTAAAAGAATATTAAAAGATCCCAGCTTCCGATCGTTTAACATGAAAATACACTGCGAAAAATTCAAACTGAAAAAGTTTTTTTTTTTTTTTTTTTTTTTTTTTGCCACTTCCACGTAATACTATCATTTTTAATTTATTCATTTATTTGTAATGTTGGAAAATGTACTTTAGAATTGCGTTTCTATTTCTTTATAAAACAGTCTTTATCGACAAATGAATGCGGTATGAATTGAAAAAAAGGGGGGGGGGGACTGAGTGGGACACTTTTTGAAAAAAAAATCAGCTGAATATATTCTTTTGCTTTAAATCTTTATTTTAAGCGGTATGCTATTCCTCATCCAGCAAATATTTATCTATCATTATACTATAACTTCAAAATTTAAAAAATAAAAAAAAAATAATGAAAGATGTGTCCCAAAATTTTAGAGTGCTGTATGCATGGGGCACATAAAGTCAATAATGAATCGATGATGACGCATTTTGGGACAAGTACGTAAGTTTTTTAGGAAATACAAGTGATTATTTGTTGAATGCACATATACTTACAGTAAAAATAATCAGTGCGCCGAGTGCGACGTTGAATTTTCTCCTTGCCATTGAAGTAAATATTGAATTTTTGATTATGTTTTTGGAGTTTATCAAACCTAGTTTAATGTAATTTTTTTTTTACATTGATATCAAGAACTTTTTTCTGAGTTTCATCGTGCTCTTTGGTATTTTATGAATTCAAGTCTGCTAGAGGTAATTGCCCATAAAGGGTCTTCTTGGGGACCCAAGTTCCTAAATCACCTGTCTTTGTAAAACTGCTAAAAATTATAATTGAAATTTAAATTTTTACTTAGAGTGTTTTTCTTTCTCCTTTCCTTTTTTATAAGCTATCTGATGAATGAAAACCAGGAGCCAATTGTATCATTGATGAGCGATATATTTGTCCATGACCTTTTGAGTGGCCTTACTGGGTGCACTTATTTTAGTAATAAACCATAGCGATTTGTTTAGTAGTAAATTTAGAGAAAGTAATCGAAAATAATTACCTTCTCTCCTACTTGATTTAATAATATTCCTCTTTACTATACACATCTGTATTTTTATGTGTTTCGGGTACATAGTAAACGTATTTGTAGGAACGAGTTTAGCTTTTCCTTAAAATTCGACTACGTGTGTTTACTGCCCAACCTTCTGCGGTTTATTTCGACCCAATAGCTTTCTTCTTGAAGCCGTGTTTTATTTCATATTTGCTTTTAGACAAAGTGTAGGTTTTTACTTTTAAAATTGAATTTCATTTGGTGTAAAAAATGTTTAACTTGCGACGCACTTTTATCTGCATTACGGCTAATTTCGTTAAAAAATAAAACAAAATAGCAATATCGCTTTAAAAGAGCTTTGAGATGCACACCTGAATGATTGCCACGAATGATGTATTACATCTCATGGCTGTAATGATGGAAAAAGACATGTAACCCAAAATTGCCAAGAATGTTAAGCACAAAATGAAATCGGTATTGGCAATTTTAAAAGAATGCACCAAAGATATTTTTTAAAATAGAGAAAGAGAAACCGTTAAAAAGAAAAAAAAAAAAAAAAAAGAAGGAAGAACTGAAAAGTGTAAAAAAAATAATAATAATATTTATTCCGTTCTGTGCAAAAAAAAAAAAAAACATGAGAATAGTAAAAAAAAGACTAACAAGGAGAGGTTACGGTCTCGGAAATTCAGATCGGGATGAGATTTGGCAGATTAGTAGTATCCCTTAAGGGTACTCTCAGGGTAAAGTAATAAAGCGCACTAGCCATAAAATTCCGAGAAAACAGCCTTTAAAGATTTACGCGCAACTTATTAACTAGTAGAGATTGTCCGTAAACAAGCGCCCGGCGGTCATGTGGGCAGCGCGCTGGGCTTCCATGCTGTCGATCCGGGTTCAAATCCACTGCGAGTGTTTTTTTTTTTTTTTTTTTGTTCATTTATAAAGTAACTGTTACAGCTTTGTACAATTTGAATTGAAGATAATGCGAAATTTTTAAACACGTAAAGCACTTGAATAGAGAAAATGGAGATAAATTAAATCGATACAAGTTAAAATTTGAATTACAAAGGCTACAAAATTACTGTGGAGCTTAATTTATAGATGATTTTTAACAATATAGTTGTTATTTATATACATACACCAGAATGATATTTATCATAAAAACATGGAAAACAAAAACTGTTTTGATATCTCGCACAATTTATAAAGGAAGATTGCTTACAGGATCAACTTTTTTGTGAAAGAGTCGTTGGAAAACATACTTCATTTACATTCAGAAAAATTTCTCTTTTGTCAGAATGTTTAGAAGTATACCAGGTATATCGAATCATTTTATCAAAAATTGGCGATGACAGTTGATGGACAATTGATTGTATTTTTATGCAGTCTTCACGGGCATTTATTTCTCTATTATTTTCAACGAGAAACGCGCAATTATGTATATTTTTTATTAAATTCTTTACCTGTCTATAAAAATAGACGTCGCAAGGTTGAACAAGTGGAGTACATTTTGGTGGAATCCCTTTAACTGAAAAGTTGGAGATTTTTCATCATCCTGGAAAATTTGGTCGTATAGTTCAGGTTTTGTTTGTCCTCCCGAAGAGTCGATAATCAATAGAAATTCTTCCTTTCCCACATAAAACTTCAAGCAAACGGTTTAAAAATTCGATGTATAGTCTTGTCGTTACCTTCCCTGATTTCGAAGATGTTATTATGACATTTTTATATTTTTGTTAGTATTTATCAATTGTTTTTTGAATTCGGGGGCCAAAAATACCAGTTGCTTTTTGTAAAAAAACAAATACAAAGGGCAGAACTTTTCCAGACAGGGTAAAAGAATATTGAGCTGTATATGAATGCATTACTCTATTCATGTCGTGCCTTTTGACGAAAATAGTTTTACTTCCCTTTCGAGCCAAAGTCCTGTTGTACGCCGACTGATACTGACATCCTGGAAAAAGGAAATGGGAATTAAAATATTTTGTCAAAATCAGGCGCGGATCCAGAGAGAGGGTTGTGGGGGGGGGGGTCATGACCCATCTTTTAAATGACCAAATATAGAATAAAATTGCATTTTTGGGACATATTTTGAAAAAAAATTTCCCATTTCGCACAAAAATTACCCTTTTACCCCTCCCTTTCCGAAAATGACCTCCTCCTAAACCAGAAGCTGGATCCGCCCTTGGTCTGAAGATTGTAAAATAAGTTTTTAATTACTTACCAGTTTGGTCAGCATTGATAACATAATCGTTTTTGAAATTCGGTATCAACTTTAACGTCTGGATTACAAAAGTGTCTGCAGAAGCCAAAGTTTCTTCGATCGTCGCAGTTTCTCTTTTTGAAACAAATTTTGTGACTTTTCGCTGACGAATGGCATGCTTCCTTTTGAAATTTTTTTACCCAACTGTCAGATGTTTTAAATTCAAAATCTGTAAACTGTCGTGCTGCTGCTAAAGCCCACTGTTGCAAGTTCCAAGTAGTAACTTGTTGATAATTCTCTCGAGCTTCTAGAAAACGATCATATGTCCAAGAATTGATTACATCGTATTGATCTAATAGATTTCCTCCATTTTTTATTTCTTTCTCCCATTGCGATAAATATTCATTTTTTTAACCTTTTTTTTGTAAGGTTTGTAGATTCCATGAGGGGTGAGCCGTTGCTATGTTCACAACTTTAATTTTGTAATCCAAAGGAAGATGCTCTACCTCTCTTCTTTTTTCCTCTTTTGGTTCGTATTCAGCTGATGAGCTTTGAATTTCGACTTGCTCAAAAGGTTCCTCCTCACAGTTTTCATTTTCATGAGCAAGTTCGTCATCAGTTACAAATATTTTTTCAACCAGCATATCCATAGTACGTTCATAAATTTCTTCGCCCATTAACACTGCTTCATGAGAAATTGAACTAGATGATTCTGCTGCAATCAAATGGTTTTCAGTAAGCAAGCTCTCGTAATAAACGACCGCATCTTTTAATCTCTGCTTCAACAATTCCTTGTGCAATGAATTTTGATCCATTTTGCCAACAGATTTTATTTGTTTCAGGATTACTTCAATAACCGACCATTTCGATTCACAATATTTTAAAAACTGAAATCCTTTTTCACGGTATAGAATGTTCCAGTCTAATATACAGTACAGACGATAAATAAATTTAATGATGAAAACAAATATGAACATTGCAAACAATAATAGATGGAAAATAAAGAGTTGAATATTCAATGAAAAATACAGCAGACGATAAATTTACAAATAACAGAATCAAGGAGCAAAACCATTGCTCGATAAGTACGGTTAGGTTTTTTTAAAATTTGACTACCTGCTTATATGCAATAAAACAACATTCTTACTCATCCACAAAGAAACTGATTATGTTTTTATTGCAAAAATCATTTACTTCGTCAAAGTTTATAATATCTAAAAATGTGTAATCACTTGTTTGTGAGAATAGTAAATAGAGTTTTGCAAACTGCAAAAAGCGGTAATAGTCACTTTATAAATGAACAAAAATGAAAAAACTCGCAGTGGATTTGAACCCGGATTGACCGCATGGAACCCCAGCGCGCTGCCCACATGACCACCGGGCGCTTGTTTACGAACAATCTCTACTAGTTAATAAGTTGCGCGTAAATCTTTAAAGGCTGTTTTCTCGGAATTTTATGGCTAGTGCGCTTTATTACTTTACCCTGAGAGTACCCTTAAGGGATACTACTAATATGCCAAATCTCATCCCGATCTGAATTTCCGAGACCGTAACCTCTCCTTGTAAGACTCAAAAGGGCGGTTGACAAGCAAAACCAGCCGCTAAATCATGTGTTTTTCTTCACCGTTAATTACCAATGTTCCCACTATAAAACTTCAAAGTATGTTAGAAACTTTTGCACCAAAAATAGGTATCTTATGCAAAATTTTCGCTTAAGTTGCAAAAGAAACGATAATTGCAAAATCGCACTTATTTTAACTATTCCTTTATTTAGTTTGTGCACATCCGTTTCCGGGGCTGAACAGTTTCTGGTTTTGACTTAATACAAGGGATGCTCAAATGAAAATTAGACACTCATGGGTCTAAATAAGGACTTTATTCAAGGTATGCCCCATAGGCCTGAACACCACGATCGTACTGATTAAATAACCGAAAGATTCCTTGTTGAACTTATTTCTGTTGCCGTACGAAACCCAGTCCTTTACAGTGTTCTTGAGTTCGTCGTCCAAATTGAAGCGATTCCCTTTCAGATGCTTTTTCAAAGAATCAAACACATGGAATTGCAGGGAGACATGTCCGGGTTTAAGGGTTGATGGTCAAGCTGCTCCCACTTGAACTTGGCCAGCACCACCTGGAGACGTGTGGACGCGCTTCATCATGAAGCAGAACCACTCTTCGTAAGCAGCGCTGGTCTTTTGTTCTTGATAACCCTGTCTAGACTTTAGAACAGTACACGTCGGAGTTAATGATTCCCCTTTGCTCGAGGAATTCAACAAGTAGCGAACCTCGTACGTCGAAAAAGACGGTTATTTGGACGGCGCTCTTTGTAAGAGCCTCTGATCTCTCCTGTGCATGCGAGCGTCCATGCATGCTTCGATCCAAGCCGAACATTCCATTCGCGTATTTCACGTATTCCATTCGCATTTCTAGATGCCTCGCTACGTTCTTCCGTAGCTGAATACGCAAATGTGTTAACGGTTACTTGTTGTGACGTTTGGTACATTTTTACTTGAACTCCACTAATATTATAATGATGACTATTTTATATGCAAGGTGCGATCTTTCTTTTGACAAAATAATTTTAAATTTCCTATTCGCGTCGCCAAATTAAAAAAGATTCGTAAAATGAGGTTGTGGCGAATAATAAAGACTAAATGTACGAATTTCAAAAAGTATAAAATATACAGTCCGTCTCAAAAGTTTAATCACCCAACAAAACGTACATTTTAAATATAAAAAACTGAAAACTGATCAAAAATTACTTCATTATTTATTTTTTATCAGCACAAAAAATAAGATGAAAGTAATAATAAGTTGCATTTGCATTATGCACAAAAAGTTTAAATAAAAGAATTAAACATCATAGAAATTTTATGTCTCAAAAGTTTAGTCACAATTAGAAAAACTGCTGAAATATATATAATAACTAGTGGTACCCGCACGGCTTTGCCCGTTGTTGAAAATTAAAAGGTCACTCGGGTCGCCTGTATGTTTACAAATAATGGATTACGAATTTCTCGCCAATTGTCTATGTTCATTTGCTCTTCCATTCCACGTCATGGTAATTTCGTAATTTACTCGTTCATCTTATAATAATTTTGCTCCGGAAAATGTTCTTAAAATTGAAATAGAAAAAGAACAAAATCGAATTTTCGAAAAATCGCTTCGAGGTGCACACCTCCATGCTACAAACTAACTTTGCCAAATTGCATGAAAATCGGCTGAACGGTCTAGGCGCTATGCGCTTCACAGAGATCCAGACAGAGAGACTTTGAGCTTTATTATTAGTAAAGACTATAATTTTTATGCGTATTCGTGTTTCATTTCCCAGAAGTAAGATCATAAACTCGACTTTCTATAGATTGAACAAGTTTTTGTAGCAATTCCTGTTCAATTGTACCATTCTTTCCCTATGGCAGTTTTCAGTTCCTCGATGGAGAAGAAATACTGCTTCGAATTTGCATAAACCCTGCGGCTCAGAACTCCCCAAACATTCTCGAATGGATTTAAATCGGGACTTAACCCTGGACATTCCATAGCATGAAGGTTTTGTCGATTGAACCATGCTTTTGTGGAATTTGATGTATGTATGGATGCGTTTTCCTGCTGAAATATGCAGTCTGGTCCACCGATGACGTCATAAAATGGCAACAAATTGTTTTTCAATGTTTCCTGATAGTTTGTCGATGTTGGTTTTCCACATGAATCGCTAATGATGCTTGACCGTTGAACCCAAATGAGCCACACACCATCACAGATTTTCCACCTTGCTGCCTGCTGAAAAATTGATCTTGGTTGTTTTATCAAATCATGCCAATATACGGGACATCCAAATTCCACTTTTTCTGGTCAGAAAATATGACAGAAAGCCTCTTACTTCCGAAATATGCAGTCTGGTCCACCGATGACGTCACAAAATGGCAACAAATTGTTTTTCAATGTTTCCTGATAGTTTGTCGATGTTGGTTTTCTACATGAATCGCTAATGATGCTTGACCGTTGAACCCAAATGAGCCACACACCATCACAGATTTTCCACCTTGCTGCCTGCTGAAAAATTGATCTTGGTTGTTTTATCAAATCATGCCAATATACGGGACATCGAAATTCCACTTTTTCTGGTCAGAAAATATGACAGAAAGCCTCTTACTTCCAAAATACAGGTGTTTTTTCGCCCATTCTAATCATTTGATTTTATGACGATCTGTCAAAGGTGTTTAAAAAAGAATGATGTTAATGGATTAAATTTTTGCACCGAAAGCAGGACGAGGGGTCATTGTTTTAAGTTATTCAAATCTCAGGCTAACCTGGAAATAAGGGAAAAACTACTACTTAGGTAGGATTGTGGGCACTTGGGAACAGCTTACCGGAAGAGGTGATAATAAGCAAGGGGTTGAATAGCTTTATGAGGGCCATTGATCTTCATTGGGGACTAATAAATTGACTAGAACCAGCCTAGCTGGGCCAAGAGCCTGTTGCTGGTCGTTGTATTTGTTTCTTAACCATTTTTTTTTTTTTCAAAATAAGATGAGGGCAATTTCTAATTCTTCGGTGGATCGTGTCTTTTGGAACTTGAAGTCCAAAAATTACTTTAATCTTGCCCAAAGAGAGACCCTCACCCCTTTGAGACGCCATTTGATGTATACGTCTATCATATCGTTTGTTTGTTGAACGAGGCCTTCCAGATTGTTTTTAGCCTACTTTCCCAGTAAAAGTCAAAGAAAGAAGGAAAAAGTATGAGTGAAGGCAAAATGCATCTTGAAAATGTCGCGAAAAATAAGTATCGAAAAATTAAAAATTGGAAAGTAGGGTATTGAGATGGGAAAAAATGCTTGTCGATCTGTCTGTCTGCCTCCCCCCCCACCAATAACTTTTGAGTGAATAGTTCGATTCGAACAAATTTTTTTGGTTCGAAAGATCTCGGCGAGTACACCTCATTATTATATTTCACTTTTTGATTCGAACTATTTTTGGTTTAACTTTGAACAGTTCAAAAAACATTAACATTAGCGCCTACGGGCATATTCAAAGCAATTCTGAACTGAAGAAGCGATTTTGGTTCAAACAAACTTTGTAGGAAAAAGCTTTTGAGGAAAAACATGTATATAAAAAATCTTTTTGATCTGAAAAATTTTCCGTTCAATTTTCCGTTTTCAATTTCCTTTTAATCCAGTTCAAAAATCCCTTAACATTAGCGCCTACGGGGAAACTGAAAGTCAATGTAGATTCCGCACTTAAAGGCGGATTTACTTCAAACAAATTTCGTTGGAAATAGCTCTTGACGACAAACTCCCGACTCCGATTCTGAGAACTTTGGGGAACCTGACTCCGACTCCTGTGCCCTAAAATTAGTCGGACACAGACTCCCCGACTTCGACTCTGACTTCGTAGGTTTGGCAAAAATTTATACACAGAGGAAAAATAACTGACTCCGTTTCTTGGATATTCAACTCCGACTCCTTTATCTCAAAATAAGTCCGACTCCGGCTCCATAAACATCGTTAGAGTGGCAGACTCTAAGGGAAATGATCAATTCCACCTTCGGCTCCCGAATCTGACTCTTTTATCCCAAAATGAGATTGACTTCGACTCCGAAGCCATGGTTTTAACTGTGAAATAATTATTGTTAATGTGACTTGTTTTTATTTTCACTCTAAAGTTTTAATTTATGTATTCAGTTTTCGGTGGATAAACTCGAAGTCCTTTATGTTTCTGCATAAAGATATGAGCAGGCAATTTTTTTTTTTTTTTTACAATGAAAATTATTTCTTTAAGTTGACATTTTATTGTTTTTATTTTTTTGGAAAGTACATTAATTCATTAAAAAAATATTTTTTGGCAACAAAGGAAAAACAAACGATTTTTTTCTTGACATGATGTTTTTTTAAATAATCTTACTAATTTTAATTATTTTTTTTTCTTTTTGAAAGCGGTTATAGCTGCTTTGTTTAAAAGGTACTGCTTAGTTATTTTTTCGCTTGTTTTTAAGCTTTTTTTTTTTTTTTTTTTTTTTTTTTTTTTTTTTTTTTTTTTTTTTTTTGATGCCTGAGGCGTATTTTATTCCTAGAGATCAGCTTAAAATATTAAAAAATTATGTTGGAAACAATTTGCGATTTTAGCTACTTTTGAGAATATTGATCAGATATTAGAAAGTAGGTATGGGTATACGGGAAAGTAGGTTCGTTTAGTTTTAGACGGAACTTCTTGTTTTCGGTTTCGTTGCACTTTATCATTATTTGCAAGAATTCTGTAAATGCTTCTATTTGACATATTTAAACTCGCTGCAATGACATTTATTCTCGAGCCCTTAACTTTCATTTGCTATGTTATGCGTTTTCATTCAATGTTAACTGAGAAGATCTCAGCATTACGAAAAATTTCAGAAGAAAGCAGTTTTTGACTTTAAGTATCTCTTTGACACTTCATCGTTACGTCACGTGAATGGAAGCATCACTTTCAAATTTCAGTAAATTTGCATTAAAGCTGATTTGTGTCTATATTTGTGAGACTACAGATTTTTCTGAATTTTAAACTAAAACACACTATATTTTTTCCTCGTTATTAGTATCAATCAGAAACTAAATTAGCAGTTATTTCATTCATCTCGATGCATTTTCTCAATAAATAAAACACAATTTTGAGTGTAATGTGAAATAATGCATAGTGTCTGAACTTTTGAGACGGACTGTATATATTTAAATTAAACTACTGTAACTTTATTGAAATTCCTATTTTTTGTGTTTTGATTCCTGGTTCTGCATAAAATTCTTGCAAGTGTAGTTACTTTACGAAAAATATACTGTTTGAGGCAAAGCTGTGATAAAACTTTAATAAAACTTTTTTAATATCCTATTAAATTTTACAATCTGTAGACAGAGTATCATTAAAAAAGAAGAAAAACGTATTTATGCCTGCTCTTTTAAAAAACAACTTATAAAGATTAGTTTAAACTTCATAAAACGAGAAAACTTTGATAAATGAAAGTAGAATTTAGAATGCTTGGTGCCCTAGTTTTATCTTTAAAATATCTGTCATATGATTTGATGGCGAGCTTAAAAGGTTATGAAAATCAAATAATGCAGCTTCGAATATAACAGTCATTATTTACTTTCAGATTTTAATTTTATGCTTCTTCTTGGCTATAAAGTCTGAGCTTATTTCCAACTTCAGCTTACAAAACTATCTTCCCATTTTTCCAAACATAATTTGAAAGCCTTTCAAAGTTATTATATGTTATTGAAATGGAGTGATAAAACTCAAGATGGTTGAAAGTTCGTTTAAATTTCAAATACATTTTATGTCACTTGGGAAGCTTCGAATATCTCGAATATTTAACACTCACGGACATTGGTTTGGGTGATAAAGTGAAATTTTCCCAACTCTGAAATTAATTAATAAGCTAAAAGTTATTTTAAAAAGACACGGTTTTCATTAATAAAATTGCTTTTTAACAAAACTGCAGTTTTAAAAATAAGATAAAGTTGTTAGATATTTCAACCAATTAAAGATGAATATTTGTTTCATAGAACTAAACAAGTCTACTTTCCTTCATATCGACAACAATTTTCTATTAACAGATAAATACCTTGATAAATTGGATTAGACTGAAAAATTATTTTAAGTGTACCTTTTTAGCATTTAAAACTAATTTCTGAAAATAAAATATGCATTTTTTAAATTAAAAGTAAAACCATTTCTTAATGCAAAAGCAAAATTAGGGAATAAATATAATAATAGTTTGTTCATAATAACAACATAATTTTTCATTACGTAATAATATAACAAATGTTCAAAACATAATAACATAAATGTTCATAATATAATAACATAAATGTTCATAACATAATAACAAACTTTCATAACATAATAACATAAATTTTACAAGTGTTTCTGTTTTTAAAAAAAAGCTAAATGAATATTTTACTTGGGAACATGTAAATTTCAGCCATTTTTGTTTTTAATCATTCAAGTGCTCTTACCACGTTAAGCATGGAATTGAATAACTACCATTACTAAAGTTATAGATTTTAAATTAAAAATGTCCCAACTTTCCATTTAAAAATTGGCAGAAGTTTAAAACTAATCTACACTGAATTACTTTTAGTATCATTTCATTAAACAAAGTAAAGGAAATACTGCTACTAAAAGTTGCAATCTCAGATTTCAAAGTAACCAACCTATTTAAACTTCCTATTTCAAAAATTATTCGTTACATTAAGCGTCTGAAAAGTCCTTGACACATTTAACCTAATGATGATATTTTATGTGTCACATACTTTTCGGACACCTTGTATATTTACAACTAAAATATCTGTTTTAACTATCCTTGAATAGACTTAGAAAACTTTTGTCACGGGATCTGTACCAATGTGCGTACGAGCAAAAAGAGTAGTTACTAAATATTTTTTATGTTGTTACTTCTTAATATTACTTCCTAATTACATTGCTGTTTCGAAATAAAAATCGTTAAATTCCTTATTTTCTCTGGTTTGAATTTCTCATTAACTTGAACATTTAATTAATCGAATTATGTATTTTAAATGTTTTATATATAAACATTTTCGAAGCATTTGCTTTCATTCATGTGTTTTTTGTTTCAGAGGACTACACGGATAACTGTTTCAAGATGTAGTTAGAGTTATTCGACCATGTTCCAAGCGTTGGGCCTTCAAAATGGATCTTCGTCTGACGCGTCAGAATCTACAGATGACGGCTTGGATGATTCCTGGGACATTACTACCAAATGTTTGGTTGGAATTCCATTAGCCATCATCATTTTCATGGCTATCACGGGCAACTTGTTAGTGTGCTTGGCCATTTCTACAGATCGCAGACTACGCAAGCTGGGGAACTTATTTCTTATATCATTGGCCGTCGCCGATCTTTTAGTTTCGTCACTTGTCATGACTTTTGCACTCGCTAATGACCTTATGGGATACTGGATGTTTGGTCCACAGTTCTGTGACACGTGGGTAGCATTTGACGTCATGTGCTCCACAGCATCCATTCTGAATCTCTGTGCAATAAGCTTGGACAGATTCATTCACATAAAAGATCCACTACGGTATGGCCGATGGATGACTAGACGTGTCGTTCTGATGTCCATAGCTGGTATCTGGATTATGTCGGCATTGGTGTCTTTCCTCCCCATCAGCCTGGGATGGCACAAGCCTAAGAAAATGGCTGAATCATTGGATGAGGAACTACGACCTACGTGCGCTCTTGATCTGACACCTGTGTATGCTGTGGTGTCCTCCATAATAAGCTTTTATGCTCCATGCGTGGTCATGGTGGCATTATACACAAGGTTATACTTATATGCCAAGAAGCATGTTAGAAACATTCGTGCCGTCACAAAAACAGCAAACACAAAAAACTGCAACAGTAGCAATCATCATCATAACATGGATCATAAAGCTGCCATCACTTTAGGCTTTATTATGGGAACGTTCCTCGTGTGCTGGGTTCCCTTCTTTTGCATCAACATCGTTGCCGCTGTCTGCAAGTCGTGTATTTCTGACTTGGTGTTTAAATTTTTCTCTTGGCTTGGTTACTGCAATTCTGCTCTGAATCCTATAATTTACAGCATTTTCAATTCAGAGTTTAGAGACGCATTTCGTAGAATTCTTCTTACCTACATTCAAGCCGAGTGCTGTTCAGGGACGATTTGCAAGGGTTCTTCGCAGGATAGACAAGACTTCCGTCGGACCATGAAAGGAACTGGTTGCAACAATCATCTACGACCGCCATCTTCTCCGTTAAACCCTGATCCAATAAACAGGATTGAAATGCAGGGTGAATGGGCTGGAAAATCATCTGACGTTTAAGATATCACAGCAATAAAACAATTGATAATTTTATTCATGACAATTTCCTCATGAGTATTATTTAGAGTTTAAGATAAAATTTGCCTTCCTAAAATTTTGTGCTAACCAAAAATGTCTCGGATGTCTAAAATAAAAGAGTTTAACGACACAATAAGCTCTTGAATGCGAATGCAGAATTTTACGTAACTGTTTTAGTTCAAATGTTATGCCATAATTGCGTAAGAGCTAAATACGGAATTATAAAATAGTAAAGACGGCAAATCAGTATGTAATTCAATGTTTCTTAGAATGCATTAAATAATCTCGAAAATAAGCTATTAAGCAAAAGGTTGCAATAATTAATTTAAAATTTACAAAGCTATTTTCCATCCAAAATTACTCTCACAAAATTCTAGCAAATCCGTCAGCTCTAAAATAACACATTGTTATGTTTTTATTACGATTTGAAATAAAGGGTCTCTCAGTTTCGCCGACACGAAATCCCCCCCCCCTCCGGTTTTCCTTTTCAATCATACCTTTTGATATATTAAAGGGTTTTGACAGACTAAGGGGTTGGTTAAAGAAGTTTGAAATGTCGGCGAAACTAGGGATAAACCGAAATGTATTGAAACTTGAAATACAAAATGTTTCCAATACTCTTTGACATTCAAAACATTGTCACAAAAGTCGTTTTGAGTTTACACCCGTCAAAAGACTTTCATATTGCAACGTCTAAAATAGAAGATGTACTAGAATTTCTAATTGTAGTTGGTGCTGTGAAATGCAAAAACTATGATAATTTTTTGTTTCGTCAATACGTATTCAGTTACTCAGTTATTGTGTAATAAAATTTTACCATTTCAGAAAATTGACAAATTGGAAACTCTAAGCTTTTTTTTTATTTTTGATGAAAAAATATTCTGAGTTACACTGAAATTGTTACTAATCTACAACGACAGAAAGTTATACTTACAAGGAAAAGTAAAGCACAATATCTGCATTTTTTTTTTGTCATCTATTGTATTTTAGCTCTATTATATATGCATGCTCCTTTGGATTCCGCTGAAAAAAAATCACGAAGAAAAAGACCTCAATTTCCAACATATTCCTATTGTCAGTGGAATACAAAACACGTTTATTCAATTATCTCGAAAAGGTATTTCTGCAGATTCTGCGCTTTACAGTCCCACGGCAGTATAATGATAATAACTCAACGAAGTACAACTGTTCAATACAACTAAGTATACATACATACTTTCAATGGAAACAAAAATTTAAAAAATATATTAATCATTGTCTGTACGTTAAATTACTTATACGTATCTCGGATTTGAATCATATAATAATGTTAAATGTTAAGCATAAACTTATATTTGTTTTTAGTGTAAGCAGGACTTCAGGAAACGCATTGGACATAATATTTTTGACATTTTGTTGAATGCATAACGCTTTCATAAAAATAGCACTTGATTTAACTCAATCAACATAACCACCTCACTGGCTAACGCTTGCCAGAAAAAGTTGGCAAATTTCACCTTAAATTCAGTATTGTGAACAATCTTTTCAGAAAAAATGATCATTATTTAAATCTATACATTCCAGATGTGGCGTAAAATGTGAGTAATGATAGTGTTGTGTGTTTGCAAAGGGACCAGCATGTTAAAAGTTTAGACTGATGCTTGAGCTTCAAAAATGAGAGTTATTTGTTAATACCATTTGTCCTTCTATTTATAAATAAAATATTTTCCTAGTAGAGCATAATAGTACCAGTTAGTAGTTTCTGTATATTTATTTATTAGCATCAAGGAGCTTATAGAGCAATAAAAATAGAACAGTTTCTTATACATAATTCTTTTCTGCCCTTATAAACAGTAATGGAAATGCCTCTGACATTTTTACAAACATCTTTACTATTTTGTGAATATAATATTATGAAAAAACTTTTCCTACTAAAAATATTGTATGAAAATGTTTTTTGAAATGTGCATAAATGTCAAATATAATAAGTATGCTCGAATTTTCGCTGTAATGTTTTTATTTTCTGTTTTAACCTGAACTTCCATCTACATCTTAGAAATATATCGAGTGAAAATGTAACAGTATCAGTTCCACATAATTTTCAAACAAATGAAAGAAAAAAAAATTGATTTTACTTCTGACAAATAAAAGTTTTTGCAATCAAAGATTGCATTTTTTTCTTAACGAGTTTTTGTTTTTTCTAATATTGAATTTCTATGCTCTTACAGTCGATTGTTCTTTGTTTCTAATAATTATAGTTTCACATAAATTTCAAACGCATCTTCTCATGTATTTTATTCACACAAAAAAGCATAAAAAAGAACACTAATAAATCGTAATATTTTAAAGTTACACCATCATAAATAAAATAATCATCAAAAAATTAATTATCCTGCCGGTAAGAAGTTGCTTACACTTGTAATGCAAATTATATCAATGCGTACATTTAACCAATAATTGCAATTTTCTCGCTCCGACGTGGATAAATGTAAAGGGAAAATATACCGAACCGTCTTTATTCACTAAATGGCACCAAAGTTAGCTTGAAATGCTGCTTTTAAAACTTCAATGCCGAAAAATATCTGGAAGAGAGCTGTCGAACTCCTTACGTCTCCTGTTATCATCAAAAGTAGAACGGTAGAATCTCTCCAAAAATTTCTACCTGTCTCAACGTCACCAAAAATAGCCTAGAATTATGTTTTTCGTGGTTCAACGTCGAAAATTTTTCGAAGGACACCCCAAGAGCTCCCTATTTCCTGAAATTTTCCAAAAATAGCCGAGAATTTAATTTGTAAAACTTTAGAGCTAGAAACATTTGACAATTTCGGAAAACTTCCAGAAATAGCCCTCGACTTCTTAACGTCACCAAACATAACTTAAAACTGATTTCAGTTTTAAAATTTTTTCTAAAGGAAGGTAAAATCTCCTCTCCTTCCTATTATTCCATCTCCTCCCTTCCTCTGACGTCATCAAACAGTTCAAAATTGTGTTGTTGAACAATATATAAATAAATAATTTCTCATTATCAAATTAATCTAATGTTTTATAAATTGTTTTTATTTTTTATTATCTTTATACTTATGTATAAATTAAAACTTGACATACAGTGGCTCCCAAAAGTGTTCGAACACTTTGAAATTTTTTAGTAAAACCAAAATAACGCGAAACTGAATTTGAATAGAAATCCAATATCTTTTCACATCATTCCTATGTCATTCCTAAAAAAAACACAGTAGTTTTTTTTTTTAATTTTGACGGATCTTCTTTTTGAAATGGGTCAAAAAACGAAGAGACAGAAATAACACGACACAAAAGTCATCGTACACTGAACTATTTTCTTATAAATTCATGGTTAAAATTATCACATGTCGTTTTTTTATTCTTTTTGTAATGTGTTGACCCTTAAAAGTCATTTGGATCTAATTTTTTGTTTATTTATTCCTTAATATTGTGCTTATTACTTTAAAATGGCCGGTATTCGTAAAAAACAGCAAACACCATTCGAAATTTTCCTCAGAGTAGCGGAAAATTGGTTTTAAATTTCTCTAAATTAGTTAATTTATTCCATTCTATAGTAAAGTGCTTGATAAAATGTTTTAAAGAAACGAACCGTACCGAAAACAAGGTAAGAAAAGGTCAATCAGCAAAGTTGACAAAGCGTGATCGGAAATTTAGAGTTTAAAAATTTATGAAAAACACACATTTAAGTGCTGTAAACGTTTCTGCAGAGTTAAATGAAACATTTTACATTCAATTTTCACCTAAAATTGTTCGCCAAGTTCTCTGATTAGCTGGATTAAATGCGATCTCTTCCCGCAAAAATTTTCTTGGTCGTGCGAAAAACAGAAAGCTTAACTTTACGTCGCAAAATCAATGATAAATAAGCTAAAAACGTTTTGAGATTACGTCTTACTTACAGATAACAATGAATTCAACATTTTTGGTTAAATTGTTGTATAATTGCAAATAGAAGAAAAAAATAGAAACTTAATCTTAAGAACTTAGTTGGATCAGTTAATCAGGACGGTGAAGGTGTTCTTGTGTGAGGGTGCAGTGTGTGTGAGGGGAGGACATCAGCATTAAGACTTGGTAGTTTGGAATTTTTTGATAAAATAATGATTTGCGCTGTTTATTTAAATATTTTAAAAAACAATTTTAAACTCTTAGCCAAAAATTTGGTTATCGGAAACAACTTTGTTTTTTTATCAAGATAACGATAAGAAGCGCACGGTTTTCAACGTTTGTGTCTAGTGCCTCGAAAATTGACCGAAAGTTTAGAAAATACCCCCTTGATCTCCAGATTTGAACTTAATTTAACATATAAAAAATTAACTTTTAATAATTTTAAAAATGTAACATATAAAAAATTAACTTTTAATAATTTAAAAAAAAAATTGCATGTAGTTTTGTTAAAAATTGATCATAGATCTTATAAAGTACTAATTCCGAAATATTAATTTTAACCAATGGATAGGGGACTTTCATTAAAATTCGTAGGTGTACGAACACTTTTTTGGGAGTCACTGTAGATAGTTGAAGGAAAATGGGTGATGGCGGCTATTTTAAATTTTTACTTCCTCTCGGAAAAATCGAAGATTCATCACTGACCTAGATTCGTCATTTTTTCCCAACATCAACAAACTAAAGTTAAGGCATAAAATAACTTTAGTAGTTAAAAATTGTAATTACTCTGAATATAGCTCCATAGGTTTCTAAGTGCTCAAAATTGCAAACATTTGCAGAAGTTGGTTTACAAAATATTTTACAAGTTTATTTTACATGTTTTTGAGCAATATCATAAATGAGGCAGTGAGAAGCAAAGGGATGTAAGTGGACATTTTCAAGTTATGAGTAAAACGCGTTTAAAGATAACATCCTAGGTAGGCTTTCATTGATTTTTTTTTAATCATGCTGTATAGCAGCACCTACCAAGGCCATCTCTTGCCCTAAGACAGAGGAGAGGTTCGCCTACCATCTGTACTGGTTATCTTCAAATTTTTTATTTTGCCTCTTACATCCCTTTGCTTCTTACTGCCTCATATGTAAAAAGGATATAAATAGTCTTTCATTTTTTAGCCAATGACAGTATTAAAAATTATTTTTGAATTTTAGACATGTATTTCTTATTAAATACATCAGAAATTTTAAAAGATGTTTTAAACATCTACCTCGAAGATGCTCTGTAAAAATTTGTAATTGAAGCAGTACCTTTACTATGTTTGCAATAGAGCGTATTTCTTTAAATAAGACTAAAGAATCATCCTTGCTGAAGAAAATGAATTTGAAATCTTACAGAGGAAATATGATTGAGAGGTTACCTTTTAAATCAACTAATTCAGGAAGAATAATATGGAGCTTAAAGCTAAATAATGTTAATGCTGAGGTGAGAGGATTTTTTTTATAGAGCAAAAAAATAGATTTTAACTTCAAACACAAAATTTATCTGTGTGGAAAAATGCACAACGAATAACGACAACTTCAACTTTCAATTTACCAATCAAAGTATACTTTATGTTCTAAAACAATTGATGTTCGGTTTCAAATGAGCTTTTATATTCGGTTAGAATAAAAAAAGAAAAACAAAAACACCAATTTCGAGGTCTAAATATTATTTATTTATTTATTTATTTATTATTTATTTTTTAATAGGTAGAAGAAATTAATGCCTTGATGCAGAAAGCATTATGTTTGTCGATTTCTGTATGCGTTTTTCCATTTTATCCCTTATACTAGACCACTCTTTTAAACGTGTACTTTCTTCTAATTAAATGGCGATTTTCTCAAGAATTCCAAAGGAATAGTAACCCCTCGACATGAAAACATATACAGCCGAACCCAATTTTCCACGAGACATTATTCTAATTAGCAGATATTTCCTTAAACGGGATTAAAAAAAATAGGCAGCAACGACTTGTTACATTGAAAATGTATAACAAAAAACGGGATATTTCTTTTAACTTATATTCTAATAAGCGGGCTTGACTGTTATTTGAGAAATTCCAAAAGCATCTTTATACATAGTTCTTAGAACACGCTCTTAATGGAGAATTTATATCCATAGCTAGCTCTCGTTGGCAAATTTTATTTTCAACATTAAAAGTTAATAACAGATTTTTCTTCGGTCCTAATTTATCATCAACGGTTAACCGCGAAAATCTTTTTTTGATGTTATCTCAGGAGGTGTATACTCACGAATTTCTGAAATTGAAAATTCTTTCTAGTTTATTACTTTACGGAAAAAGCCGAAAAACTCTTGCAGGAAATCAGTCGGATTCGTTAATGTTTTAAATATGTTTTATCGATTCATAAAATTCAATTCATTTTCATTTTTGTTGAATAAAATTTTGAAAAAAAAGCTCTGTTTTGCGTTTTACATTTAGATCTTTCATTAGATTAAAATTTGATGCGTCAAGATTTGTTTTAGTACAAGTGCGTGAAATGAATGACTTACGGGTTAGCACCCTTAATGATTTTCTTTGTAAAAGCCGTAAACAAAACTTCATAGCACATTATTTTTTAAATACTCTAATCTTTGTAAATGACTTAAAATTATGAATGCTTGAGCTTGAAAATTATAGTTAGATAGATATTTATGAGCTTATTATCAATTATGAAACTAAAAATTATATTAAGGTTGTCAAAAACTTTTATCTGCATTATTCAGTATTTTCAGAAAATCAAAATTAAATGCAAGTTTACCTTTATATTTTTAAGCATACGTTCATTATGTACTTAAATGCATCTCAGAGAAACATATATGTTGTGTATTTGAGTTAATTTGCTCTGTGTAAATATTGACATTTTGTGTATCAATTTCGGAAATAAAAATTTTTATTTGTATTTTACAGTTCATTTGTATTGTTTTAAGCGTCTAAAACCCTTTTTGATACTAGAAAAAACTCCGTATAATAATTTTGAATGTGCTCTTATTATTTTCTGATTTACATTATGACGTTTGAAAAATATTGTATAATAGAAACTTATAGACAGCTTATACATATGGAGGGTAGGATCCACAGGCGATACCGCTAAAAATTGACTTTTAGAGCTATATTCTTCTTTTGTTTGAGTCATTCATAATAAAATATCTCAAATATCATCACAAGTCTCTCCCTGTTCATGCATCTGAAACAACTATTTTGTTACTGTTATACTTCCAATGAATGAATTAACAACGTTTTGATGCTCAAAAATTTCAAATTACTGTAGACTCGTGTTTCGGAGTTATAAGGAACTCCTTTTTCAATGCAAAGAAGTATGAGCTTTTGGATGAAAAGTCATCCGAGGAAAGCAACACGGTGAATCAGAAGACAGTATAAATCGCAATAAATGAATATTAACAAGACAAAATGACATCTAGAGCCGAAATTTATTACATAATTTCATCAGGGGGGAAAAAGTGATAAATTTCCAAGGAAAAAAAATTCAAATTTTCGATTAGATGAAACAACTCCATTGGAGAGTGACATATGCCTTTGTAACGTACAAATAGAATTATTGTGCACTACAATTTGTGTGAACAAAGCAAAGGGTTGCTTTTTATTTTTGAGTTACCTGCAAGGTTAATACACTGAATGCAAAAATATTTAATTAATTATTTTTCAGACGGTTGTATTTATTTTTGCGTTAAACATTGAAACACTGAACAGTAGAATAAAAACAACACACATAAAAATTATTCGCAATGTAAATTCATTTCCCAGTATCAGCCATAGAGCAAAGAAATTACATAGAGAGGTCCCGTTAGACTAAGAAATTGAAGCCAGAGGTTACACCACTGTATCTTAAGATCCTTAACTTCTTGCTAAATACACTGGTGGACAATTGCTAAGGACGGATGGCAATAGCAGCGTTAGCAACCACAAAATGGAAGGCAAGGAAGCATGGAAATTAAGATAAGTTCGGGATACAGTAAGACGTGTTGTGAGTATGCAAATTTTAGACTCAAGACGTTGCTGGTCACGCGATAGCGGTGATAAGCTGATAAGCGATATAAAGGATTAGGCGCGTGATGACCATTGTCGTTCAAATCTAAGTTTGACGGGAAAGAATTAACTGACGCACTTGCATTTTTCGGTATGTCTTCCCAACATCCCTTAGATAATTTTATGGGAGGCCGTGTGGTTGGCAACATCGAAGAAGGGTAGAAAAATTTAGATGTTGCCAAGGAGTTTGACGTCAACCACAGGATTGTTTCAAGAGTTTAGAAATCAATTCAAACAAATTGAATGTGCAGCAAATGTCACGAGGAAGGTCGTGTATGCAATACGACATCAGCAGAAGATTGGTATTTAGTGCTATAAACGAAAAGGAACCAGCGCATCACAGCTACTGAGGTAGCAAAACAGTTCCCTGCTACAACTAGCAAGCAAATATCCCGAAAATCTGTAGCCTGACGTTTGAATGCAGTAAGACTATACGCCCGTTAATTTGTTTTGTTACATTCCATTGTGAACAAGTCAGTATTTCGCTCGTTTGTTATGATGTCTTCAGCATCGCAATTGGAGAGAAGTCGAACTGGGCTTGTGTACTACTCTCAGATGAAATCAGGTTCAGTCTGTCGTCTAATTGTGGACGACAACTAACCTAGCATGAGAGTGGTACAACATACAAATCGACAAACATAAAAGAAAAGGACTAGTATCCTACAAGTTGTGTCATGGTATGGGTACGATTATGATCGATGGCCGTACGTCGCTCCTGTGCTTCCAAGCAAGACATACTACATAACCCATTGGAATCCGTCCTTAGCAATTGTCCACCAGTGTATCTTAAGATGCATTTTGATTCAAAACCTTCCGTTACTGAATCTCAATTGGTTGTTAATTTAAGTTTAGATATTGTTGCAAGTTTATGAAGTACGTTTTTGAAATTGCATAAAACATGAATTAAATTGCTAACAAATCCGCCAGCTACTTTATTCGGTGTCTTTGCGAGATTGGTGAAAACTATTCTCGCGAAGCGATCATGTTATGATAACCCCGATCATCGTTGCACGCTGTATCCCATAGTTGCGGCTTCAATTTCATCTCCTTTTCACCATAGACGGGGCCTCTCTATGTAAATTTCTTTACTCTATGGTATCAGCGCAAGAGAAAACGCAGTAGAAGGTAAAGTTTTATTTTTTTGCATCGCGTGAAAGCTTGCAAAAGATGAATGCTTTAATGCATGCAAGTCTTCGCTATATCCATTTCATGCTTGGAAGGTTTAATGCCTATAATGTAACAGGCGGAAGTGTGATGAAACAATAAAGTAACTAATGTTTTGCAACTTGTCAAATAAAAATCATAAGTATATCCAATGACATTTGCATCCCTTTTAAAGTGCAACGTCAGTTGTCACAGCTTATTATTGAAGTACAAAGTGTTAGTGTTTAAGAAGGTATTTTTCGTCTTTAACAATCGGTTTTACTGCAGATAAAAAGTCCGTCATTTTAACACTTTTCTCTACCACCGCAGACCTCAAATGAAAATAATTAATTTTTTGTAAACACATAAATTAGGAACTAAAATCAAATCCGCTACAACTAGTAAAAGAATTTAAAGAAAGATATTTTTAAAAGATTTTAATATTTTAATTGTTTTTTCAGGTAGTACAAAACTTGAAACACATTCGCTTGAAAATTTTCCGTCCAATCAATTGTTTAAAATGTTAAATCTTAGTTTCAAAAATAAATCTCCGTCCTATTTCAAAGTAGTTATATTACAAGTTTAACGAAAATCAATCAGACGTTTTACCAGAGTTTATTTTATTTTATTTAGTTTTAACTATTGACAATCATACTTACTATAGAAATGTTAGCTATCTCTATCTCCTTTCGAATAATAATTTTAAAAACTCGTTTAATACTTTTGTGTATGCTTCTTCCCCATCAATATAGAAATTTATATCTTGCAGTATAATAACCGCTATATGTATATTCTCTATTTGTTACTTGTATACTACTAAAATCAAGGGTCTGCAAAAATATTCTAGAAAATTACCAAATGTATTTTTCCCGCGTATTCTTGGGACATTACTCTATAATACAAAACTTCCTTTAAATTAATTTTGTAGTTTTTTTTAAAGTATTTTGAAGTTTCTCAGCGTTTAACAAATTTAATTTTATTTTCAAAAGCCAAGGGGTGTAAGAACGAACTTAAATATTATATAAACACCGAAATATTGAAGTTTTTTTTAAATTAGTACAAATAATTAGTAAAAAAAATATGTGTAATAAAATATTAGTATAATAATATGTTTTAAAAAAATGTATAATAAACATTTTTTGATTTTCTTCTCAACAGCAAAGGGCTAAAAGAACACTTCCTTGCACCTCCTGCCCGGGGAGGGGGGACCAAAAGAATCTGTCAAAAATATTCTAAAGGAATACCAAATGTTTTTTCCCGCTTATTCGTGAGACATAACTCTACGCTAAGAAACTTCCTTTAAATTTATAAACACATTTCATCACATACTTCCAAAATATATTCAGCATGCATAAAGGATCGCGGGCTCAGGAAGCTCTCGAAATCATTTGAGATGAGTAATGATTTCTGTATCTCTCCCCTTCCATTATCAATAGCTGAATGTGGCGTCATTGTTCAAACAGGTAGTCAACGTCAGTGGCACTCCGTGGAAAGACATCTTCTCGGGCCATCCTCTCAAGGGAGCTCAAAGAAGATATCGTTTATTTTGGAAAACATGTCATTGAAGTAAGGAACATTTTCGCGTCAGGATAGAAAATCTATCTCTTCTGGTTTTGTATTCGTATTTGAATACTTCCCGCAGAAAAATATTTTGACAAAAGGTACTCTTCTTTTTTTAGAAAAAGTTTGAAACTTTATTTTCACTTAATTTTCTTGGAGATTGTTCTAGAAGTTGTTCTCAGCAAGGAAAAAAATAATAATAATCATAAGAATATAATGCTATCATTTTAAGGTGGATCATACTTTTGAGAAATAGTTTTTCTTTTAGGAATGCTTTCTTAACTTCCTTCCGAAAAGTATTTAATCGCCTTTCGAATATTCTGACAGCAGTTCGTATTACGATAGCCTTCTGCGTCTCTATAGGAATTTAAGTATTACTTTAACATTTTGCTTTGAATGCTTTAGACTAGAGATGCAATATTGAAATGATCAAAACATCGATGTTCAAACTTTTGTTTGCGATTTTTTTTTTTCAGTTGAAACCAAATAAAGCCAACGTACAACAGATGACAAAAATGCAAAAAAAAAATCAAATGGTCCAACAACGAAGTACAAATGAGGCAATGAGAAGCAAAGGGATGCAAGTAGCAAAACTAAAAATTTGTAGATAACCAGTATAAATGGTAGGTGAACCTCTCCTCTGTCTTGGGGCAAAAGATAGTACTAGTAGCGCTGGTAGGTAAATCTGTACAGCATGATTTAGGAAACAAAATTAATGAAAGCCTACCTAGGAAGTCGTCTTTAAACGTACTTTACTCAAAACTTGAAAATGCCCACTAACATCAATTCACTTCTCGCTGCCTCATAAGTCATATTATTGGTACAAATTCTTAATTGAACTCAAATCAAGTTAAAACTGTGTAGTGTTTCCCGCGCCATGTGTTGTGTAATTCTACCATTCCAGGTCGTGGGATCGTGTCTTAAAATGGGATAAGGGGCTTTCAAATGAGTAAAAATTGGTCAAACAAACGGTTTTTCATTTATTATATTTCTAAAAACAAGACTTTTAGCTAAACCGTTTAAAAAAAATTGAATCACTGAAAAACTGGCGAAGTTATGACTTATCTTTTCACTGTCAACTTTTTCTTAGTAATAGAAAACAACACGGTACTTTCTTGACCATCTCGTACTTTCTTGACTACGGTACTTTAAGTCGGCAAATTTTGCTAAGCACGTGAAGACAGGTCACCAGTAACAGACAGTCATAAGTTTGGATTTAAATGATAAGCCTTTTAGACGAGGAAAACTGATATTGCTGTGGCTCTTGAATACGGTACAACCATCTAATGATATCAGAGTGAATTTTATGAACCAGTTGCTATTTACAAGGCAGTGGAGGAAGGTTATGAACAGCCACGATGAGGTCAGCTGGTGCTCCATGTTCATTTGAATTTATTAATGCTTTAGTTCTAAAAATAAATAAACCTTGCACAATTTGAAGATAAAAAGGGAATTTTGTCTATTACTCATCCTTTCTTCATCCTATCTGTTACTGCGTATTGTTACAAATCCTGTAAATAGTAATCATTGTAGTAACGTAACCTGTAAATAGTTTCCCGTAATGAATATACAACCCCTTTTCATATGACTAAAGTATACGACCCCCTATTTCCTTTCTGTTCATTGATAAAATTTGATAACGGTCTACTATTTTCCAGAAGCGTGTGGAATATTTGAGAGATTTCTTTTCGGTGTGTATATAAGCCGTTAGCGATGGATAAAAAGTTGAGTTTCGATTGAGATTTTGTTCTGAGAGTGTATTAGCTCTGTTTATTGCGAGGCATTTCGCTGTGTTGTTTTCGTATTTGGAAGTAAATACGTGTGTAAACGTTGAGTTTACGGTGTTGTGTGATAATTTCTTAATTGCTGATGAATAATTTAGCAGTTGTTAACGATTTCTCCTGTACATAGTGTAAATAAAGCTCCCGTGTTTTTATCAAGAACTGTGTCTTCATTTCAAGAAAGTGGAAGTCGCGCCGGATCCGTTACAGTATCATCAGATCGGTGTCTGATATCCATCTGATTTTTCGGTGTCTGTTACAGGCGGTCAGACCTTTTTTCGAAATTGAGCAAGTACGAGGGCAAATCAAAAGGTCTTTGCGCCTATTTGTTTTTTGTGAAAATATGTCTGTGAATACAAAGCAAACATATACATTCTCAGAAGTGACAGTTCCTTGAGCCGTACCAGCAAAATCTGCTTTTTGCTCGGAAGAGCGGAGCTGCTATCAGTCATTTAAGATGACGGTTGTGCTTCAAACGTCCACAGCTTATAAGGAGCGAAGTGTTATTCGTTTTCAGAGAAAGTTAGCCCATTGCAATTCACAGGGAAATGCACCTACAGTCCATACCTCGCCCTAGTGATTTTCACGTTTTCGATCCACTGAAGAAGTTTCCAGCAGGACAGATTCACATGTGACGAAGAAGCCAAGAACACGGTCTCACGGTGTTCCACAGGCAGCCGGAAGAATTTACCACAGGGGATCTCTAATTCAGTGCTGCAATGGGACAAATGTCTGAACCGGTGTGGTGACTACGTGGAGAAATAATTTAAGGTAAGTAGTGCACTACGTACATTTGTAAATACCTGTATGTACCTGTTTTTGGCGAATAAAAAATAGGCACCAAGACTTTTTGATTTGCCCTCGTAAAATCAGAAGCGGATAAACGTTAGATGAGATGCATGAGAGAAAAATATTTTAAAAAGTCTAAATATAGTAAAATGTTCAGAAAATTGAGTTAATCTGAGAGCGATGTTTTAAGCATGTTTGTGACTGGTGTCGGTAACTTAAAGATAAAAAAAGCAAATTGCATTTAAAAAAAAAATCTTACCGTTATGCAAGCGAATTTGGATAAAATTATTTTAACTAAAAAATTTAAAATACGATGCCTGTATGATATTGTACGGAACACAGAATTGCGAAATTCTATGAAAACCCTTTCGTACATAGAAGAGAATTTTAACAAATGAAATTTCCTCATAATCAATCCTATTTTTAATTTTATAAATTAAAATTAATTAACGTAAGCACTAGCTTGGAAACTAATTTGTTCAGTAACGTTAAATAATGCACTTGCAATCATATAAGCACATGTGGGAGAAACCATCATCGATCTTTTATCTCGTTTGGAATAATTAACAGGAATTTCTGTCCATATTAGAGAAAATATGCAGCTTATTGTGGTTTTTACACTGAATGCTGAGAAATTTGTGAAAAGAGTTAGAAAGCTTTAATCCACTGAATCGCTAACGAAAGAACAAATTTATCTCAGGAGAAAATAATTTAAGCTAACAAGAAACTTTTGAGAGTTGGATATTATTGCAAAATTTCTCGATGAAATTGTAGCAATCTGAAATACTCCGGAGGCTGTTCTCAGTAGATAATTTTAACTTTTAACTGTATGTATTAACAGGTTAAAAATTCTTTAAGAACTATTTTTTGTTTAAAAAAAATCAACAAAATTGAGACTGGGTAGAAAGAAAAAAAAAGTTTATCTAGAACAAAATATTTAATTGTAATACTCTACTACTCAACATATGAAATGTAAAAAAAAATGCTGTGTACTGAGTTGAATGTTTTGTGCTGTCTAGCCAATTTTGAGCCAAATGGTATACAACATTCAATAAAGTACCGCATCACATTTTTTTTTTAGTCTGATACAATTTATCAATTCCATCCTCAAATGATAAGTTGTGGTTTGTAACAGCATGCGGCAAAAACCTCGAACAAAATTTGAGTCATCGTATAGAACTGAAATATTTTTTAATGAGTGTGTTTATTTCTTTTTGCTTCGCACTTTAATCATAAAATAATTTCTAATTTAAATCCTAGTTTATGTTTTTCTTCTTTTATTTTTCGCAATTTCAAGCAAAAGATTTGTTACTTCAAAGTTGTTTGCTAGGGTAACGACAGTTTGCTTAATGCGACTTGGCAAACTGTCTGAGCAATCTGCCGTTTCAAAGAACTGATGAATGCTACTCGACTTCCAGGAAGTGTACAAAATCGTAGTGTTACTGTTAATCGAACTTCCGTTAATCGTTAAACCATGAAAAAGCAAGTTTAGTGGAATCCTCGGGATTCCATGAGAGATGTTGCTGGTGAAACGGGGATATTAGAACGATCAGGGCGGCTAATAGCAAAAACGGAGCTCGGACAGACGTTCCCAGAAGTTGACCTTTTTCCAGAAGTAAAAAAAAATCGTTTAGTTCCAAAGATGCCAAAAACTTAAGAGACGGGTCGGAAGTCAGCGCTGGGAAATATTCCCTTCTTCACTGATGAGCAGCTCTTAAGTACTAAACAAGCTCATAACTCTCGGAACATTTCGGTTTGGTTTGTAGACACTATGCACCTTTGCAGATGTTAAAGGTCACCAAAATCCGAAGTCGGTCGTAGTTTGTGGCGGAATTCGCAAAAAATCTCGTGTAAGAAAATCTCTTGTTTTTGTGGACAAGTGTGTTAAAATGAATTAAAGAGTACCTGCTATTGTACTATTTTAGAAGCTTTTGTACTTCCGTAGACTAATAAGCACTTTGCCAATTTAGACTGGACGTTTGAACAAGATTCCGCACCAGATCACATGACCAAGAAGACAAGAGTGATGCGAGACGCATTTCCTTGAAATGATATGTGTAGAGTGAACACGCTGCTCGCTAGACCTCAATCCCATGGATCGCAATGTATGGTCTATTTTAGATTCTTGGGTCTGCCTTAAACCACACAAGAGTTTTTGACCTTACGGATCCATGTATCGGGATCCATGGGAATATGGTAAATTATAGGTAAATGTTATGGAGGGACATGGTAATATGGTAAAATATTACCATATTGTAATATGGTAAAATAATAATTACGATAAATGGTGGGACATGGTAAATTATAGATAAACGACTTGCTGAAATGGCTGAAGATTTCAATGAGCGGTTGTGCCTCTGCGTCATTACAGAAGGCTGCCACTTTTAAGCCAATTAAATTAATTTTACTACTTTAAGTCTATTCTTTTTATTTATTGCTGTGTTTTGGTTATTTTGTTTCTTTTTAGTAAAGTTACATGACAAACTGTTTGATCGGGGTTTTTTTTTTATCTGCATCCGGTATTTTTTTAAGGGGTTAATTGAACTTAGGTCTTCCCACCTTTGTACTTGTTTTTCCACACTGAAATGTAAAATTACAACCTATGGAACTTTGCCCCTCCCCCCCCCTCCAAAAAAACCCCCAAACACAAGTAAGAGGTCCAATTTTCTTAAAGTAAAAAATACGACTAAGGATATCATAAAGATATCATAAAACCGAAGAAGATTTCTTTTCATAATGGTAATGGATGAATTATGTATACGTCGTTGATAGCGAAAATGAGTCGCCGACGCTTTTCATTAGACATTTACTAACCCTTCTCCTTAACCCCATTTAACTTAAGAGCTTCTGTATGGGGAAACTTTTGGAAATGACAGATAGTTTCCGAGTTATTTTCTGTTAATATCAACAGAACAGAGGCTAGGGAGACACTGTCATTCAAAAGCTCATTAGTAGAGGCAGAAAAAGTTATTATTTTTATGAGGTTCTTTAAGAAAGTAAGTTGAAATATTGAAATGTTAAGTTAAAAATACGCTTGAAAATTTCTAATACATGTATGTTTTATTTAACAACAAATATTACACAAAGAACAGTTCTTAATGCAATTTTTATTGAAGTTGAGCTGTTTTAGAGTTATATAGATATGCTGATTAACTCCAACTATCCGAATCAATTGGGACCGAATCCCAATCCGATAATCAAAAATTCAGATAATTGGATTTTTTCAAAAAATGGACCAATGTTAATCAATGATGTTATGTTTAATTAATCGTTACATTTATTTTATTTTTTTTAAATTTATTTTTGGTCCCAATGTTTTTTTCTGGTCATTTTTTTTTTGTTAAATATCCTTTGTTTCGCATAATGGTTCTTTTGATTCATTTATTTCCTAAAAACCCGACATGATAAACTAAAACTGGAATTACTTTTGGACTCGGAGACAGTAAATTTAGGCACCAAAATCACTGGCTCCAGCGGGTTTTTTTTTTTTTCTGAACAACCACCATATTGTAAAATCTGCCCAATTTTTGATTCAGAGAAAAATAAATGTACACCAAATTTTTTATTACTGAATCTTTTCTAACAAATACTGTTTTAAAATTTTTTTTAAAAACAAATTGTAAAACATTTCTAAAGCATTCAGATTCGATCATAAGTCTCTCGATTTAACTCTAGTTCAAAACTAAATAAAAACACTGCAAAAATTTCCAGCGTCTTTTATCAATATAAGTATTGTGCTTTCATCTTTTCTGAACTATTTACTGCACTGATTCCGTCTACACTTAAGGAAGTGGGTCGCAGGAAAAATGAGCAATAACTCGACAATTTTAGGAAGTAGATAGTGCTGCTGTCACAAAACTTTTGAGACAGCTTCGATTTTTTAATAGAATGCTCCAAAACCCATTACTTCGATTTTGGTAATGGAAATCTTTCTACTGCAAGAGTGAAAAGTTTTCTTTATAAATAAATATACTGCTAGTTGTATTTTATTTAACTTTCTTCATAATGTGTAAGGGTTGATATATCCTCTACGTCAGGGAAAAAGGGATTACGTGCGAGATTTGAACTTTTACAACCTTGAGTTCAATGTTTATTTTTTCTCACGAATATTCTTAAAGGGAAAGAAATATGCATTGATAAAAATTCGTTGCAGTTTGGATTCATATTTTAATTTCACATTCATTTTGCGTTATAAACGAATACGAAATAAAAATTCTCAAGCAATTGTTTTTAACACAGTTTTAATGTATTGTGAAAGATATTATAAATAATAACAAAACTAAAAGCTAAGAGTTGAGCTTAATTTGTAACTTTTATCTTAAAATCTGTTTTACACCTTTAGTTTTCTAATTAAAAAGTATATTTTCATTAATTGCTTTAAAAAATATTTTATTAACTTAGAACAAAACGTAAATAAATTGCAGGCGATTCCTTCTGAAAGTTAACAGAATCAAAGTCGGTAACAGTTGGCTAAAAATACCAGTTATATTTGTAAAAATATTGTTTTTATTGAATAGGCACAAACGCGTAGAAATTCTTTAAAACATTTTAAATGTATTTAAGAGAACCGTGAAGATACCTTTTAGATATTTTTCTTGTTTCTATCTCAAAATGCATGATGTTATCAATAAAGAAGTATTCAAAAACTAAATAAATATAACCCGTTTCAGTTTCTTTTTCATTTCTTTCTGATTTAAGAAGCCCAACATGTTTTTTTTTAATCTCCTTTAAAGGTAATAAATATACAAAAGTCTCGTTTTTTACCTGAAGGTCATCTTTTTCCTTATGAAAAAAGTATGTTTATCTTTGCTAACATTTAATTTTCGTAGAAGTAAACAGTTTAACAAAACAAACAAAAAAATACATAAACCACACACAAAAAACTAACTATAAAACTAAACTACATTTCTAGAACTGATATTCGGGAAACATTGTGTTTTGGCACCATTTAGTTCTAATACGCTCTTGTTATTAACTTTTACATTTTTTATGTCATTCAAAAAGCAAATAGATAGCATAACCAAATGGATAATGTAGCATTTAATTTTCGTAGAAGTAAACAATTTAACAAAACAAAACAAAAAAAGTACATAAACCACACAAAAAAAAACTAACTACAAAACTAAAATACATTTCTAGAACTGATATTCGGGGGACATTGTGTTTTGGCATCATTTAGTTCTAATACGCTCTTGTTATTAACTTTTACATTTTGTACGTCAGTTAAAAAGCAAATGGATAGCATAAACACACTAGATATTATTTTTATCTTATCCCATGAGAAGAAAAAGAGATAAAAAAGTTAATAATTCAAAGAAAATAAAAATATGTGTATACTTAAAGTAAATATCTTTCACTTAAAAATATATCTTTAAGTTGAACTGAATTCCACAATAAAGGACCAAACTGTGGAGAACGTATAATTGAACTTTATTTGTTTTGTTTTGTAGGATTTACGGTAAGGTTTGACTTTTATTTTTTCTTGGTTGAAACAGATTTGTACTCCTTTATTCTAATAAAATGCGGGTATCAAAGTTTAAAAATATACCACATACTAACCAGAAAATAAAACACCTGAGCAAATTTAAAGTCAATATTTTCCCATGACAATATGATAATGATTTATTGTCATTTGTTGTTCTAATGGTGACTTTTGGGGGATGGGTAAAGCTGTTTAATCGCTGGTAAAAACTAAAATGAATAAAAATAATTATAAAAAAGTTCTTTATTAACCAATTGACAAACTAATTTCAAGACTGAAGCTAAACAAGCATGGACAAGTGGGTTTTGCGCTTTTGAATTTTTTCTAATAATAGTATTTTTAGGTTCTTTTGATTCATGTACTTTTCAGTTTTAAAACGTTTTTAAAATGCAGTTTTAACATAAATTTATTCCTTTATTGTTTCCGGTGGCTTTTTTAAATTTTCTTGCTATTGAGATTAAAAAGAAAATAAATTCAGAACAAAAAGATGTTTCTACATATTTAGAGCTAGACAAAAATGCAAAACAACATCTATTCAAAAATGTTTCAATCCTATATATGTGTGATACTTAAATAATCGTCCCTCAAAACCGAGTTCACAGACTTTTATTTCAACTTAGATTCCAGATAAAAGAAAATATTTTGTAAACAGAGAAACTTGACCAAAAACAAATTGTCTCTTTTCACCGGGTAAAATAGAAATAAAAGCAAAACTCCAAATGGAGGACGATAATTTAAGTTTATTACAAACTTCAGACTAGAATTGTAGAACGTCGGAATGGAATTTTCTGTTGATCGCATTTCTTCTGGCTTTTTTTTTTTTTCCTTCTTTTTCTCTCTTTATATTTATACTTTTTTTTCGTTACTTCTTTTATTCTTTTTTTTTCTTTCGACACTCAGTTGGATGAAGCGTGATAACACTTTTTACCACCATAGTGTAGACTTGATGAATTCGCTCTTGATAGCGTGTTTCACTGCAGTAGTGATGCCACGAAGGAAAATATTAGTTGAAAGGTTGATAATATTTTACTTCAACTTCTAGGATTGAAGAAATTTGCACTAATGAAATTGTATTAAGGGTGACTTATTTCAAAAAGGATTTAGTTCAGCGGGAGTAGCCTGCGATGAATTTGCTGGAGTGCTTTCGGGTGATTTTAAGCCTGCTGAAATCAAATTAGAAACCAGAAAGTTCTTATCACGTGCCATTTATTTTTTAAAGGAGGAGTAAGGTTAATTCGATGAAAAAAATGTATATTTAGATTAAAATATTTATTTCCATTAATTCTACATAATAAAAAAAAACTTTTGAAGAATATTCTGAGAAATGATCGTTGTATTTTATACAAAAATGAATCTGAAATCAAGAAATTACAATGATTTTATGAGTTAATTATTTTCTGCTGATAGCAACTTCGAGTTGATTGTTCGTTTTGATTTTCAATTTTTTACCCCACTCTGAAATCAAAATATCAGTTTCTTATAAAAAAAAAAAGTTGAAAGTTTTGCAGTTAAAAAAAAGAATAATCAACGTTTAATCATGCAGAAATTTATTAACTGATTAATCATTTTGTTTTTGATTTCGAGTAATGAAGTAATGTTAGGGGTACCAAAATAAACTTTTTTTTCTTTTGAGACATCCGTGGATGCTCGCTTTCAATGGCTCATTTCTTCATAAAAATTAGTAAATATTTTACAGATGATGCTTCAAATACTACTTTTTGATGAAGTAAATATAGCAATGAATATGTGTTAATTGATTTGTCGAATCAAATTAATTAAAATATGCTTTTCTTCTGTTCTGACTAAACTTTACTTCCTTATAAATTAATTTTATTTTCTTCTCTTCGGAATTTTCATATGTCCAGGCAGTAATAATTATAAGGTGGATGCGATAAATAAGGACGTGCACACCAACAAGGCCAACACTTCATTCTTCTATGAAAGATAGCAAAACTTCACTAGATCGTGATTTTATCGTCATCAGAAAGCCAATAGCTGATCCTAAAGCGTTATCAACAAGCAGTTTGCTATCAACACGCAAAAGTATAGCAACAGTTATTACAAAAAAATCTTGACCTTTTTTTACAGTAAATTTTGTTTCTTCATGGTTCACTGTAGTTTACTAGTCTAAAGAATATTTAGTTGTTCTATAAAGCCTAATTTATGCAGTTGAGACTGTTGAGCATATTTTATTATATTGTAATATTTACTCAGGTCCAAGAAAAGTTTTAAAGAAAGATTTAAAACAGGTGAGGTGTTGGCCACATTCTTTGTCTTTATTTGTTGAAAGCTTTCATAACCTTAATGGTTTTCGTAATTTTATCTGTCATTCAAATTTGTAAGCTGTGTCTTTCTTGTTGGGGGCTCTTTCGAACGTTTGTGTGTTTCTTTTTTTATTCCTTTTATTTATGTGTGATGGTACCTCCTGGTTTTATCTTTGTTGAAGATTTTTAAAAGCCGTAATATTCTATTAGTTTCGCTGGCTTGTTATTACTTAAATTTGTAAACTGTTTACTTCCATTTCATTCATCTTCTTAACTTATTAACGTATTTAAAACTTCTTAACGTTTTTTACAATGTAGCAATTGCTGTTTATCAATTTCTTCTGTAAGCTTCATGATATACTGTGTGGAGCATGAGGAGTTTTTGTGAATCTTATAAATTAAAAAAAAAAGATATCAAAAAGAAAAATGCCGCTTTGCGTTGTGTGAGATGCAAAAAACTTAGAAACCTCTTCCAATGAAGCAACTATCAGTTCTTTAAACACAGATTCTAATATTTTATAAATTTCAGAATTTATAAAATTTTCTGATATTTTCAGGTTTTTTGACAAAATTTCAGGATCAAGCATTTTGCTTGAAACTTGAATGAAAGTCAAACACAGTTGATTCGCAACTCCAGACCTCGAATACGCTACCTTGCGGTGATTAACAATACTAAAGAAAAAGGTAAAACATTCCATTCCACGTGTTTTCCTTGGGGTAAATTACAGGCTTCAGACAGTTTGTGGTGTAATATGTAATTTCAGAAGAATAGAAAAGAAAGCTTCCCACAAACAATGAAAAATTGCTTGTCACTCATTAAGCGTCAAATAAGTTATAAGTTGCGGCGTGTGTTTGTTTTACCTTTTTCATCCGCCATTAGACAGTGGCTGCAGCGCCCTTATAGCTTATTGGAGTTGCAAATTGCTTTATTGCTTAAATCGACATTAAAATTTACGTGAAAGACTCTCTGATTTTAGGTTATGATAATGTTGTCGTTTGATTTTACAAAATTACACTGAAAGAGGGAAACTTTTCTTATGTCTTCTTTATAAAAGATACATCCTTTATATTGGTTATCTTAATGAGTTTCTCTACACTGAATGAATTACATGTTTACAACGCTTTCCAAAATGATAGGATTAAAGAAAATATGTAACAAAAACTTTGCAATTACACTTGATTGGTACAGTGTTCAGTCTATGTTACCATAACTCGCTTTTAACGACCAAACCCTGCTTAAAGCGAGCTGTATGTTGTGATTCATCAAAATTCTATTGGCTATCATCCCAGATTATCTTTTTTTGGAAAAAAATCCTTTAACATTCTGTAGCCAACCAAAAGTGAGTGGTGCATCATAAATCCTGAAAACAAGGGATGACAGCTCGTTTGTTGAAATTTTTATTTGACAGAAGCATTTTAAAGTTACGCAAATGAGAAAGATTAAAGCAAAGGGATGGTAAGTGGACTTGAGTTTCGACTAAAATGCGTTTAAAGTTCCGGTCCTAAATAGGCTTTCATTGAAAAATAGTTCTATATCATGCTGTGTAGCATCAACTACCAGAGCTGCTAGTACCATCCGTGCCGTAAAACGAAGGTTCTCCTACCGTGTGTACTGGTTATCTCCACATTTTTAATTTTGGCATTTACATCCATTTGCTTCTCATTGTCTTAATTGTTGACTCAAATATTATTACTTCCAAGGATACTGTTGCTCAAATTCAAGCTAATGCAGATGAAAAAAAATAAGTAGTTGTAATTATATGAAAAGCGACTATGATAGCAACAAATGTGACGAATCGGAAGTTGAACTACAATTAATGATCTTGTGATCTGTAGAAAAATTTGATTTTTTTATGCTGGGGGGTGCAGACTACAACGTTCTTTGGGCCAAAAGTATTTCTCCGAAAACAATAACACAATGAAGAGAGAAAAAGAGTTCAAAATAAATCGATGCACTTCAATTGAACTGTACCAAAATAAAAAGCAAAGAAGGCAAATGTGTGAGTTTTTACAATTTTTCTCACAAACCCATTTTTTACGAGTACTCGGTTATTTCTAACAAATATTGCGATCTCTTTTAGCTCATTGTTAGCAAGTTGGACTTATGCATATATAGTAACTACAGGGTGGCGACAGGAACTGTGAAAAAAAGTTCCCTGACTTTTCCCTGATTTCCCTGATTAAGTTCACCAAATTTCCCTGATTTACGTTACCAATGATAATCGTTTTCTTTCTTTGCTCTACTTGAAATCCATTGTATGTTTGTATAAAATGCAGTATTTTAAACGTTTTAAGCTGTGTAAAGTTGTTGAACTAATGATATATTTTTAAAAGATGCTACTTTTTTAATAAAATGGTTAAAAAATATATATATATAAAGTCATTTTTTGGGGGGGAAAAACCTACAAAATAGTATATTAAATTTTTCTACAATGGAAAGACTAGAAAATTTTTAAAAAAAACTTTACTGCCAGAAACCACTTAGCATAAGAATTTTAAGAAACTATTAAAATCACTCTTAAAAACATATGCGTATTTATGATAGAACTAAAAAGTAATTGAAATTATTTTTAACTAAATTTTCAAACAGTATAATAATTGTTGCAAGAATTAATAGTGAAAGAATAGAAGTAATGTAGTTATTCTTATATAACTAATTGACATATTTATGCAAAAAAGATTAAATCATTTGACATCCATTCATAGGGAGCTTTTCTCTAATCAAGAACATAGATTTTAATGAATGAATACAGCATTTTAACAATAAAAAAATAAAGATATTTACTTAAGTACACAAGTTAACTCTATTTCAAATGATTTCAGTATGTAACGGAAAAAAATCTTAGATTGCTTTAGTAACAAACAACTTTGATATGCAAGAAAAATAAAAGAAATATAAAAGCAATTAGTTAATTTCAAAATATAAGAAGAATACAACTTAGTTATAAAATTAAAGAATCACTTAAGTCTGAAGAAAAGAAAACCTTTATAATCTGCGGAGACAACAAATAGTATAACGGCAAAAAACAAAGTTTTTTTTAATTGAAAGTTCAATTTTAGCAATTAAATTAAAAACGCGAAGAAGTAATAACTTTTAAGCTTTTATAGTATTAATTCAAAAACCTAAGATTTCTTCTTGAAATTGTGATTACAGTATGCTAATTACTTCAAGACAACGGAATAAAGGCAAAGGAGCTAAGGCATTAATGAAGGCTTCCTCTTTGCCTGTATGGTTGTTTATTTTACGTAGAATTGAAAGCGTAAAAGGAAATTTCAAACTAGGTAAAATAAACAACATAACAAACACAGAAGAAATCTTAGGATGTTCATCCTGTGGGGAATAAGTAAGATTCAATACTTTAACATTGAGGAAAAAAGATATACAAGTATGCAGCAGTGTATAATAGCACCTCATTAATTTTCCTTTTTTTTTTTTTTTTTTTTGAACAGATAATTGGCGGAAAATGCGTAGAGAATTAGAGTACTTAATTTTGTAAAGAAAAAAAAAATTTTTTTCTTCATAAAATCAATTTTCCCTGATTTTTTGTTATTTTTTCACAATTCCCTGATATTTGCCTGACTTTTCCCTGATTAATAAAGTTCCCTGACTTTTCCCTGATCTCCCTGATTTCCCTGATCTGTCGCCACCCTGTAGTACATACGTATGGCTGTGTATGTGTGTGTTTAGAGCCTGCGCATATATTGAATCATATTCAAACCAGAGAATAAACTACCACATACAGCTTTGTTACATTGAAATAAGCAAGATCAGCTTAATGTCCAATCCTATGTTAGAGATATAACTATCACATAAGTTTCGAACTACCAATTTGATGCTCAAATGAACTAAAAACACTTTAATTAAAATCCATTGGCTTAATGCATTGACAAGGGGATAAGATGCTGTTAAGAACGACTTACACGGCCAAAAGTTCTAAGATACCACTGTTAACGAAGCTATTTATCGAAAGAAATATCAGAGCTACGACTAAGTACTTACTTCATTTGCTGAAAAAAGTACTAATCGGCGAAAAAGTCCTTACTTTTTTTTAGCTTTCTATTTCGTTTGCGATCATAAGTTTTCATTTTTCTTAAGGGGTCACCAACAAATGGTATCGTGCTTCGATGGTACAAGAGGGTTCACGAAATTGGGAAAAATTGTGACAATGACGAGGGAGAGGGAAATAAGGAGTGAGACATCCCAAAAATTTTATAGAAATTGTTGGGATGTTAACATTGCAATCAGTTGTATAGCTATATGATTACGTAATGTATGTATAGTGCATTCAGGAAGACTTGATAGCAGAATTAAATAAAGAGGGTTGCTGTGTGGCGCGAACATCTGCCACTTACATGAATTACTCATTGGATTGGCGATTCTTCTCTGGGACATTTCGCTTATCTGATTGGTGCTGTTTTCAATCATCCCAGCGCCAAGTAAATAATGGTTGAACAAAAATGTAACATCATGGGAAAACAGCCTGAAATCTTTCTTAATGTACGTTTCATTTCGTAGTTTCTATTAAATAGACAATTTAATAATGTCAGACACAGTTTAGGCTGAACAATAGACTTTTTCCAAAGAAGAAATTTTAAAAGCCACCAGCAATTGTAATATCTGAATTCGTAGAGTTTAACAATTTAGAAAAAAAAAAACACGTTTTGAAAGAGCGACTATCTTTATCAAATGGTGAAGAATGTTCTGAAAGTGTATCAAAACATTAAATATTACAGAGTAGTTTTCAATTTGTGTCTTTTTCATCTGCATTTTAATTGTTGCCCTTAAATTTAAAAGCAATGAGTGCTTTGAACGAGATTCCGTTTGCATTAAAACTCACTTCATTTTGAACAAAATGATGGCGTTAAGAATCCGTTGAAAAAAAACATTTCATTCAAGAAGTCTCAATTAGAAATTATTTATTTCCATAAAACAACTCATAAAAGAAAAGTGCTAGAAAACTATGATGAATTGAAGAATGGCAAAAAGAAAGTCACCTTCTATACATAGAGCTCTTTTAACGTAGTCAAAGGAATGAAATTAATCAAATAAACAATTCTTGCACGATGCAGCCTCTTGTCAATTCTATCCTTTGTGTTATTGTATTAACAACATTATTTGAAAAACAGCAATTTCAGGAGTAAATAAAAGTAATACTGAATTTTTCGGGCCTTCGGTTCGAATAATTGTTAACATGATTTTATTTTTGCCTACCTGAACTGCGAAATCAATATATATACAACCTAGCTTAGAAATTCAACTTAAATCAAAATACCAGAAAACTCGGTGTATTCTAGTGCCGATATTTTACCTCTGGAATAAAAGAAATATTACTTGTATAATACATATACATTTGTTAGCTAAAAATATCTCCGTTTGAAAAACGTAAAATGTCGGTCGGCTGATATGAACTGCAATATATTTTGCTCTCCACTTTACACCAGGGTAATTTCATCGTAACGGACTAACAATCACTGAATGGGAAGAAAAAGCATTGTTGCTTTAGAAAAGCTTTTAAGTATTCATTCAAATTGTGGTTATACATTGAACGTGATTGTAGGAATGGGGTAAAGCTAGTTATTTCTTGAAAAATACTTAATAACATTAATTATAAACAACAAAAGTCACCGTGACAGATTGACACAAATTAACACTGCATACTTTTATGTTGATGCCTAATACCGTACAAAATAGCTGATAATTCTATACGAAAACAATATATTCAATGCAAAAGAGGTATAGAAGTAATTCTCTCACCAAATTTGATTAGTGCTATATAGTAAATATTTTTTCTTTCTAATGGGGCTGAGGTAGCAGACCTAGTGCGATCCCCTGGTGTATCAACCACTCTTTCACGCAACACCACTATCAGTGGAATGCCATTGCCACGAGAATTTTGACGCCCAGTTTCCTCACTAGATGGAGGCACCTGGGCTCTGATCGATGCGAAACTTCACTAGAAATTTAAATTTGCCAAGAAATATTCCATGCTAAACGAGTATTCGAGGGATCTTTTACATGCCGCATAATCATACGACATGGACGCAGTCGATTTTCTGCATCTTGAAAATCCACCGACTGGAGTCAGGTTTGATCCTGCGCCATTGGGCATGAGAGGCCAGCGTCTTAACCACTTTACCCCTATTTCGGCATAAAGTAAATATAACAAAAAAATTACTTGCGTAAATTTGGTCCATAGCATAAAAACAACGACTTAACTGCCACAGTTTATTCATTTTATTTATTTTTTTATTTTTTAACACTATGGCGAAATAAAATGGGCATAAATGATGCGTTATAAAACTACAGTGCTCAATCTGCAACACATAGGCTAGATGTACCCCGCTAATTTTTACTTTTTTAATGGGTTCAAATATCGTTAGACTACTAAAGCACAAGCAAAACATACAGCTGAGCAAAAAGTGAAACATTGAAGTAAAAAAAAAACTGTTAAACCTTTTGGAGGAATTCAACAGAAAGATTTCATCAAATTTTCTGAATGTTTCAGTTTAAAATTATCTTAAACATATATTTTTCCTTAATGGACGCATTGAACAATAGTCACTAATTTTATTTCCCAATTAAGTAAAATATTTGGTTTCAGTCACCTTTTATTCTTTACTCTCCGCTAAGAAAAGCCAAGAACATTATTACATTACAACGAAGCCATTTTTTAACTTCTGGCTACAGCTTTCATTACTCGACATACTTAAAAGAATAAAAGTTCCGTCCTACGAAATAAAATGCATTAAATCTTAAGAACTTTTTTTTTTCCTTTCTGCTAAAGAAACTTTTTCTTTCAACATTATAGCTTCAACAGTTTAATGGAACTAGAATTAAAATTTATTTGAAACTAATAAATCAGCCTATACAAATGAAAAACTTATTTTGATGTTATGTTGCTTTCCTTGCGATCAATTTTCAAGGTGTATAGTATTTACTTTCTATCTTTATTTTATCTACTGAAGTTGGCATCACTGGAAAAAAAATGTAAATTTCACGAAAATATTTTATCCGTTGGAACACAATAAGAAAAAAATCGATTAAAATTTTCAAACATTGAACTCTTTTAATCCTACCAGCATATCAGTATTTTATTCCATTTTTTCAAATAAAGTGCAGTGAATATTTTTTTATGAAGTTCTTTTTTGATTAAAATGTTTCGTAGTAAAATATCAACGGACTATATTGATTCAAAAATCTTTTCTCAGCATAACACATCATTTGTTGTAGCAACCTCCTCTTATATTTAAACGAAGCAAAAAGTGTTTAAGTAAAAAGAACAACATATCTTTTTTATTTATTTTTTTTCTGCAAATTAATCGTGAGAACCTCGACATCTGGTGCTGAATTTTATGAAATTACTTCAATATTTTGAAGTGTTTTTTTTAATACCTGAAGGAACTGATAAGGCTAACTCTATATAATACGAAGTACGTATTTAAAGCATTTTTTGCAATTAAAAAAAAATGTATTTCCCTACCGATACGAGTGCTTACGGAAAATCTTTGCTTTGTGATTTTTTTAAAATTATTATTTATGCATTTTTTAATATCATCAGCTGTATAACAACTTTTAGTGAAAAAGATAGATTTGTGGACAATTTAGTTGTAAGGTAAAAGATTAAATTCTTAAACCACTTGGAGATTTTCTCTTTGCCAAGAATATCTCCGAGAATAATGGAAGACGGTCGTCACTCAGAAGTCTCAGCTATCACGTTAGCAGATAAGTAGGATTGGCTTAGTATCCTCTAACTCCAGGGTTACTTAATCGCACACAAGAGCCTATTTCAATAACATTATTTTTCTAGTGACGTATATGAAATCAGAGATTCTGTTAACTCATCTACAAAGCGTGTTTCATTCACTGAACATACAAAAACTGAAATACGCGTCGAAAATTTGATCGAATGTATTTTCACACTTTGTAAACAAAAATTAACATCGTGGAAAACTAGAAAAAAAAAAGGAGCAAAGGATTTTTTTTAAATATTTCATTACAAAAGGTTTTATTTCTTATTTAAATTCCAACTATTAAACAGTCTTCATATTAAAAATAAAAATAGTGCACTATACTCCTTTCTTGGCAATTTTTTTCATCCTTAGAAAGTTTTTTCATGGAATTAACTCTTATTGTGTTATTTACAGCCTTTTCACTCCCCCAGAGTTAATTTTATTCCTATGAAAAATATGAAGGAATATGTTTATGATTTCAACAACAAAAAACTAGTCATATTTCTTGATGTTGCACGTCAAAAAACTATTATAAACAGAATTCATAATGTTGTGTAGTATTTCCAACTATTTAAAATATCGAAAAGCTCAACTAATGCCTCCCCCCATTGTTTAGATGATCGGACAAAATTTCAGAAATTTCAATGCATTTCTCAAACTTTTTTATGAATTTTGTAATTAGGAAAACTAAGATTTTTACTAGTGTCGATATTTAAAAAAAATTTCATTTCCTAAAGGCATTTTAAAGCTTCAATTACGTAGTGTAAGGACCGCATGACCTTATCTAGCATTTTCCTTAGTTTTAAAACTATTTATTTACATAGAAACTAAACAGCTTTACATGCAAAGAGGACTGCGTACAAAGCGCCTTGCCTCCGGACACACACAAGAAAGATTTACAGCACAAGAAGAGAAAATAAAACCTAGAGCACCAGTGAGAACCGAACTCAAGATCTCCAGCTTTGAAGAAGAAGCTTCTAGCACCGGTAAGAACCCCAAAATTTTACACGAAATCACCTAACGACGTCACAGTAGGCTCCAAAATTTCGTTTTTAGAAATTTCTAAAGATACTCGCAAAGCTTTTTTTTTTCTCAGTGATGAAGAACTTAAAATATGAGCAACAGTTTCGAAAAAAGACTTCGGGTGGGAAACCCCCCTCCGAACTCTCTCTCTCATAACGTTGTCCGTCAAATAACGGCTCAGTTCGCCTTATTAGACCGACATTTTCAAAAGGTTTTAAGGGGAGACGAGAAAACCATCTGACTTCCCAACGTTTTTGGAAACACATTTGGAAACTTACGCCACCAAATATAGCCGACAATTTCGTTTTTGAAACTTCGCATCGGAAAATTTTCAGAGCTCCCGAACGTTTCTTATTCTCCTTAACGTCATCAAAGATAGCCTAAAATTGATTTCAAGTTTGAAAATAATTCGGGAGTAAAATCCAGTTTTTGTTGGAGTTAAGGGAGGCTTTTACACCACTAGATACAGCCTTTATTTACGTGTTTTTCAGTTTAGTTGAAATACTTTCCGGAGAGCTCGCTCGAATCTTCCCCAATAACTTCACGTATCCAAAGATAGCCTATAAAATGCTTTTTTAACACTTCAATTTTGGAAAATTTCCTTGTCAAGTCCCGAAAAAAACGTCACCAAAGAAAGCATATAACTGATTTTAATTTTGAAAAAGAAAATGTCTGGAGGGAGCTCCAAACCTCTTTTGTACAAGAGTTACTAAAAATTGTCTAAAAATCCGAATTTTGACTAACTTTTGGAATTCTTCGGTGGGGCCCATAGTTCCTTTTCTTTTTCTTCTGAAAATAAAAGGAAAAAAATAAGTTTATTTTCTTTTTTGCTAAAATCTTATTAAAATAATTATGCCTCTTTAATGTATTTCTCATCAAAAGGGCGGCGAATTGAGGAACCGCCCTGGGCAGCAGAAAAGTTAGCTTTGCCACTGATTTCGGTTTACTTTTTTTTTAACGGAGAACATTCGGAACATGTTTTAGTGCACATTCAGTCAACTGAAACGCTTTTTATGAATTAAAATGTTAAAAAACGTATTTCTAATGTGTAAAAGATCCGAGAACTGTTTCAAAATGTATTACTAACTTCATTTTGCCCCAGAAAGTTTATTAAGTTTGATAGTTTACATTTTTTTTTTTTCGAAAAACTTATTGTAATTTTTTTTTTTTTTTTTTTTTTTTTTTTGCAGTTTGCTTTCTGGTCTCTGAGAACTTATTTGCATGCTTAATTAGTAAGTCTTCCAAATAATACACCCCTCATCGCTCTCTAATCGCAGTTATCTTTCACCCTAAGTACATTTGGCGTAAAAATAAAGAAATGAATGCAACGTGCTCCATGAAGTTCAATTTCCAATGGTTATGAATGCTAATAACCCTCATTTGAGTAAAAAATGATATAGCCACAGGGATAGCCGGCTCTTGAAACATATAAATAAACTTTTGATTTCGATCTTTAAAAAAAATATATAGTTTGGAAAATGTTTTCTTTTTTCGAAGAATAAAGGAATGAAAAAGAATCGAATGATTTTTTTTTTGGTGAAAGAAAATTTTCGTAACTTGAAAACAAAAAAAAAAGGGACAAACAATGAAGAGAAAAAAAAAACAATTTAATTCTAACAGAAAACCCGATCTCTTTCTATAGCTTGAAGGGCTCCCACAATTCTTCTGCTTCAGTTAATTTTTTCTATAAAGCTCAAGAGAATAAATTGGATATAAAACAATTTTAATGGCAGAAGTAAATTTAAGAATGTGAATGGCATGCTTCATGAAATTATTTTATTAAGTTTCAATTTTTTTTCGCTTTGTAAATGTATTCGAACATAATTCCAAATACTTTTTATCTTGTCAGCATATTAATTAGCTTTTTTATAGATCCAAGTTACATTCAAGCATAAATTTGAAATAATTCTTATTTCATTCAGAAGTTGGATATACAGAGGTTTTATGGAAAGAAATTAAAATATTCGTACAAAAAAATTTCTAAAAAACGAAAGAAAAAAGAAAAAGCATAATATTGAAATGATGAAGTCTGTTCTGACTAAACACAATGTGAAGTATTTTAAATTTGTGAATTTCTTGTACAACAATAATATATATAAATCAAATTTCAAATAAAAAGGAATTTAGATTTAAAAAAAAAGAAAAAAATTTGCTTCGGGCTCAACAACAAATTAAAATAAAACGAACACTAATGAATTCCCGTAAGTTTTTGCTAGTGTCCCGATAGTTTATGAAACTACTAGCGGTACCCGCACGGCTTTGCCCGTAGTAGAAAATTAAAAGGTCATTTGGTTCGCCTGTATACTTACAAATATTGGATGATGAATTTCTTGCCAGTTTGCTATAATACTTTACTCGCCCATGTTTTGGAAGTTTGCTCGTCCACGTTATGGTAATTTTTCTCGTTCACGTTATGGTAATTTACTTGTCCTCGTTATGGGAAGTTGTTCGTCCGCGTTAAGGTAATTTACTCGTCCACGTTAAGGTAATTTGCTTGTCCATGTTATGATAATTTGCTCGGTAAACTATTCTTAACATTGGAATAGAAAAAGAACAAAAAAGAGTTTTTGAAAAACCGCTTTGAGGTGCACATCTCCAAGCTACAAACTAAATCTATGCCAAATTTTATGCAAATCGGCCGAACGGTCTAAGAGCTATGCGCGGCACAGACATCCAGAGAGAGATCCAGACTTTCAGCATGATTATTAATAAAGATAAAGAAGACTACATAGTTATTTAAAAATATCCTCGAAAGTGCGAACGAAAAAAAAAAGCAAAAAAAAAAAAAAAAACAAAAGTCAGAAGTTTAAAATCATCAAAAATGCTAGAATTATCACCCAACACGGAAGCTATAATTTATAGTGGATGAACACAAAATAAAGCAAGCAGTCCAACTGTGAAGTGAAACAATGGCCTTCTGGAAGATGATCCGTAAATCCAGGCATCTCTGCGATGAAAGTATCATCACTGAAAGAAATTTAGACAGTGAATGGTATTAGCGGGAACGGAGTGTAATGTTCTTTTTTTAAGCAAAGAAGATTTTTAAAAACTTGTACTTGAAAAAGCGATGCAAGTACTTTTGTTTCCAGCATCGTTTTCCCATGTAGTATGCAAGTTTTCGTTCTCGGCTCTGTAAAACTCAGTTGTTTTTGGAGCAAAATATCTGGACATAGCATTTGGGATATCAGCCATTATTGTGTATAAAGTGCTGCAGCTATATTAAACATTAAAGTATCAGATGGCGCAATGTCGGGCGAGTATATAACAACCATTATTATTTTTAAAAAGGCGTAATTCTGAACCACTATTAGGCGAGACCGCACTGCTGAAGAACAGTACTGGAAAAATAAATTTAACTTCGGTGGATTGCATCACCCACTATACTCATAGCACTATAAACTTTCCGTTTACTCCGATCGCTATGAAGCGAAGTTTGAAATTAGGGGGATGTCAAAGACCTTTATACCCGTGGGACGTACCTCATGTTTATACGAGTCTTGCGGGCCAAAACACATATAAAATTTAAAGTTGTTAGATTTTGCTTTTGTAAATAATACGAGGACACACGGAAAAAGAAGGAATTACAGACAAAGAAATTTTTTCATCACCTAATACATGCTTATTTTATCAATGCGACAAATTAAAATTTCATCTGTCTTTTATAGAAAGCAATTTCTTGCCATTTGTTTCCAAATTTACAAGAATAATTCTTTAATCTTTACAAATAATAAAGTTGAAAGTTTGTGTCTGGATCTCTTGATATCTGGACCTGCGGATGTCTGTAACGCGCATAGCGCCTAGACTGTTCTGCCAATTTTCATGAAATGCGGCACAAAGTCTGTTCGTAGTATTGGGTTGAGCACCTCGAAGCGATTTTTCGAAAATTTGTTTTTGTTCTTTCTGTATTACAATTTTAAGAACATTTTATCGAGCAAATTATCATAACGTAAACGAGCGTTACCATCGCAATAAAAAACAGTAAGCGGCCCTGGCAAACTTTGAAAAGAAAAATTAAAAAAGGTAAATAATTAAATGATATTTAAATATACTTTTGCATTTCAAAACAAGAAATAGAAACTGCTAGTTAAAAAAGGAATTCCTGTTCTTTCATTCACCGCATTTGTGAATTCGTATTTTCCGTCTTATCAAAACTAAATAACAAAGCGGTCTAGGGGGCTAAACTTGAAATTCGACTTCAGATATCAAAAAATTAGACCTCATACATTAAAATTATGCCAGCTTAAAAAAACGTGTCACTCTTCCAATTTAATTCGACGCTCAATTTTGAGTTTTAATGGTTTTCTTACCGTACTCCAGATATTTAAATAAAATTCAGCACTGTAGAATACCTATTGTTTTTAAATAGCAATAATTCCCTCTAATTCGCAATATGGTGAATTTAAATAATTTTAATTACCCACAGGTATGTGTTCTCTCTAATGATAGGGGTTCACACCTGTGGTGCACACAAGGGAGGGGTCCAGGAGGTCAGGACCCCCTGGACCCCTCCCTTACTTTGGGACTTGAATAGGTCCCAAAGCAAGACCTATGGGTGGGGTCCAGGGGGTCCGGACCCCCCCCCCCCCCATAGGTCTTGCTTTTTCCCCCGATTGATTACGGTTCATATATTTTGTAAGTAGAAGATTTTAAAACAAAGATAACAATAACTTCAATTCTAATAAGTGAAAAAATAAAACCCTTATGTTGAAAGATTTTTTAAAATACTGTAAACTTTTCCTTTAACGAATTGTCTATAAGAAGCCTAATGGTGATTTTAATGAATGCATTGCAATTACCACGTTTTTAGTTTTGTAATTACAGATTAAAATGAGATTCTGTGAACGTGAATTCATTTTTTAATTATGAGAAAAGTAAAAGTGTAAATTATTTTGCTTTCTGGTTATTTATTAAAGTATACATTTCATTGAATAATGCTAATTATTTATTCACTAGTTTATTTTTTACTGTTTTTTGTTCTCCTGAATCGAAAAATTCAAGTCAATATGTTTGACGGCGTATTGGGTATGATCAGGGTTAGCGGATATATATCATGATATATATCACGATACATATCCGATATTTATTTTGAAAATATCATGATATTTTGATATTTTCGATATTTAATTTGAAAATGTGATATTTTGATATTTTCGATATTTATTTTTAAACTACGGTATTTTCAATATAAAAAATATATTAATCATAGTAATTTTGTTTATTCATTATTAAAAATAACCAAAAAGTTATTTACTATATTTTATAATGTATAATACATCATTCATATAACAAAGTAATATAATATTCCTTTTTTAATTGTGTTTTATATTCATAAAATTATTAGTAATGTAACAATTTTAATTCATATTAAAAGTGCCTAGTTAAAAATTAAACATCACTCTGAAAAAATAAAAATGTCTTATGACTGTGTACCGACTAATGCATACTTATTTGTGAATCATTTGACTGTAAAAGTAGCAAACAGAAGAAAAATGAGTAAAACAGCTAATGCTAATTGAACTCCATTAAAATTAATAGAAAGCTAAACTGAAATATTAGGTATAAATAATGAATGAAACATTAATTTTAAGTTTACATATTGTAATTATAAATGTAAGCAAGAAAAAAGTGATTTAAGGATGCATTTACTGTTTTGAAGACTTTAGTTTGTGCTAATTGAAAATATGGGATATATATCAAAATATCCAAAATATATCAAAATATCGGATATGTTCGATATTTTTGAAAATACCATGATATTTTCGAACCCTGGGTATGATATAGGAAGGTAACCTTCGACCCTCCCCTTTCAAAATTCCTGCGTGCGCCACTGATCCGCAAGAAATATAGGTCTTTGAAAGGGGGCCACTGGCTAGTTTGGGAAGTTTGCTAAGTTTGGGAAGCCGTCTATTATATTATAAGCAGAATTTTCTCAAATTGTTTTAAACACGCCAAAAAGAAAACTGAAGTGGGGAGACTGATCTAACTCAACAATTTGTATGGAATTTCTTTTCAAGCATCGATATGGTTCAAAACCCTAACAGTTGAAGTTTTCATTTTAGTGAAAGCATTTGGTTTAACAAGTTGTTTAGAGGCGACCTTGCTAGCGTAAAATTAATGTAATATTTTAAAGGTTACTTTTCAAAACTTTCGTTTTTGAAATTTTCTAATAGCAATAGTAACTCGACTTTAGTTTGAATAATAGTTTGTCTAAACCATGATTTGGAAACATTCAGCTTTAAATTTTGCTTGAATGAGGTTACCAGGCAATTTATTTGAAGAAACCACGTGTAGCATTCGAAGTCTGCTTTATTTGCTTTAAGCCGGTTTGCAGTTTTCTTTCTGCTTCGTTTACCGGAAATCTTCTCGGAATATCTCAGTTATCGATCAGATGTAGCTATTATATTTTACAATTTGGAAATAAGACTTTTATTGGTCAACTTTACTCGTGACTTTCGCTGCTTCATTTTGCGATCTATCCGCAAAGATTTGAAATGAAATCGTTTGCTGAAATGAATCGTATGTTTTGCTTACTGCTTCACCGTTATTTTCCGTGATTATTTTAAACTGCATTGATATATCTGTACCTCAGAGCAAGATGGACGTAAGTCATATTATGGTAATTTTTCAGGAGAGAGGAAAAACTTTTTTCTGATGCATGCAAAGGATGGGACGCACGCTTTTTTAACCCTGGTAAAAATTGAAAAGGATTTTTTTTTTTTTTTTTTTTGAACAATCATCGATTGCTAATTGCTCTTTCGAGGAATTAGGTTCTCCGGAACATTGCATTTTCTTCTGTCCACTAACATCGCATTTTTATATCAGACGTAATCATCGTCTTTCACTCAATAAAAACATATTAATCGCCTTTTCACAACATCATACCCGCATCAGACTTAACTCGATTTTCAGTCTCTTGGCTAATGAAGGCTTCACGTTTCAAGGAGTTGACTAATACACATATTTTTTCTATTTTCAATAGTTAATATCGTTTAAATATAGTTTTGCTTTTCTGCACTTTAACACGTTATCTTTTGTAAAGCAACAACTCTCTAGTGTCGTTTATGTTTTATTGTATCATTGTAAAGTTTCTATGCATTGGTTTTGTCTACTTTATTACATATACTGATGTTAAATTACCAAGATTTTTGTCAAGAGCAAATTAAAATTGTAACAGATAATAATGTAATTTTTTATGTATTTAAATAAAGTTCCTCAGAGACCCACTTGCTTAGATTTATATGATTATTTAAAACCGATAAACCGAGCAATTGGTAGGTGCGGGTGGTCTCTGAGGGTGACAAGTGTCAAGGCGACCATATCTTCCGAAATCGACTTTGTTTATACCCGACCTCTAGACTTTACACAGTCCTCTTTTGCATTAAAACAGCATCCAGGACATAATATCCACTATCCATCTCACAAGATCTAACATCCAGCCCTTGCATTTATTTGAATTCTGACGTCATGAATTCAAATTATGTTTTTCGCAATCATGATTGCGATAGGAGCCAATTGTAGAAACAAGAAACCTAACGAGTAGGATTGTATCGCAAATCCGCGATTGCGAGAAACATAATTTAAATTCAGGATGTGAAAATTCAAATTAATGCCAGGGTTGCATGCTAGATAATGTGCAGGGTTTTTTTTTCCAGGGAATTTTGTTGAGTTTCACAGAGTACCTTTATCCCTCTTGTGAAACAAATCTTATTTTCTTTCTTTATTCCTTTTTATTTTCGTCTTTAATGTTTATGCTTATCTACTGTAACGTAACTGCGTGAAAGGTTTCGAAGATATGTTTTTATAGGACGTTAATGTGTTCGGAGAAAACTGAAAAAAAAAGGATATAAAAAACGTTCCACCAGCTACCTTCGACGCGCATGCTTAGAGCTTTTTTGATTAAAAAAATCGTTTAACAATTCATCCGTACCGAAGCCTCCGTGGTGCAATCGGCTTGCGTGTTCGGGTGTTAACCGATAAGGGAATGAGTAACGCGCTTATTAATGTATAAATATTATAAAACGATAGTCACTGGACTGGGAGGCAGGATCTATGCTCTTTTTGAACTATAGTCGAACTCGGTTATAACAAGCGCAAAGTGACCAGGGTATTTGCTCGTTATAACAGAGTACTCTTAAAAAACGAGTTCGGGAAAAAAATCATAAAAAATCATCATAGTTGTTTTTTTTTTTCCTTTTTTCTAATCTCTGAACACTTCCAAAGAAATTGGTAAATTTACTTTGACTTGTCTGAATATCTGTTTCATTTTTCATTGTTTTTGAGGAATACACGCACACACACACACACGCATATATTTTCTTAATGCTTCTTTAACTCTACGAATTTAAAAAAAAAAGTTCTGACACCGCTTATTCTTAAAATTCATGATTTATCACTAACTTTCGGTTGACTTCGGATTGATAAAGAAAATGCACCAAAAAAGGATAAGCGAAGCGAAGCTGAAAGTCAATAGAAATTTTATGGATCACAAAAATATTGCTCGCTTTAAGCGTGATTTGCTCGTTAAAAGCGATTTATGCTCCAATAATCTAACACTATACCAACCAAGTATTTCTTATTTCCTCGCTAATTACGGGTTCTCGTTAAATCATGGCTCGTTATGAGCTAGTTCGACTGCATGTAAGCCTGTATTTTTTAAGTTGATAATGTTTATTAATAAGTTCAACTGCATAAAATGAAACTAAATTCGATTTGTTGTTTTAGTATACTGTCAGCCCCTTAATCGGGTAGTAGCTAAACAAATACCCCGCATATAATATAACCTTCTGGAATGAATATTCCCCCCCCCCCCCATAAGGCGTAATGTTAAAGATCCCTGTTTAATCAAATAACTTCTCTGGATAATCCAATAAGGCTGGTCAACTTTTGCGAAGTCAAGTTTTGACTAATTTAAAAACAGCTATAAGCAGCATGAAAAGATAGAACAGAAAAAGGTTTTATACGCACTTTTGGAAGCCTTAAGTGGAATGTTCCATAAAACTTTTGAATGTAAATGTGATACTTTCCCTAGAAAATGCAACAGTCCTTGTCCTGGGGCTACACGTTGACTGTTTTGATAGGCACTACGAACATCTAAGTGTGAATTACTATATTTTTCATAGTTTGGTAAAAATGAAACAAAAGCACTACAAAAAAAGCTTTAAGCTAGCAATCCCTTTTAATGGACTTTTCCATTTAGTTAGTAATACTGTTAAGTAATAATGTTGTGACAAAAAGAAATTTTTTCACTTATATAAGCTCTAAATTACCAACGTATTCAAAATTTTCGTACGTATTCCATAACAAATATTCAATTACTATATTATTCTGTTGCTTATTGATATTATATCAAAAATTTATAATTATATTAAAATGAATTATTTCAAATAACTCTGATTGATTATTACGTTTTTAGACAAGTGACATCAGTTTGGTAAGGTAAAGAATAGTTCTTCGCGTAAGAAAATACCCCGTTTAATTGAATATTTATTGAAACCGATAGCGCTCGTTTAAGTAGAGCCGACAGTATCTTCAACATTATAAGATTATGTTATTCAGCTAAAGCATAGCTGCAGTCGGCCAGTACCAAGACTGTCATTTTTTTTTTACATTTCTATTACACGCGATATAAATGAAGTGTGCAATGTTGTGTTGCTAATAAACCAGAAAATTTGCTTATTAGTTTGGGACAGTGGCGTATCTAGGGTTTTTCCAAGGGGAGGGTTTGATCATACGATGATTTTTAATGATATATGCACTGGTGTGCAAAAATGAAGGACGGGACGGTTTTTTCAATATAACTTTGTACAAAAGCTTTCCAAATCAACACATTTAATACCGTAAGATCCCCAATATGTAAGGACATGTGTAATGTAAGCAACACTTACTAAAAGAGAAATCAGAGGGATAAAAAGAAGCTTTATTGAAAAAGTAGCATGGAGCGCAATGCGACTGAAGGCCGAAACATCCCTGTGATGAGTGTCCAGCAAGAAACATCCGGTCTTTAGTAGGGGATATGATCTCGCCCGACTGCTAGGCAGGTTTCACAGCGTCTGCCCATGCTGAGAATGAGGCTGTCAATGAGTTGCTGAGGCATTGCTGCCCATTCGTCTTGCAACGCCAATCGAAGTTCCCGAATCATTACTGGTGGTAAGGTTACGAGCTGCCAAGCGTCTGCCTAGAAAATCCCATACATGCTCGATGGGATTGAGATCCGGAGATCGTGCCGGCCAATCCATACGTTCAGTATCCTCACTCTCTAAAAGCTGTTCGGCAGCTACTGTGCGATGACATGGTGCATTGTCGTCCATGAAAAGGAACTGCGGACCCATAGCGCCTCTAAAAAGACGCACATACGGAAGAAGAATCTCGTTACAATAACGGGTCCTGTTGACTGAACCTGCGTCGAAGATGTGAAGGTTTGTACGACTACCAAGCATGATGCCTCCCCAAACGAGAACACCGCGACCTCCATACCTGTCCCTTTCAATGACGTCCGAGGGATGATTGCGGCTTCCCCGCTCTCTCCAGATGAGTATGCGATGAGAATCGCTACTCAGACTGAATCTGCTCTCATCTGTAAAGAGTACTCGTCCCCATTCATTGTCTCTCCAATTCCAGTGTTCCCGGCACCACAGAGAACGCCTTCTCCGATGGGCAGGCGTTAGAGGTACACACCGTATAGGGCGTCGTGCAAACAGACCACCACCAGTCTTCTGGCCACGATAAAACGCGATATCGGTCGTCCAGTCGCCTGTGTCGTGTGTCTAGTGATTTCTCCCGCTGTCTGCCGCCTGTTTCTTCTGGCCTGTAAGACAATATACCGGTCATCTGCGGGTGTGGTTCCTCGTAGACGACCACTACTGAACCCCCGGATAGCTGTTCCTGTAGTTTGAAATTGTCTCCAAAGTCGTGAAACGATGCTGTGAGCAATTCCAAACTCTGCAGCCACACTTGTCACACTGCGGCCTTCCTCCAACTTCCCAATGATTCGACCTCGGCCAAAAGCATCCAGATGTTGTCTAACAGATTGATTATTCGCCATTTCTCGCTGAGGCAGCAACTCGGTGTGATTTTAACTGCTATGCGGCGTGCAATCTCTTTGCCAGAAATACTGATCTTACACCGACAATATGCTTTATACTACTCAGACACTCCCCCAATACGTCTGCCTGCATATCTGCGCATGTGCTACCGTACATCACCTTACTTAATCTCCTGATTGGTCTTTCTGTCCGCTCTGCCTCTTCGTTCATCTGATATGCTAATTTTTCGACTTCGTCCTTAATTTTTGCACACCAGTGTATGTCATTAAAAATCATCATAAGAAGTTTACACAAGTTCACAATTCAACCTAAATTTTTGTCAAGGGGTGGTGGTAACCCCCCCCCCCCCCTTGTATACGCCACTAGGTTGAGAAACACTAAATCCTATAAACTCCACCGTTGTCTTATAATTCTTTTTTCTCCTTGATTTTTTTTTTTTTTTTTTTTTTTTTGAAATTTACTTTGATACATGAGACGAAGAAGAAAAAAACTTCGAAAAAAAAGGTCGCCATTCCTTCCAATTTAATGAGACTACGTGAAATGGACTGCCGCTAAAAAGAGCAACTTCATATTCTATTAACTCGCGAAATAACGAGCATCCCATTCTTTACACTTCGGTGGAGAGTATTTTTAGCTGTCCATTTTTTTTTTCAATTTTCCGGGGGAAAAAATCTCTGTTCTTTTCTTAAGCATACCTTTTTCTTTTGAGGACTTCAGCTTCTTGTACTTCTGTGTTGTCTATTAAATAGAGCTTGTTTATACTTTTGTTTATTCACATCTATAATTGTAGAAAGCATAATGATTTCGAAAGAAGAAATCTATACATAATTAAAGACTGATATTAAGTTTTAAAACATACGTAACATTTTTTTTAGAAATATATTTCTTTGTTCACACAATAAAACGTTTTGAAGCTATGTATTTACTTTGGACTGATTGTTGGTTTCGAAGTGATGAATCTCAAACCTGTTAGAGCTTGGCAAAAATGTATATGATGATTTTTATGACACATTTTGTGCAACACACACACACACACACACACAAACAAACACATAATACCTACACGGCTATGCCAGAGCTGAGAATTCCAGAGAGTTGATGAAAATCTTCCTTGAGTTAGTAAAAATTTACCAACCCTCCAGCAGAAGTAGAAAAAAAAATCCTTAACTAAAAGGCCGCAACATGTAATTGAACCTACGTTCGCAGTTTACTCCGTGAAGTAATAAAAAGAAAAAAAACTCAACAAGAACAACAGTACAATTATAACTACCATTACAATAAAATAAAACAAAAATCCTTCCCTCTAGGAACATAATTCAATTGAAATACGCATTATAGTTAAAACAAAATATATAAAATCCGTCCTCCTTCCATTAAAAAAAAAAGAATTCAATTCAACTGTACATTACAAATAGAACAAAATGAGGCTCTCCTATTGCCCCGCCTCTTCTGAAAACAAAATGACAAAAATACACACTGCAGTTAGAATAGAATATAATTATTTTCCTCATTAGAAAAAAAAAAGTATTATTAACGCAAACACTACTTCCTGCACTAAGATAGCTGTGTCTCAGACATATCAAAACGGCTTCCAATCGCAGTATTTTAAATCATGTCAATGCTAGGTACAAGAAAACTGATAAAAGTAACATTTACTGGTATATTTTAGAATTCCGGATCTCCATACGGAGCTCAGTTAATAATGAATTAGGTGTACAGTTTGGCATAGGATTTGTGTAAAATTAGAAAAGCTTATAACTCGTATCCCAACTATAACTTAAAAACTTGGAACAATCTTCCTCCTGTATGGAAAGAAAAAATATATTTTAAGGAATGATTTTAAAAGTTCCAAACAAATGTATTTACCATGCAATTTATGTAAAGTTTTAATTAAAAAATGTACTTTAAAAAATTCGAATTGTGAACAAATGGTTGAATTTCACAGGGATCTAATACAGAATTTTTCACAGAATTATAATAATTTTTGTGCTTTAGGTTCTCTGGGAACAAACGTCCTGTGGAAAAAACATCGAATGGCAGGCAGTGGTTGTCATCTTTACATATGTTTATTATGTATAGGTAACTATATTTATACGAGGGCAAAATCAAAAAGTCTTTGCGCCTATTTTTTATCCGCAAAAAACAGGTGCATACATGTATTTACAAATATACGTAGTGTTCTCCGTACTTTACATTATTTCTCCACTTAGTCACCACACCGGTTCAGACATTTTTCCCATCGCAGCACTAAATAAGAGATCCCCCAGTGGTAAATTCTTCCGGCTGCCCGTGGAACCACCGTCAGACCGCGTTCTTGGCTTCTTCGTCAGATATTAATCTCAGTCCTGCCAGAAACTTCTTCAGTGCAGCGTAAACGAGAAAATCACTAGGGCAAGGTCTGGTCCGTAGATGCCCCTGTGAATTGCTATGGGCTTTTGTTCGTTGCTCCATACAAAACAAATAACACTTCGCTGCTCATAAGATGTGGACGTCTGAAGAACAACCGTCATCGTAAATGACTGATAGCAGCCCCGCTCTTCCGAGTAAAAAGTAGATCCGGCTGGTACGGTTCAAGGAACTGTCACTGCTCGCAATGCACATGTTTGCATGTATTCACAGCCGTATTTTAGCTTTAAAAAAATAGACGCAAAGACTTTTTGATCTGCTCTCGTACTTAGATAGGTATAAGCGGTAGGTATATATGTCTACATATCTACCACAAGCTGGTAGATATGTAGATGTACGTCTTTTTCAAGATTTCGGCCCACCTCGTCGATACAGCCGAACTGGCTTATAACGAGCGCAAAGGGATCGCGATATTTGCTCGTTATAACGAAGTGCTCGTAAAACGCAAGTTCCCAAAAAAGGTCATAAAAATTCATACTAGTTTACTATTATTATAACTACTACTACTACTATTAATATTGGTATTGTTAGTAGTATCGTTTATTATTATTATCGTTATAGCTACAACAGCAAATGAATAAAAAAATAAAACCTTCATGCTATCTTTTCACGCTCTTTTTCCAAAATCCTGCTAATATTTTACACTAAAACGAACCATTCTCCTCATTCAAACTCACATCTTGTTATCAATATCTAAGATTAAGTGTGCACCTATTTTGTAAGGAGCCATTCATTAGTTACGTAAGGGTCCCGAGGGGGAGACGGGTGGGGAAATTCTCTACATGCCCTTACTTTGGGGGGGGGGAGGGGTCAAACCCATTCTTACGTAATATTTTCCAAGTCGATATTGTATATTAGAAATCACAAGTGGATTGGCCGGGATCATATTCCATTTGTGTCTGGAAGGTAAAAAACGCATTAGGATGTGCTGTTTTTGATTTTCTTTGCAAAGAATGGATAGTGTAAAATAAAAGAATCGCACAAGTGTGGCACGTTTTATTTTTAACTAGCATCGCATCATATACAACAAAATGTCAAAAAAACATTCAGTCTAAATTCCAACTTTTTAGTAAATATTTCTTTACACAAAGGTTTAATTTAATAATAGTAAATTTAATAACGATTCCAGTGATGTAAGAATCGTTAGTTTATTATTTTGAAAAACAAAATGGAATTTTAAGTAAGAATAGGGGGGAGGGGATTGAAAAATCTTACGCGTCCTTACAGGGGAGGGTCAAAAATTGCCAAAATCATTCTAACGTAATTTATGAATGACCCCTAAAGACAAAAAAAAAATGCTTTTGATATTTTTTGAACAAGAAATTATATTTTTTCAATCAAATAATTTTCAGCAAGTCATAGTTACGTCTCTGTGAAGTGTCTCATATTCTTTAATGATTTCCCTCTTATCATTTCTCAAGTGTTTTTAAACTAGTTACAATTATTAAAACCTATCTTTTTTCTTCGGTAACTTAAAGCAAAGAAAATGAACCATTTATAGTTATTTCGATTCTCTTTTGACAGCTCAATAAAAGTTCTTTGTAATTGGTGCCTTTTTTAATCATTAGTTTTATCATACGCAAGTATCTCTGTAACTGTCGGATATGGGATAAAGAAGTTGACGGTCAATTTAAATTAATACAAAAACATTGCCTAAAAAATACTATAGATAAAATTTTAAAACAAAAACATATCCAAATTTATTTTTATTGCTCGTTATATATTGATTAATTTTAGAAACAATATAAGTGATTTTTCATTTAATAATTCTATCTTTTTTAGTTATGATGAATCCAAAAATATCTACATATGTAGGCTTTTACCGATTGCCCGCTTATGAAATCCAGAGACGGCAGTTTCCTCCTTATTATGCACTCAGTCAGTCTGGAATAGTGCAGATATCTTCTCATTGAAGCTAAAATTACCTTCATACTGGTATCTTTAACTAATTTAGCACCAGTTTGGATATAATTTTAGCTTCAATGATAGGACGTCTACCTCCAACAGGTGGTTATTATCTAATAAAGACATTTTATTTAACTTTTCTAACTTTATAGTTTTACGTTTCAGTTATATAGTAAAAAACCAAAAGTTGCCAAGTAGCTGTATTTAAAGAAATAACAGAAAAGGTGTGTGTGTAGTTTCTTTTCATTTAATTTAAATATTTAAATGAACAAAATAATTTTTGAAAATAATTTTGGAAAACAAAATGGCATTCGATGAATATAAACAACAAAAGGTGGGGTTAGTTGGGGAAAGTGGGTCACCCCCCCCCCTAAAACGGAAATATAGACATGGTTTTTATACTTGTAAGCACTGATCATTATATATTTTATCACGGTGATTGGTTTTGCAAAATTTGTATTTTTTTTTGCGAGTTCGAATAACATTTTTCAAAGAAGTGTTTCCAGGTTAGTATTTTTTTTTTTATGTTCATTAAATTTTCATGTAATGTTTAACTTATAGTTTATAATGCAACAAGAATTTTTTGTATAAAATATTATTAATGAATGTTTAAGACGAGGGGTCCCACTTATTCCATACATTTTCTCTATAAGGGGTTAGTGGGTCCCCTCACTATGGAGTAAGCGGGTCCTCCGCATAATAGTGAGGATTTTAAAATCAAAAGCAACTTTATTTTTATTAGTGAAATACAAAACAACTATGATGACCTAATAGGAATTGATAGTTCAGCAACAATAACTGCTAAAGCTGGTGATTATGTATTTGTAAAACTTATATAAAGAAAACCATAAGGAATTGTGCAGTTCTAATGCTGGAGGTTGACGATACAAATTTTAAACAATACTGCAGAATTTGCAAGAACGAATAGAAATAGTGACGTTTTGTTGGCTTGGTGCACACGATGTTGGATCTGTGGATGAAGTGATAATAGTTCTTCCTTAACCAACTTTAAATAGACGCAGTCATTTAGCGTTTCCAAATTCTTTTTCAACTTATAAGTTTTGGCTAATGACTCACTATGGCTATGAACTTGCAGTTTTGCCTTGGTTGATCTTAATCAAGTGTATTACGTTTTTTCAACACACCTTTATATGTAAAATATATTCTTATTGGCTTTGAATAAATTTCACAGATGTAATTGTTTTATTTTTTGTCTTAAAAGGTTTCGTTTTAAAGATTTAAAAGAGAGTAAATGTCTCATAAATGCATACATTTACAAAAAAAAAAAAAAATCATACAAATAAATTTACATACTAAATCAAATAAAACCCCCTTACCCCTTTTTTAGACATGCTTAATTTAAATTGAAATAAAAGGGGGGTGACCCACTTACCCCTACTATGGGGTAAGTGGGACACCCATCTGATTTTTTAAAAAATATAATCGTTAAGAATATTTAAAGCATTATTTTAGAAAACAATGATAAACTTTTGTTTATTAATAATGTACAAGATAAAATAAGACAACAAGTTAATTTTTTTTGTTCCAAAACTTTTGTATAAGGTTTCAAAACGAACTGTTCACAAAAGGGGTCCCACTTATTCCAACTAACCCTGTTATTAAAATTAAAAAAAACTGTGAAATGCCTCTGGATAAATAATTTCATGTTCAAATGAGAAGCAAAGGCTTAATAAGCACAAGGAAAGTAAAGACTTTAAATTATTTTGATAATGAAAGTCTATAATACACAATCCCAATTTATCTATTAATAGCCTTGCAAATCTTGCGAGCATAATCTAATTATTATGTAAGCTAACAAGATCAGCCGTAAAATTTCCATGTATGACTAATCATCTGCAGATTAAGTGCAGTATTAATCACAAACGGATTAAGGAAGAAAAAATAATGCTACAATAAACATATAAAATGGATTACGTAAAATATTGATGTGGATAACAATATTTTTCCTTGAAATATTAGTAAATTCCCTATTTATCAACTTGTTACGTTTACAAATAGGGATTATACTCGTTTTTTTTATGTATGCAAGTAAAAACACTAGAACTTTACAACGCTAGAAAATCTAAAATCTTATGCTGAGCAAATATTTTCAGAAAATTTAAGCTTCGATAAGCTACAAATCCGCTCGGCTGGTTTAATTAGGCCGAAGAAGGATCAAATCTTAAGTGGATCATGTCTGAAATTTATAGCAAGCTATTACCAAGAATAAATTCGAAGTTGCACATCTTTAGGAGTTTCAAAATGCCAACACACTTAATTAATGACACCAGACGTGCAAAATGGAGCACTATTTTGGAACGTTCATTCAGCTTTTGGAACTACGAGACTCTTGTACTTTGTGCTCAAGGGCTTCTTTGCATTTCAGATAATCATGTTTAGATACTCTACGAGTTTGACTTTTGAATGTCTGGCTCAGGATCAATACTTGTGGCTTTATGTACGGAGTTATAACTCAGTATCACTTAAAAATGTAATTTTTGTGAATGTTTGTAAATTTTTGGTTAAAATATTTCACAAAATATTTTAATTTTATCATAGAAGTTAAGATTTTTCACTTAAGTAATTTTAATGCAGGAATCTACTTTTAGCAGGCGCAGTTCCGGAGCAGACGGTCATGACCCTCCTCCAAGTAATAAAGATAGTGTAGCGTTGAGTTTCTGGGGACTAATATTTCGAAAAAAGTGTCCCAAGAACCCATATTTATGCTCAAAGAAAGTACTTATGACCCCTTTTTGGGAAATACGCATTTCCTCCCCCCCCCCAAGCAAAAAAAAAAACAAAAAAAAAAAAAAAAACACAGAACCTATAAAAACTCAGCTCGGACTTAACTCGCTTTTCATATTATTTATAAACTTTTTTGCACGATATTTTTAAAAGTAAATTATGCCTTCAAAATGCATCGCATTATTTCTCACTTGTATAATAGGGTCTGCCGAAAAACGCTTTTTTTTTTTTTTTTTTTTTCGATGATGGATAGTGCAGAAAAGGTGGCATTGGATGATCAAAGTGCGCATAAAAATTTTCAACTTTTTCGGAAAATTTCTTGATCTGCCACAATTGGGTTGAAATTTCGACGAAATGCTGGTTTTCGATGTTTTTAGCGAAATTAGTTTTTAAAAAATGTTTTTTTTTTTCTATTTTCGATGCGGATACTGCGAAAAAGTTGCTATCGGTGGCACTAAATTCCCGTAAAACTCTTAAAGTGTGGGGTATTATTCCTTCCGTTAACACAAATCCATAGAAAGTTTGGGTATTTTCTTTATTATTAACGTGTTTACTAAATATTGTCAAAATGTTGAAATTTTGTTTTTGCCACATTTATCACAAATAAATATGTTGTTTGTCATATATGACGCATTTTTAGATGCTTCATGTGTTATGAATTAACTTCTTATTGCTTATCTGTATATATATATATATATATATATATATATATATATATATATATATATATATATGTGTGTGTGTGTGTGTGTGTGTGTGTGTGTGTGTGTGTGTGTATTAATTCGAAATATACTGTTACAAAAACTTTGAGCTGCTTCGTTCAAAATTAAGGTAAAAACAGCACAGAACTCGACAAAAAATAAAGGAGGGATTACTATACAGAAAATTTCGGTCCGTACCCCTAACAGAGTATTTTATTTATATGGTTTTAGGCAATAAAAGCATTTTTCGAGTTGAATTTCTGCACTTCAGCACTTTTGCTTCTATTAGTAGCCTAGTTAAAAACTGGACCATGTCAGCCTAGTCAAAAACTAGGGAGCCCGGGCCTTAGGTGGGGAAGGGGGGGCAGTGACAATGATGCAATAAAGAAAAAGGAAAGAAAAAGTTTTCTTTCAGTCGGAGTGTTCGCAAATGCACAAATGTTCTGCACTCAATGATAGGGAAGGTGAAAGTGTGTGATAAAATAAACGATGATCGTTTCGTGCAAGCAATCATATATATATATTAGGGTGTCCCAAAAAAATGAAAGTCGTTTTTTTTAAACGCATACCCTCTTATTTTTTTCCTTTTATATCAAAACCGTTGTCAAAAAAGTTTCATGCAATTTGAAGCAGGGTAACCCGTGCCGACTTGCGCCTAAAGGCCTAAACGTGTTAATAGCACGTGTATTCATAAGCAAGCGAACGCTGGCGACGCGATACTCAGCGAAGCTCAAAACAGCTGTAAATAGTGTACAGAAAACAAATGAAAACAGAAAACCATATGTTAGGGGAGGGGGGGGCTTACCCGTAGCAATTTGCAAACCATCAAACATGTCAGTACGAATACATTCCGGTCAGCGAGAGCAGTATATTCCTTCCATAGGGAGCGAAACATGGCAGTGGAATTGCAAATTTTGAAAATAGAGATATTTTTAATAGGAGTCGTAAAACACCTAACTACGGGCTTGCAAACTACCCTCTAACGGACAAGTTCTGTCTGTGGTGTTTTATAACATTTGAGAAGTAAAATTTAACCATCAGTGAAAGTGCAAATCTCGCTATTCGGGAATGCATCATCTTTTGGGAAAAGGCACGCATTCTTACCTAATCGTTGCCAAATTGTGTGAATAAACTTATGTTGTGCTGCTGCACAACGCTTGACGTTCTCCTCTTACAGTCTTCTGGTGTTTGCCGATTCGCACGCCAGGGCACTCTTCTGTCGCAACACATGGCGCGCAACTCCACGTTTGTTACTTCTCCTTGCCTCATATTTCAAATGTTTCCGCTCCAGCGTTTACGTTTGGCAACACGTCACTCCTGTGGCGTTTGCTTATGTTTGGATCTTCGTTTGGAATTTTAATGGGTTTGTCTGTATTTTATTGATTTATTAGCTGTGTTTTCGTAAACAGCACATTGTATTCTATAGTTTGATACCCTATTCGTGCTTTTCACCGTCCGGGAACTTAGTTTTTGCCCTTGTTTAACTGTCGTGTCCTTGTAACGGAACGCTTTGAATTTGTGTTCTTATGTCTTTTTTTTGTACTAAAATTGCATACAAGTATATAATTATGATTGTGGAATGTTAACAATGTATCTGTGCATGTTTTAGTTTATGTTTTATGTATGTAATTATGTGCAATATTTGTTAATCTAGATTTTTATGTACGGACCACGTGTTTTCGAATATCCGTAATATTTTACATTTTAGTTATGTTCCCATCCCGGCACGTTGTTCTATTTCGGGCCTGAGGTCTATTTTATCGTTCCCGTTCGATGGGCTGTTATTCTGTTTTTCCCGGCGGTGTTTTAATTATGTTTATCTTTGTTTTCATCATACGTTTCCGTTAGATTTTCATGCTCTTGGCGCCGTTTTCCTTGGCGAGCTTTTGGCAGGTTTATCGAATGGGGAAGGAGTTCTGCTCATCGCGACTCTGGACCTGTTCCGTTTCATTGTGGAGGTTGCGCTAGGTTGCCATGTGGTGTATTTAAAGATTGTTTTCGTCGCCTAATTGGCATATTTCTTGCAGTCGCAGTGGTATGCGGATCTCGGATCGTGCGGTGTCAACGATGATTGTTTAAATATGGACCCGGGACGAGTCCGTTCGTCAATGTGAAGAAGTCTGAAATGCCCCGCTGAGAATTGGGTGTCAGGCGTAGCGTCGAGTGTCCGTGGATCATGGTGAGTTGTTGATTTTAACGGGTGCTCCATCATTCATCCGATCGCCTAGGTTATGCCACGACCTCTAATAATACCGCTATTGTTCACGAGCCAGTATAACCAAACATGCCGTTGAGCAAACATATGAATGTTATTCTATAGTATAAGATTTTGATATATATATATGTGGAATAAAAAAAATGAGACATATACTTTGATACAATGTTATTACTTGAACACACCCAACACTATAACTTAAAAACCTAAATCAAATTTGGAGAGACTTTAAAAAAAAATGCAAAGAAACTGCAAGAAGTATTCAGGCAGCGCCAACAAGAATTTGAGAGTAATTTAAACAATTTATTCAATATTGCACATGCTGATGCACTTCGTTTAATCAAAATACAAGATGGGATTTTCTTGCAACTCCAAAGAGAGCCCAGCCGACGTGGTCACTTTAAGTGGAGTGGATAAAAAACTTGCCGACAAAGAGGAAAGGGCTCGACTTTCAGCTGTCAAGGAAGAAAAGAGGCGCATTAAATACGATTCCACTTCAACATCCTCGGAATTGTATGAGCCTGTACAAAAAGATTCCTCTTCGAGCTCTAATGAAAATATTAATTCAGAAAATTTCCGTGAAACATATAAATCAGTACCTATTACAAGTTTATCAGAACCTGGAACAAGTATATTCGAACCTGGAACAAATATATCAGAACCTGGAACATGTATTCCAGAACCTAGAACAAGTATTATCAGAACCCTGAACAAGTAAATATGCAATGAGGAGAGATTTTATTACTCCAAAGTCAGTTGCTGCATTGGACAGGTGTCCAAATATACGAGATTATGTGTTTATTCTTGAAGCTACTATTGACGCACTTGGGTGTAACATTGACGAATTTCCCATTGGTAAATCTTCAATTCAAAGAATTCGAACCGAAAAGCGGAAGGAGCACGAGGAAAGAATAAAAATTGGTTTTTAGTACGAGGTACCATCTGTTGTGAATTTACCTTGGGATATGAAACCGTCGCCTGCTTTGAGTGCTCAAAAATCAAAAGAAGATCGCTTATCTATAGTTATTTTATATGGATGTGACGGAACAACGCATTGCTAAGTCTAAACTGGATAATTCCACAGGAAAAGAACAAACAAAGGCTGTTTGAAAGGCAGTTTTAGATTGGAATCTCGAAGACAACGTTAAAACTCTCTGTTGTGATACTACAGCTTCCAGAACAGATCCTTATGTGGTTCTTGCGCTATTCTTGAGCAAAAATTTGATGGAGAAATGCTTTCCTTTGCTTGCTGCCGTCATATATATTAACTGATCTATCCCACTAAAATACAGTGCTATAGAGGAGCTGCGGAGTTGTTCCGAACTGTACCCTAACTTGGAAAATTTACTTGACTTTTATCGTGCTGAATTTACTAATATTACGGTCAGGGATGACTATCAAGAGTTGATAGAACAGCCTATCATATTTTTAGGTGGAGATACAGAAAATGTTTTCAAAATAAGACCACCGAGGGCCATGCACAAAACTCAAAGGATGGCTCGAGCGATTTACTCCCTAAAACTATTACTATTTAGTTCACAACTAAAATTAGATACAAAGGAAAATGAAGCATTATTTGATGTCTGCTTGTTTGTAGTGACAATATACGTGAAACCATGGCTTTAATGCATTTTGCCAGTCAAAGCACGAAAACAAAAATTTGTGCTTTTTGATAGCTACTCTACAAAAATTCATCCTGCTTTTATGGTATGGTCAATAATATTTTATTCCTTGATGTGTAAAAGATTGTCTCAATGCTTAGAGCAGTAAACGATGCTGCTGAAAGAGCGGTAAAAATGATGCCGGACTTTCATGGTTTGCTAACAGCTGATAAGGAACAAAAACAATCTGTGTTACGTTGCGTTCAAGAGCCGCAGAAGCTCCATCCTGACTGCAAAATGCAAACATTGAATTAAAAATATGTGCAGTAATGTTTCTTTTAGTCTAATATTGCTGTAAATATCTGCTTTAAATAAATTTATGTCGCGTGTAGTAAGGAATTATGCAATTAGCAATCTTTCAACTGTAGTCGCCGTACAGGGATTTCAGGTCCATTTTTTAATTGAAGTCGGCACGGGTTCCCGTTATTTTATTGCAATGAAACTTTTTTCTCATGTTTCTGAGGTGAAATGGAAAAAATTTGAAGGATATGCGAATTCGATTTCACAAAATTTTTTTTCGCCATTATATCTTGAGACACCCTAATATATATATATATATATATATATATATATATATATATATATATATATATATATATATATATATATATATATATATATATATATATATATATATATATATATATATATGTGTGTGTGTGTGTGTGTGTATGTGTGTAGATTCAATCCTCCCCCTCCCCGTCCTCATAAAAAAATAACGATCATAAGAAAACATGAGAGGTTGTTGAATTGCGAATTGTACTACTGACGTCAGTGACATGTTGGGGCTCGTCTCGATGTATTTTCGCAAGCCCCACTGTCTAAAATTTGAAAATAAACTGCAATAGTTTTAAAAATGAACTTTTTATAACTTTGATTATTAACGACAGAAAGCAAGATCAAAGATGCTTGTAAGGATTATCTTTACACATTAGACATAGCCTGGGTTGGTAAAAAAAACGGTTTTTTTCAAAAAAAAAAACAAAAAAAATCGTTTTTTTTTTGGTTTAAACCAGGTTTTTTTGGTTTAAACCGGGGTTTTTTTTGGTTTAAATACTATTTGCGAGAAAAACAATTAATTTTCGGAAGGTAATTAAGGTTCCATGTAACAGTTATTCAATAGTCACATTATACCTAATTTCTTGATTAATTAAAGAGATTATAACAAAATCTTGTAACTAAATGAAATAATTAAAATAGCTTTCTGCGGGGAAATATTGATTGAAATGTTTGACTTGATTAACATATTAGTATGCATGTATATATAGACCCTTTATGATACAAAATACTTCAAGAAGTGGTTGTGCTGCGGGTTAAGATAAAATATAATGAAGATCCAAGAAAAAAACTTTATAAAACCAACATAATATGAATAATTATCGAATAAAGGTAAAAGTTATATTTTTAAGCATAATCTTTTCAAAAGAACAATTTTCATATTTTTTCTTTTTGATCTTACATAACGCTGATTTTTATATACACAATGTCGCAAATATTGAAGTAAAGCAAAATGTACAACAGTACATGATTGAACAGTCAAAAAATCGATTGCTGTTGTACTGACAAAGTTTTAATTTACTGGCATACGTGTTGCATCCAGCATTGAAGTTTAAAAAATATTGAATGCAAACTATTTAGAACAAATAAATGTAGCAAATTCTATTTCAAGAAAATTTTTTTGCCAAAAACGTTATATCTTCTGCAATAGTGACTGAGTGGTGGAAAAGCCAGGAAAAAGAATTTGAAAAATACAATGCAACCATCTTTAAAAATCTTCAACATTACTAAAACCAGCTTCAGAAAAGTGCAGTGCATATATTTTCGTCATTTAGATATCATTCATAACTCAAAAATCGATTAGGCTCTGGAAAAGCTTCAAAACTTGCTTTTTGTTCAAAGTACTAAATAACATAAAAATAATATTAATTTATAACTTAGAAGTTGCTATGTATTTATGAATATGTTATTGTGGTGTAAAGTTAATTTTATGTAATTGTAAAAAGATTTATACACATATTTCTAAAATAAGTTGAATACATTACATATACAGGGTGGCCGAAAAGTCCTCGACACATAACAATGGTATTTTAGGTTAAATGTGTCAAGGACTTTTCGGACACCCTGTATATTTATTTATAAATGTAATTTTACAGTTTTTGTTTGTAACAGATTAAAAATATTTTGCTTTAAACCAAAAGAACCGTTGTTTTCTCCAACAGTCTTTAGAAAAAATTTATTTAGTTAAAAGCCTTGAACAAAAAGAGTAGCTTTGAAGCTTTTTCCAATCCTAATTTGTTTCTTATTCAATATGTGTGGGGAAATAAATCAATGTAAACCTGTAAAATGGATTTTTTTTTTTTTTTTTTTTTGCCTTTTTTTTAAAAAAGCCATTTTTTAAAAAAACCGCATGGTTTTTTTAAAAAACCAATTGGTTTAAACCAACGTGGTTTAAACCAAACAACCCTAGACATAGCATTCTACAAAGATATTTTTTTAAAGCTAAGTTGAATTTTATGAGTCGTTTGTTTTCTTTTTGAAATAATTAGCAAGTAGTATTTCTGAATTAAAACTATGATTGTTAGTAAAATTTATTCCTGTGGTATTTAATGTTGAGGTAATTAAAATAGAGTTAAATGTTTTCTGGCAAGCAGTTTTGGTTTTGTTTTCTTTCTTCTTTTTTTAGGGGTCCCGGTGAAAAAACTGACTAGGGGCCCGCTTTGGCTCTCTGCTGCCCTGAATACCATCTCGTGTTTATACAGTTTCTCACGCGCAGCAGCCGTCCTTTTTACAAAAAGCATCGTCAAAAGTTAAATATATCCTCTAGCTTTTTCCGTTAATGTATTATTAAATAAAACAGAAGTACCATTCCTGCTTAGCAAAATTCGACTTTTCTCCAAAGTAGAAGAAGCATTAAAGCATACCTCCCCAAAATGTGGTCCAATGTAACTGTGCATTTTTATGAGTTACATTAACCATGGAACTTGATTTTATCACTGCACTTGACAACTAAGAAGAGATCCAATTACATAAAGTTTATTTCGATAAGAATTAAATTGAAATTTTTTTGTCTGGCCCGCATGGTGAAAACTCATATGATTCATCTAAGAACAGGCTTTTTATTATTTTCAATGTGAAAAGCTGAATTAAACCTTTCTCTTTTCAAAAAATCTTACATACACTTTTAATGATTTCCTAAAGAGCTTTCTATCAAACTTAGTATTACTTTCTAAATGGCTTATTATGAATCTCTTTTTCTGTCGCCTCATTAGGACATTTATGAAATGTCAGATCTTGTTATAATCTTAGACACATAGCCAACTAGACATCGACTATTTTCCGTAAAATAATAACTCAGATTATGTTTTAACTACACAGCTCATTATTTCTTTTACTCGAAATATGCGTCTTCTAGATCACTCGCCGTCATTTTCGTCACTTTTTGACATTTGATTGGACACATAAAAAGAGAAAATAATGAACGGGCGTTTTAAGTCTCAAAAATTATCATTTTTCAACTGATTGAAGAAAAAAGAAGTAAAAACAATTTTCATCCTTATAAAAATGCAATTTCCTTTATTAAAATTTATTTTCTTAACTAAACTTTTTAAAATTTGTTGCGTTTTGCGTTATTTTGTTCGTTGACATGACTTCCTAGCGTGATTTACGGCGATTTGGTAAGCTATTTCCCAATATCAGCCAAATAACAATACTGTGAAAACCAACAGTGGACAAAAACTTTAATAAGAATTTCAAACTTGATGAACTTGCAGCATGCTATCAGCCGCGATGAACAAACACTGAAGTCAACCGTTTTACTAACAAATTTTTATGTAGGTGGCGCTTTAAGAGATAATGTATGCTGTCTGTTTTCCTTAGCTAAAACCTCCCCCGAATTTGCGCATGCGTCAGGTCTGCTCTGATTTAGGGATGGAAACCCGGAACTGAAGGGATGAAAATGAAAAGTAACGAGTTCAGCAGTTCTTTCAAAGCATCGTCGAAAAAAATAGTAAGGGCGAGAGCCCATTCTCAACCTATCGCCCCTTTTTAAAATGGAATCGATCCCGAGTGCTAGTTTTGAATTTCGAGAATGGAAAGTAGATGTGTTGATATGACTTCTAAACGCAATAATTCTTATCCATTGATCGGTCGATGCTTGAAGTGTGACGCACTCACGAGTACCCTTACCTTTACGACCTCACACAATCCGTTTTTTTTTTCGTTCAAGCTTTTACCATCATATCACTATGCCTAACACGGTTAACAGATGGTTAAGGCAAGGTTTTGCCACTGCAAAGTTAAAACCGGTGTTTATCTTAGAAACTTTTCTTTTAGTTCCATGAATTCACAGAACTGAGCTGTTCCAGAAATTGCTTGTAAACGACTGGTTAATACTGATTGCATGATTTTATATGTCATTTGTTGACATCTTTAAATATCTTCAGCCATGGCCCCACTTGATTCTTTCGGGCCTTGACAATTTATGAATTTTCTGTGTTAAACCGATGCAACTAGTCGCCTAAGGTGATCTGCTCTTGAAATTCTCGAAAAAAAAGCGAAACTTCGTGTGTCGCCTATTTTGACAGCAAGAGGCGCTGAACCCAACCATGTGTATCCACTAATCAATGGACATTTTGATTGTACGAATGGAAAACAGGGATTGCCTGTAGCACCCTCAATGTTGCCAAGAGCGATTGTCACGGCCTATGAGAATCACGTGGGGTCATGCTTCAGCTTTCGGTCAAGGAAGATAGTAGTAATTACTCTCTTCAAAAAAAGAATTATTATTATGTTCTAGTACCCGCTATCGGAAAATAGGCAGTAGTGTGTAAGAAAATGAGTAAAAACGATTTGCAAAATAAAATACGATTTAAACGATTAAAGGTTAATTGTACAAGCTCTGAAACATATAAACGTGGCCGGAATCACACCAGTAAAGTACTGGAAGCACACCTAATAAAGTATAGGGAGCACTCCAGTAAGGTACAGGGAGCACCCCAGCAAAGTAGTAGGAGCACTCCAGGAAACTGAATAGATAGCAAAAACTGAAAAAAAAAAAAAAAACACGCGAAAAACCTTTCAACCAGTGTTCAAATTTGGGTCAACTCCAATCTGCTTCCTCTAACTGGAGGTAGAGTATAAATATCATAGGTTCCATCTCACAGAGTCATCAAGGCAATCTGGCTGTACCCTAGGCCATCTTAGCAGTCAAGGGCACTGCGATACACAGCACGGATAATTACCAAACGAATAAATTTTGTAGAAAGCAAATAACCTAAAACATTTCTTTGAAACAAAAAGTTGAGGGTACGTGACGACAGCTCGTCACGTGAAAATTTCAGAGCTTAACACTCAGGGTGCGCTGATGCAGAAAACATATTGTCTGACCACGTTTGTCATGCAACTGTCAAGCGGTCAGTTAAGGTGATTCTCTCTGGATGGTGTGGGGGGGGGGGGGCAAAAGAAAAATGTGATGCGGGAACCTTCATTTCAGTGTGACTCTGCTTAAATTAGATGCTTACACACATTTGTAACGGCAAACTGACATCCCTGTCAATTAACAGATGCTCCCGTATCCATCTGCAAACCGGATATTCGCATTTCCATCTCATCGATTGTGAAAACACTACTTCCAATTAAATCAGCAATGTTTTGTCGGTTCAAGAAAACTGTTCAGAGCCCCCCCCCCCCCCTCCCCTGGATTTTTACATTAACTGAGTACAAAGAGGAATTATTGGATAAATGGGAAAATTAAATTAGTTCGTGACAAAAGATATGTTTATAATGATTCGTTCACAAAATGAGAGCCCATATTGGAGGGGGGGGGGGGGAATTAGAACTTCCATGCTTTTAGTATTTTTTTCTTTCAAAAATGTAAAAACATTTCTTCTCCAGCAATTAATGGATAAGTTATTTAAAATGTCAAATTTTAATAACTCTAATCTGCACTGAAACCGGTTATCTGTATCGTGCTAAGCCATGAGAGAAATATCTGCCCCCCCCCCCTTAAAATTTCGCATATGGGTGCCTATGGTACACAATGCAAAACTTTTAATTTCTGTTCATCCTGTTTCCTATTTTTGATTCAAAGAAAAACTTAGTGTCGCAAGGATTTTAGTAATTTTACTATGGTATTACGTACGTAGGAGCCTCTTCTAAGTTTAATTTTAGGGAAAACACTTAACTGTTTGACTGGTATTTGTAAACTGTTTTCCCTTTATTTTATTTTCGTTGTTCTGAAAATTATTTATTCTTTGCCGTCATCTCTCCTTCCTCTGATTTTCGTTTCTGGGTTTTTGGGATCAGATATTATCTCTGCCATTAGATCTTTATCGAAATCCTGTTCTCTTTCTCCCAGTAATGTTCCCTCTTTCGTATCGTAAAAGGTTGTGTGCCTTCTTTGCCTGAGCCGCTTGTTTTTCTTTTTGGGGTATTCTTATTACAGGGATTTTTCAGGCGCCTAAAAGGACCTCTAAGCTTCTTTCGACATTTAGGAATGTATGTAAGGTGTCCGAGTATCCCATTGACACCGGATAAATTCTTTGCCGCTATATTAATCGCTTGGGGTACGTAAAAAATTCCAGAGCCCTGCATATCTTCTACCAGGGGCGGCAAATAGGGGGGTCAAGAGGGGGTGGTCGCACCCCCAAATTTTATGAGCACAATGATAGAAAATAGGTGAGTTCAATTTTGTAAATCGGAAATCAATGTTCATTTAAAAAAATCTTGCTGGTTCTCAGTAACTATTTGATGAAACTCGACACATTCCCAGACTACAAAAGGTGTTTTTCGTTATTTGGATGAGGACTTAAATTAATGAAGTATTTTTTGGCCTTTTCAGAACACAAAAAAGTAATAGAGAACCATGGTTAATTTTAACTAAAGAAGACATTTCCTCATTTTGGCTAAATATTGCATATTTGTGTGCCCAGTGGAACGATGTATGTCCAATATGAGAGGCTCGTGCAAAGTGGTGTGGCTGCATGGTTTTCAGAAGAAAATTCCTTGATATTTTACAACCACTTTTACGCTCATTTTTTAAGTGTATATTTATTTGATGAGTGTTTATCGCTTTCTTCTGCTAGAAACAGGTTTCAACTGCTTAATGCATTATGTACTTCTATATAGAAACTTCTTAAAAATTCATATGACTATTGAATTTAAAAAAAAAAAAAACATAGCAAGAAATACCTTTTATGGGGCTCTATAATTATGCAATCTCGGCGTGACAGAAAATAGTCTTCAAGAGTTAAAACCATAAAATTATTTCTCTATAACTTCAAAGCAGTGATTTGACGACTGGAAGAATTATTGCAAAACGATTCTTACAAAAGTGAAAAAAGCTCATGCCCTTTACCATGTATGACTTCGTTTGAATTTTTGTTCAATTTGTTTGTATTGAGGAAAGTTTCTGAAAAATGCTTTACTCTATCAAAACATCTTCAATCCGCTACCCTTAATTTTCGGACTATTCAAACCACAGTTCAGTCTACAATTGATCTGTGCAGCATACTACAATAGTTCAATCTACAGTTGAAACTGAAACTAGATTTTATATAGATGCATACTTCAATCAATCGTGAAACCTTTCAAAAAAATTCTTCCTCCAAGCCAATTTTTAAAAAGCGCAAAAAAAAAAAAAAAAAAAAGTGACGAAAACCCACATGATGTCAAACATTGTTTTTTCAATATTTTGTATGAAGTAATCGATTCAGTTTCGAATGAATAACACAGGATTTGATGATAATTATTTTTCTGTATGAAAACGAAAAATAAAGTGTTTCAATTATGAGTAAAATTTTTAGCATGAGGCAAGGAAAATTAAAAGCAATAACCGACAGACCGGTTATCACATCTAGAGACTGCAGTTTTGTCCTTGTTATGGACTCATCAGTCTGGAATAGTGAATAACAGAGCTGGATGCAGATGACATCTCATTGAAGCTGAGAACGCCGACGAGACTAGATTATTCAATAAAAAAAACTTAAGCCCCTCACAATTTTTGAAGTTGCCTGGGTGATTTTGAAGAGCATGATATAAAAAGTGTTTTCATACATAATTTTATTACTTACTTCAATTATTTTTTAACTATTCCAATCAGCTCAGCTAATAGAGAAAGATATTTTTTGTCTCAGGAGGTTAGAGAATTATTTTTGAAACACAATGGGCAAAAAAAAAAATCTATTTATTTGTACTGGCAAGACAGCACGACACTGGGCACTGACAGGTTAGTAACACGATTCCCTGCTCTTCCGAATTCCAAAAATCATGCATTAAAACTTTTCCAAGAGGTATAAAAACTTTAGTATCGAGATGTTTTGTATGATAACTTATTAGAAAATGAATCAAAATTTTAATTGTTTCCAAACACAAATTTCTATTCATAGTAAACCGATTTTATGACCACTCCCTGTTAACTAATGTGTGTTTTGTACCGCACTGTAGTAATACATATTTAAGAAACTCGACCCCCCAAATGAAATGCTGAAATGCCGCCCCTGTCTTCTACCCGTGGAGGTCGAGCAAAATACCATAGAAAATATGCGGCTTCATATCTAGTACACACAAAGAAACTAATAGATCTATGAGCATCGGTATTTATATTAGTTTACATAGAAAGAATATTCAGATACATTGCTCATAATGAGATCAGGTTCACTGTTCATACAAAAACATGAAAGTATTCTGTAAAATGGCTGATTGGATTTGTTTTTTACTGTATATAGATAAAGCGTAATAGTTAAGACGCTGGTCTCTCACGCCCAAAGGTGCAGGATCAAACCTGGCTCCAGTCGGCAGATTTTCAAGATGCAGAAAATAGACAGTCGTATGATTATGCGGCATGTAAAAGATGTGGCATGGAGTATATCTTAGTAAAATTAAAATTTTAGTGCAGTTTTGCATCGAATTGAGCCCGTGTACCTCCATCTAGTGGGGAAACTGGGCGTCGAAATTCTCTTCGTAATGGCATCGCACCGATAGTGGTGCAGCGTTAAAGAGTGGAAGGCTATGCCGTGTTGCCATGGTATCACGTTAGGTCTATAAAAGGCAATGCCTCTACCGCAGCCCCATTAGAAAGAAAAAAAAAGTGTTTTTTACTTACATCAGGTATGACATCATACTTTTGTTTCGTATTTTTGTGGAAAACCGTAAATGGTAGAAATGCAGTTATTTAAGAATTTTCTGTGTACTCCAAGCGACGAATCTGTAATCAAGGAAAACCTAACCTGGCAGCGTCGTGATGCTCTATATAGGATCTATTTAGCCTTTGCAATACTGCCAGTTTAGGTTTACCCCAACTATAATGGTCAAGAGTTTTTTGGGATGTTGATGTAATATCCTGTATAGTTTCAAAATCATCTACCATTTTCCTTTTTCTTAATTTCTTATGGACGCTCTTTTTATTAACAAATTTCCATCCATCACCCAATTCCGTTTACCCTAATTTGTTTTAACTATCCGAAGAAAGTTTCAAAAGAAAATTGTTTGACTTTTATTTTATAACACACTCTACTGCCACAAAGGCATTTCATATTTTTGTAAAATCAAAAATAAAACTTATTGCTTAATTTCTCAGCAAAAAAAAGCATATAGTTTAATGAAACTAAACGCGTTTAAAGTATTAAAAATTTAACAAAAAGAAATTCACAAAAAATCATTTAACTATTCTACTCAAAGCATGAACTGCAATTTAGCTTGTAGATGAACCATGGGTGATTATCTCGTTATTTTCGGAACTTAACTTTTCTCTCCATATACCTGCAAATCGCCTCTCACGTACTGTCCATTAACTTACCTTAGGCGGATATTATGTCAGATATATCATCGGTATCAGACATACGATATTTCATCCACCGAAAATTCACAGGTGTAGTGAGCAGATGATGGTCGTAATTCACCCGGGAAAGTGTGTGGCGAGCAGTTACAGTCACACCGTTGAAAGCTTCCGCTGTAGGATTTCAATTTTTATACAGTCCCGTTTACAATTACTTAGGCATAATTGTATATTTATTTAAATTTTTCGGGTGGGTTCTTAACGTTTCGTGTTGTATTTTAATGGAATTGTAGCGTATTTTTATCATATATTTTGTATTTATTTAAATATTTCAGACGGTTTATAAAAATTTTGTGTTGTATTTTAATGGAATTGTAGAGTATTTTTTCATATCTTTTGTATTTATTTAAATATTTCGGATGGGTTCTTAACATTTTGTGTTGTAATTCAATGGAATTGTAGCGTATTTTTATCATATCTATTGTATTTATTTCAATGTTTCGGATGGGTTCTTAACACTTTGTGCTGTACATTAATGGAATTGCAGCGTATTGTTATCATATATTTTGTAGTTTTTGAATATTTCGGATGGGTTCTTTAAGTTTTGTATTGTAATTTAATGGAATTGTAGCGTATTGTTATCATATATTTTGTATTTAGTATATTCTTTTCGGGGATCGTTAACGAATGGTATTCCGCTTTGAGAGCGCTCATTAAAATTGAAACAATTTGTGACAAGGGTAAGGAAGGGGGTAACAAAAAGTGTGATATCATACAATTCTATACAATAATATTTTTGTAAAAAATAGCGTCATATGAAACTTTGTCACAAAGGGGAAGGAGGTCAATTATGTTGAGAAAAAGTAGGACATCATTTGTTAGCAGCTCCTTATTGATCGAGTCCATAAAATCTTAAAATGCTTCGTTTTATGGTTTCCGAATAATCAACCAAAAATCACCTAGTAGTGTCGTGCCTCCTCCCTCCGTCCCATCACTGTAAAAGACTAGTGTAATCTTACTCCGTAAATGCGGTGGACGCTAGCTGACTCCATATCAATGGAGTGACTTAACTGATAAAACTGGTGTAACATTACGCATCGCTCTCAACGTTACACCAGTTTTATCAGTTAAGTTACTCCATTGTTATGGAGGAAGCTAGCCACCAGAATAAGGTTACACAAAGTGCAGAATGCTACTGTTTGACCACGGATTGTATGTAATTCGGCAATCTGCCAAGTAAAGACGATTCCATCTGAATGAATCTAATAGGGGAGAAGGGAAAATAACGATGGGATTTTTATACACGCGTTTTATAATGTCACTAGTGCCTTATTCATTTATTGCATTCTCAAAACTAAAATTGGAGAAACAAAAATGGTTACCATGGAAACAACAAAAAGAAAATAAAAAAATTTCATTTCGTTCCAAGAACGTAAAAGCCAAATGGTAAGCTCAAAATTTCGTTGTGAATGAATAAATTAATTAATTTTTGCCGTAAGAATATGGATCGAATATACTTTAGATTTAAAATATGCTGCTGTGAGCAAATTTTGATTTTTACAAAACTAAGGCATAATAATAGAGAAGCAAAAGTGCACATCTGAAACAAACCAACTAACAGCCCTATAAGCTAATAGATACGTCCATTTCCGCCTATAAACCGGATATTAGCCTTTCCATGTAATAGATGGTCAGACAGTACCACCGTATTTTCGGAGAAAGGTTACACATTTTTTTTTTACAGTGATGTGTATGACAAATATGTAGCAAAGTTAAGCTCTGATAACTCGTGCAATCCCTATTTTTTCCTTAATCTTACACGCTTTGAATATTTCAGTGCAAAGGTTCTACAAAATATTTTACTACGCAGATGGGGCAACACAGTTTTTAATTTCAGTTTGAACGAAAGAGCAGTGCTTTGATGGCTTGCAGCTCCTACTTAAACTGAGATTTGATGTACACCACTCCCTCTTTTAAATGCGATGTTCATTTAATTATTTAAAATTAAATACTTAAGTATTTCGGTCTTTTTCTAAGTTCTCTTAATGGGATCGTTTCTAAAATTTTAAAAGTTTTTTTTTTTTTTTTCTGAAAGAGCATGATTAAAAACAAAGGATTTGACCATTTTTTGCATAATTTGAAAAAAGTTTAATATTTTTATCGGTGTGCAGAATCAATTTCCTTTTTTACGCTTCTGCACATGACATATACAAGTGATAAAATGCCATTCACTGATGCCATTAGTGCTTAGCGTAATATTTAATTCGCTTCTTTACTCGCACGAACTAGCAACGATATGGTTGATAGCAAGCGTAGAGCGCCATATTTAATTCGCTTCTGAATTATCATTACCTGGAAACGCGGTAGACAGCAAGCATAAACATTCAGCGCGCCAGTTGAGTACGCGTCAAAGTTCATCACTTGTGACGTCATAAAGACTACGCCTTATTACGCGTTGAAAAATCGGACATTTTAAAAAATTAATTAAAAATTAAGCGTTCTGAAAACAAAAGATTTTCCTCGCTCCATGTTTCATTTGTTTTTGTTCATTCTAGCAATCTCAGTGACTAAAAGTATTATTTTTTAGTAATGGAAACAAACCCATTGCTAATATTCTTTTGTTCAAAATAAGATTTTAAGATGTTTTCCCCAAAATATTTTCAAAATACTTTGAGCTCTTTGATATATCAGTTCACACCTACATTTCTCTTATTCTTGAGGAATAATTTACATAATTTATTAAATAAAAAGAAAAAAAACAAAGGTTAGAAAATAAGATGGAAGATAAATAATTTATAGAAAGATTCTTCTTTTGTTTAAAATATTGTTGAATAACTTTTATAATAGTTAGGAGCATTCTAATCAGGAAGATTTTATTTGTTCTCTTAAAATTTGCAAAATATTTCAATCAAGTGTAAACGTTGAAGAAAGAACTAAAAACTTTTAATTCCAGAATGATGAAAAAAAATTAGGCGAAAAATAATTAAAATTTTCTCGTTTTCCTCTTTTTCATGACAACATATTTTTGCTCGGTTACTTTTACACAAAATGCCTTTTTTAAAATGCTCTTAATTTTATTTTTTTCCGCTAAAGCACTCGAAGTTTTTTCAAAAAATTAATAAAGTGAGAACAATTTAAAAATTTTACCGCATACCAGCGCAACTCAAAGTCAAACTTTTCACCACTAGTTAAGAATTTACGAACTTTTTTTAAAAATATACAATAGAATCTTGGAATATTGTCTAAAACTTACTTTTTAATAGATAAATCAAGTTAAAAGAAAATTTTAAATTGAATTTTTAAAATTGAAAGAGATTAAGTATTAATGTACTTTAATGTATGTCTATTTGTAAAAGTTAAATTTGTCGATGGACAAAACGTACAAAATTTATAAATACTATGTTAAAAAAATAACCAAACAATTATTTTATGGGGAATGGAACAGCGCATATGACAAATATTTGTAGAAGGGATATATTTTGATTTTCTGGTATTATGCATAGCAAATTATTTAGAGAACATTAATTAGATACTAGAAAGTCGATATCGGTATACGTGGAAAGTTGGCTCGTATAGTTCTGGACGGAACTTCTTGTTTTATGTGTTCGTAGCCGCTCGCTTTAGTATGTGTCCCAAGCTTTTATGTTCGCAAGGACTGAGTTTGTTGTTGTTTTTTAAAAAGACCAGATATTTAGCTGTGAATAAAATGGGGCTTTGTGATTAGTGTATATTTTCCTTTAAAAAACATATACGACTAAATAAAGAATAAATACCTTTGTGCTGAAAATTCAAAAAATCAGTAATTCAATGTCAGATTTTGCAAAAATTTTGCAATATTTGTGCTTTCTGACGTTGAATTACTGATTTTTTGAATATACGACTAAGTTCACAAAACAAAAATCATGGCATAAATTTAGAAATTTATGCCATGATTTTTGTTTTGTGAACTTAGTCGTATATTCAAAAAATCAGTAATTCAACGTCAGAAAGCACAAATATTGCAAAATTTTTGCAAAATCTGACATTGAATTACTGATTTTTTGAATTTTCAGCACAAAGGTATTTATTCTTTTTTTTATTATATCTTATTCAAGGCATAAATTTAGAAATTTATGCCTTGTTTGAAGATTTTTGAGCAATCACGATTGCTTATTGTTCTCACTTGACTGTTTTGATGTCCTATCATTTTATTTTCCCACCGCCACCCTCCGCACCATCACTGTCGACCGGGTCCTCACGATGCTGCTCCTATAGCGAAAGCCGTCTCCGGGTTGCATCCATGTCCTACTCACACACACACACACACACACACACACACAACTACACAAACACACACGCACACACACACACCCAAACACATGCACACACATATACCTACAAATGCCTACACACATACACATACCCCCCTACACACATACCCCCCACACACAAACACACACGCCTACATACACACAATCGTGATTGCGAAAAACATAATTTGAATTCAAGATGTCAAATTCAAATTAATTTTTTTTTAATTTTATTTAACTTTTAATTCTTTGTTTGAAATTTTATGCAGTTACAGAACTTTAAAAATAAATTTTAAATTGCTTTTTTTTTACGTTAATATTTGATTTATAAATTGGATTTCAATAACGTTTAAAAGATACGTTTGACAAAATTGCACTTGGTTCAAAATCACTAAGTACTTTAAAAAGTACTTAGTAAGTAATATCACTATAACGAAGTGAAATAGCAGGGAAAGTGAAATGGTGAAATATTTTCTCCGCTTTTAGTGGCAAATACCTACTAATGTTTTAATTTGTAGCAACATATGAAGTCTATTCTAGTCAAGAAAAAATTACCTCTGAAAATCAAAGCATATGATATTACAAGCAATTTTCAAAAATTGATACTCAAGTCGTAATATTTTATTGTAAGTCAAAAATTATTGTCATATTATCAAAGGATTAAGTTACTGTTATTAACATTTTGCATATTAATTCAGTCCTTTTAATATTCGGTGCAGTATTTATTTAGTTAATAAGTAGCATACATGTATTTTTAATATTTTTCAATATTAATCAAGTGCATCATGCGAATCAAAGTAGATGGGGAGAAGTAAAAAAGTTCATTTCATTTACTCATTCAATCATTTACTACATCACTTTCGTATTCGTTTATTAACTAATTTATTCGCATATATTAAATTATTAATTTACTTAATAATTCATTATTTCACTTATTTTCTTATTCATTTACTCATTTATTTTTCCTAGAGCATTAATTAATAAATATTTTTATTAGTTTATTGTTTCATTATTTTTTCATTTATTAAATTTGCCTTTCATTTGCTCATTATTTAGTTCAAAAAATTTTTTCCCAATCAAATAGAAAATATTTCATTCGAAAAATATTTTACTTTTCACTTTGCCCCATGAAAAAGAAAAAAAAGTGAAATTTTCCCACTTTCTTTTTGAAGGCCTAATTTTACTGCCAAAAACTAAAAATAATGCTTCGATGCAAATTTTATTATAAACTAGTGGTACCCACATGGCTTTGCCCGTAGTAGAAAATTAAAAGGTCATTTGGTTGGCCTGTATATTTACAAGTAATGGATGATGAATTTCTCCCCAATTGGCTATGTTCATTCACTCTCCCATTCCGCGTCATGATAATTTCGTAATTTACTCGTCCATCTTATGATAATTTTGCTCCGGAAAATGTTCTTAACATTGAAATAGAAAAATAACAAAATTGAATTTTCTAAAAATCGCTTCGAGGTGCACACCTCCATGCTACAAACAAACTTTGTGCCAAATTTCATGAAAATCGACCGAACGATCTAGGCGCTATGCGCGTCACAGAGATCAGACATCTTGACAGAGAGACTTTGAGCTTTGTTATTAGTAAAGAAGATTACAATGTCTTTCTTTAATGCTGTTATTTTAAAAGAAAATTTCCAATTTATTCATTTTGAAAAAGCTCAATCATCTTAACTATTTCACTTTACCCCACATTCCCTTGCATTTCGTCTCATTTGTACTAACTGAGCACATATTTACTTAAGACACAAAAGGGAAGAATTTCACCAGGCGTAAATATTTCCCTTATGCTCAACTCAATGTCTTCTTACTCACCCTTTGCGGGAGGATTAATTACCTTTAGCAAACAACTCTTGACTTTGAGGTTTGTTCTTTTTAGCTTCAACGTATTTAAAATGAAAAACAAAGCTTCACATATTGTACGTTTGAGTCATCCTTCGGAGAAAAGTTTCTCTTCAAAAGAGTTTTTTTTAAACACAATTTTAAAAAGGCATTACCCACTTGAAAATTTCAGTTTGTATCTTTTAGGACTGGAAAAGCTAAGAGACGGGATCGAAAGAAATTTGAACGGTATTTTTATTCCTGTTTTGACACATTTTTTTCAATTAAGTCCTAATTACGGAATAAAAAATTACTTGCACATATTAATATTCATAATTATTCGAGAAAAAAAACCTTTCTGCGCCAAACGGAATTTGTTTTAGTTGGGTTGTTTCCGAAGTTTTAAACTTTTTTTTCTGAAAGAGCATGCTTAAAAACAGAGGATTTAATCATTTTTTAAATAATTTGACAAAGTTTAATATTTTTTAACAATTGTTTTAAACGGAGCAATTTCATTGTTTACGCTTCTGTTCATGACACCACAAGTGATAAAATGCAATTCACTGATGCCATTAACGCAAAGCGGAATATTTAATTCGCTTCTTTACTCACATGTACTGCCAATAATATTATATGGTTTATAGCAAGCGTAGAGACAATATTTAATTCGCTTCTTAATTATCATAATCTGGAAACGTGGTAGACAGCATGCGCAAGCATTCAGCGCGCCAGTGGAGTAGCGCACCGATTCTTATTTTCATTCTTATTTATTGCCTTATTTTCAAAGTCGGACATTTTAAAAAAAATAATTAAAAATTAAACGTTGGGAAAATTAAAGTTTTTTTCTCGCTCCATGATTTTTTTTTTTTTTTTTTTTTTTTTGCTTATTCTATCAATTTCAGTGACTAAAAGTAGTACTTTTGACAGAAGGAAACACTCCCATTTTTCAAATTAATTACGACGGAAGTTGTTCACGTTTTCCACTTAATGGTTTCAAGTCTCAACTCGATTCCAGCCGCTAATCAGTACGCTATGAAAATCAATTAAAAAGGAACAACTTGATTCAGAATTTTCCTTTTTACATCATTTGAAAGAGAGTTTTTTCATCCCCATCTGTAATTCGACGTACAGTTACAGTTCAAAGCTTCTATCTCAAGTAGAAAAAACGTTTTAACTAGAGTTCGAAAATCTTTCTTCCGTTCAAGTCATTAATCAGTATTGTAAAATAGGGTTACTTTATCACAGTTGCAGTATTTTGCACTGTATCTCTGTAAGCAATTGGAGCATTTTTAAAGTTGTTTCGTTAAACCAAAGCTATAGATCTCAGCTTTAACTTTATACACTTATTACAGCGCACTTTTTTGACGCTTTTGGTGAACATTTCTGAACGTCGACGCATGTCTTTTATTTTAGAGCACATTTTTACAACACTTCTGAAATATTCCTTTGAATATAACAGTAGTTCTTGCTGTTAACGTTACAGCATTCTCGCAGGGCAACTGTGAACCACCGCCGGGCAATGGACGGTAGGAGACCGACTAGAGAAGCCCATCTTACACTGCTAGACAATTGCTAAGGAACAAGTGATTTATGCGAATTTGTAGCTCAACCACCTGGCCAATGGAAATAAATTCAAGTTCAGATGGCGTGGTAGACGAAGACTCGTTATCTGTAGAAAAGACAGTGCATACACGCTCAAAATTCGTACGAAAATTCACGCTGTTTGGTTTTTTTAACAAAAATAGTGCCGGATGTTAAAAAAGGTTTTTCTCTGAAATTCTGTTTCGTTCTTGAAATACTTAAGAGTAAAATGTCAGCAAGACATCATTTCAGTATCTACGATCGTGGACGAGCGGTTGGACGACTGGAAGCAGGTCAAAGTGTCATCATTGTGACTGCTGCAATGGGTGTATCAAAAAGTGTCATCTCCCGATTAAAGACGGCCGCTGAAGGTGGAAATGTTTTGCAAAAGCATGCCGGGGGTCGTGGTAGGAGCACCACACCTTCAGAGGATCGCCATGTAACCCTCGTGGCAAAAAGGGACAGAAATTTCACTCTTGGACAGATAGCTGCAAATGTAAGAACCGCTACCGGTACGCATGTTTCTGCAAGAACCATCTCACGGCGAGTAAATAATGTCGTTTTGTATGCATGGAGTCCCGTACGTTGCATCCAAGTTCAACCACGCTATCGTCGAGAGAGATTACGCTGGTCTAAGGAACATGTTGGTGGGATCATCAAAATTGGTCTAGGGTGATGTTCTCTGACGAATCTCGTTTCAGTGTGACAAGTGGTTCTGGTCACCAACTACTGTGGAGAGAGCGTGGAACACGTTATGCATAAAAATTTGTTTGCGAACGTGATCGGTACGGCCCAGGCGTCATGGTGTGGGCAAGCATCATGCACAATGGTAGAACACAGCTTCACATTTTTGAATAAGAAAGCGATACGTCGCGAATGTATTGCAGAGATGTTGTGCTGGACTATGTTCGTCTTTTTAGGGGGGCTGTTGGTCCAGATTTTCTCTTTACGGACGACGATACACGGCCACACTGGATCATTGAAGTGTCACACACAGTGCAAAGTGAAAACATTCTCTGTATGCAGTGGCCTGCTTACTTTCCCGACTTAAATCCAATTGAACTTGCCTGGGAGTCTCTTGGCAGACGTGTTGCGCGAAGAACCGTCCCTCCCAGAACAGTACAAGAACTCAAATCCGCATTGAGAGAGGAGTGAGAAAAACATCCCCCAAGCACTCCTCAATAATTAATGGGGAGTATGGAAAACAGATGTTAATTGTGCATCAGTATCCCTGGTAATCATACATCATATTAAGGTACTCATGTCCCTATCATTCTGACCTAGATCATTTTTTTGGTGTTGTATGAAAATCATCTAAGTAGGATTATTTTTTTATTTTTAAGTTTTTACTTCATTAATGCAGTTAAATCTGTATTATTTTGTACTTATAATAAAGGCACATCCTCCCTACTAATTATGTATTTCGTTCTGTTTCTTTAATCATTATCTATTCTTAACTATTCCAAAAAATGTAATTGTTCCTTAGCAATTGTCAAGCAGTGTATATTGCGGCATTTGCGACGCCAACCGACAACCCTTCATTGCGGTAAGATGCTTAGTTATATTATAGTGAGAGATTCTTTCGATTGCAAGTTAAAGATTTTTGTTGAAGTTGTAAGGTAATGCACTAGTGGTGGCCACAGTTAAGCATATTTTATGTTTTTTTTAAACTGTGGGTCTACAATATTAATTCCAATTTTTTAGCTCAATGAACGTATTATAGCCCAACTATTCCTGAATCGTCCCATATTCTAAAACTGCCAGAATTTAAATTTTTTCAATTTTTTTTCCATTTTTTCCCAAACTTCAAATTTGATCCAATAGTGGCCACTCCGAAATCTGAGATTTTCAGTAGTGGCCACATACATGAGTCAGTAGTGGCCATTTGACATCCTTTCCTCAGAATTCGCATTACTCACTTTAAATTCAAATAACTGATAGATAAAATTGATTCAATATGATAGTTACATTAAGTACCAATATATTAATCACATTTTTATTGTACATTTCTTTCTTCAAGGTACATACGTACTTAGGATTAAATAAAAAGTTTTTAGTAGAAAATTTGTGTTTGTATTTTTTGTACGCTAATGTGAAAAATAAAAAGAAAATGAATGTACTTCTATAAGTACTCTACATATGAACTTTGGTAAGTATGAACTGATCAATTACTATCACTACGAAATCTTTACTTATAAAAAAAAAGCTGAAAGTCTGTCTGTCTGTATATCTGGATCTCTGTCTGTCTGGATGTCTTTGACGCGCATAGCACCTAGACCGTTCGGCCAATTTTCATGAAATTTGGCACAAAGTTAGTTTGTAGCATGGGAGTGTGCACCTCGAAGCGGTTTTTCGAAAATTCGATTTTGTTCGTTTTTTATTCCAATTTTAATTCCAATTTAACTCCAATTTCCCCGAGAAAAATTAGAAGATGGACGAATAAATTACCAAGTTATCATAACGTGGAACCGTAACATGGGCAAGCCAATTGGCGAGAAAGTCACCATACATTATTTGTAAATACATAGGCGAACCAAAAGATCTTTTAATTTTTTCTACTACGGGCAAAGCCGTGCGGGTACCACTAGTTCACAAGAAAATAGTAAGTACACAATTCAATGTAATTCTAGGACAATTTGTTTCCTACAACTTACCAAGGTATATCAATGGATATAGGAAATTAGTAGCATAAATTTTCAATACTACTAAAGGCAGGGTGTCCATGCACCAAGAAAGTCTTGGATTTAGGCTATGATCAAAAATGGTCATGGAAAGTCATGATTTTCGGCAAAAAGTGCTCAAAAATCATGGAAATTGACAATTGGTAATGGATTTTGAGTTCAAGAACATGCATATTTATCGAATTCTTACACATTAGCTTAAACTTACGCACTTTGGCCATTTTTTACGCTATTACGTGTTAATCCCAATTCTTCACACATTTCTAAATCCGATTGCATCTGCTTCTTTAATACTCGCTCATTTTTCTTTTCCTTGTGATTTTACCTTTTGGACATTTACAATTATGTATTTAGCATTATTTGCAACCCTTCTTATATGTCTTATTGTGTAGTTGAGGACTTGTAGACTTCTAATTTTGCTGATCGCATTTAATGCAAAAATTTTAAGTCATCCGTGTTGATCAAGATACTCATAAAAATTATCATTAATTCTCAGCTATGTCTTAGGTTAATGAAGATTTTAGAAAATAAAATTGGTCCTAAGAATTAATTACGAACGTTTTGTACATTGACAAAATACAGAAATCAGGGAATTTTTGAATTTAAAATTTTTAAAAAGTCCGTAAATGTTACATATTTTAGAACTTCGGAAATTTTACAACATTTGTAACCTATCATAAAACTTTGGCGGTAAATATCTGGTATTGTCTGTATTTTTTATTCGGTAAGCTTTGAAGTTTTATCCGGTAAACTGATAAGTTCTCCCTTCCCAAAAATTTGAATTTTGGGCGTCCCTGACTATTAGCAGTCATAAATAAGTATGAGTCAATAGATTATAAATTGCAAAACACATACTTGCTGACATGATTTCGACTACCAAAGAGAAAAATTGTTCCATAAAAAAGTGTTATTAACTGGGAATTTTATATATCATGGCTTTTTCTAATTTTACTGTGTGTGACTTACTTCTAATAAGTGTTTCACCTTAAAAAAATCTGTATTTTCAAGAAATGATTGCTTAAATCTAAGAAATTAAAAATTATCTGCTTTGCTTAGAAAAGGGATTAAGCATTATGTCCTTCCCCCTTCATTTTTTTGCCTGCTCAGCAAGCAGGTTGCAATCTCTCTCTCTCGGTTCTAGTAGAATGTTTCTCCTCTTTTTGTACTAGGGCGCCGAATACCTGTTTCTTTTTTACCAACAAGCTATTTAATAATCTCCCCCCCCCCATGATATGCGCCCCTAGGTCAGGGCGCATGGGCCTAGGGGATGGCCTGTTGAGTAATCCGGGGTGTGCATAGAACAGGTAAACGCAATAGCAGTCGCCACAGTGAAGCATATTTTTGTGACTTTTTTAAACTGTGGGCCTACACTATCAATTACCATATTTGAAACACAATGAGCATATTATAGCCCTTCTCTTCCTTAATCTTCCCATTTTTTAAAAATGCCAGAATGTCAATTTGTTCAATTTTTTTCAAACCTCAAATTTGATCCATCAGTGGCCATTATATAATGTACATGAGTCAGTAGTGGCCATTTTGCTATTTAGAAGTGGCCACCGGGTGGCCACTACTAGATCACACAATAATATTATGTCAGAAATGAGGCAGGTTTTTATGTAAAGAGATTACAACCTATTAGAAGGAAAATCGAGTTGATTTGTGAAAAACCTTCCTGATTCAGTAATGGCCCCTCGGTGGCCACTTTTGAATTTCTCAACTTTTTTGATACCAGTAGTGGCCAGGTAAGCTGTCAGCCAAAAAAGCAACTATTTCAAGTTGAAAACGCTCCAAACATGATCTTTCACATTTCGTAACATGGTTACAGCTCTAAAAATATTATTTTTGAGCATTGTTCTATTCATATTACGAATCAATGTTTATATACCTCGTTACGAAGAAGCGTTAGAAGACAGTTGAAAAAAGATCGACAATCCAGGCGACCGTATTAAATAGTTGATAACACTTTTCCATGATGCTCTACCTACTCCTCCTTGAACTGCCCACTACACTATAGCCCGAGGTCAACCTCCTGCAAATTTGAATCCACTGGGATCCCTAGAATCCTTATTTTTAAAATATAAACCTTAAAGTGGCTACTACTGAAGCAGTGGCCACTACTGGTGCATTTACCTTACTTGTGCAAAAGAAAGCGATGATTTCACAAGTGTGCCTAAATGTGTCCGCAATATGTTCTCAAATGTGTTCCCAAGCTCAAATTAAACAAATATTTTGAGCGGGACACGTTCGGAACAGATATGGAGAACATTTCACTGCTTTCTTTTAGACGCAGCTCATTCAGAACTCCTTTTAGTGCACATTCAGGCAAATGGAACACTTTTTCAGGATGAAAATACTCCAAACGTGTTTCCAATTTGTACTAAGAATTTGCAATACAATATGACGTGATCCTACTTTCAAACGAAAGTATACTTTGCTGCTAATCAACCTCTGAATTGGTACTAAAACAGCACACAAAGTAGCGTAATGGCTATTAAATGCCGTCTGAGGTTTACGACAGCTAAATTGGACGAAAAAAGCTATTTTGAATTGATCTTATTGGTAGAGCAAGTGTAGAAGCAAGAATTATTTACGTATGTCTGAACAGGCTGAAAACATTTATTGATGCAATTTGTAAGCAAAAACAAACCTAGCGCCGCCCGCCCTGTTTAATGGTCAGATGGGTCTGACTGTGAAGGAGGAGGTACCAAGTTCGAATGCCGGCTCGGGCATTGATGTACTTTCTCTCTCCTGTCCTTGTCCTCTCTTTGTGTAAATGTGTTGTTAGGCTGTGAATTGTAGCCTACTCTATCAACGGGTCCTTGTGGCATGTGTGTACTGTGGAAATCCGACTTCGCAATAAATTACAGTACAGTTGGAAAAGTGAAGCAGCTCACCCCTAATTGCCAGCATAGCTGGCACAAGACAACAACAACAACAAACCTAGCAGTCCCGCTAATGATTTCCTGTTACTTTTTTAATGCCGGGTGGTAATTTAAGACTGTTTTTCGTCCCATTTTTGGACTACGGGCACCCGTGTCTAATTTACTAAAAATTGAAAAATGGAAACCGCTGCACTTAAAAAACAGAAATGTGTGGAAAAGTTAGCTTTTAAAAGAGCTTAAGCTTTTAATCTGAAATGATACTAATTCCAGAATCATGAGTTTAATTTTACACTAATATTCTTTTTTTAACCTTCTTTCTTTCATCATGTTAGTTGTTATTTACAAGGACAGAAAGTATCCCATATTTTGTTCTTTTGCCCTAAAACCATGTGTCAAGGACGGATACAAGGGACGGGCAATGGGGCGATCGCCCCTCCCTTGAGGGATCCTGCATCGACAATTTTTCCAAATTGAAATTCTAAAACGCATATGTTGACCATCTGTGTTGACACTGAGGAAAAGAATGGGTTTCAAATCCCCCTCCCAGAAACTTTTCGGAATTAAAATTTCAAAAAGGCAATTTCAGACGATCTTTTGTAATGTTAGGAGGAAAAGTTTGGACGCCTTCTCCCGGGCATTTTGCAAAATTTAAGTCTCAGTGGCGCTATTGTAGGCATCTAAGGTACTACTAATTGAGAACAACGATTAAGTAACTTTCCTTCAATTATTTTCGAGACGGAACATCCAAAAAAAAAGCGCAATTTTAGACGACCTTCGATCATGTTAGGTGGAGGGGTAGGTGTTTCGAAACATTCCTCCAGAAAAAAAAACGCAATTTTAAAACACCTCTTTCAATGGAAAATCCAAGATATTGGTTTGGGACCTCCTTGGATAGATCTTTATAGGTTTTTGTCTTAGGTAAAAATTATGTAATAATGCGAAAGCCCCCCCTCCCCAAGCATGTGTAAACTAGATAAGTAGTAGATTTAAGTTAAAAAGTCAACCGCCCCTCCTTGAACAATTTCTGGATCCGCCCTTGCCATGTGTTCATTTTATGCGTTACATTTTCTTTAGGAGACGATTAAAATATTTTCTCAGTAACTTTAACTGCAAAATAGAATAATAATAATAAAAAAAAAAAAACCTTCAAATATCGAAGTTTGAAGAAATATATTACTGACATACAAAGAGTTGGAAATATTTCTCTGCTCAATGATAATAAAGCCAGACAGCGATGAAAAAAAGGCCCTCAAAGACAACCAAAGAATGGTCCAAAGCTTTTTATTTCATGGCCTTTTGAGCACGTATGTACTCTTTTCAAAGACTTGCTCACAAAATCTCATTAAAGTGAAAAAGATAATGACCTTTTTCTCACTACGAACAAAAAGTCAAGCGAGCAGTTATTTCTGTCATAAAATATTTGACATCTGTGCGTAAAATTTTGTTTTTGCTTTTGCATTTTTACTTTATTTTACAAAAAAGGAAGTACTGTATTCTCGAAAAAAAAAAATTTCAATCAAAAATCGACCTCAATTTCTATTTTGCTCACCCCCGAATGAATGTTGAGTTTTTTTTTTTTTTTTTTTTCGACTCGACCACACGTAGAGAAGTGCCTAAGAACGTATAGACACGCGAATGTCCATTTTGACAATTCCCGATTTAATTACAACGAGTTTTCTCGTGACCTCTGTATGTACGCATGTATGTCTCATAACTCAAGAATGGTATGTCCAAGAAAGTTGCAATTTGGTACGTAGACTCCCAGTAGGGTCTAGTTGTGCACCTCCCCTTTTAGTTTCATTCGGGTGTTTCTGAAGTCTTTTACCGCTTTTTGTGGGGAAATCAATGTTAATTTCGATGTAAACTCAAGTGGTGTTAAAATTTGGCGGATACTTGGCGATATATTTGGTGACTAAATTTTGTCGCCAACTTTGCGACAAATTTGGCGATTTTTTTTTTGGTTTCAATTTGTCCACTGTTGGGGATATTTAGAGAGTAAACTATTGAATAACATTAAAATTACCAATTATGGGGAAATGATATGAAATTGGTGTAAAAGGAAGTCATGTGATGCACACACATCGGCCCGTAGTTATGTGTGTTTTCATTTTGCTTCACATAGTGAAGTCCCTTTTGTGAAAATGCATTTATGAAAATGAGCAATATTTATGAATGAGTTTCAGACAAACGTAGTCAAAAGAAGATAATCAACATTTTCGACGGAAAAAAAATGTCGCAAACTTTAGCTGAATTTTTTTACTTACTGCAGCAGCTGTGTGAAAAAAAGAGAAGGCGGCATTTAAATTCGTGAATTCTGGAAGAGCGGTTATTTTTGTGAGGCTTTAGTTTTCATGATTTTTGCCTGCTCGTCGCAATCGCGAAAAGTAAGCCTCGTGGAATGTTTTTTCGCGGCAACATTTCAACTTTCGTTTATGACCTAACAAAATTCGAGAAATTTTTCATGTCGCGAAATATTATCATATCTTCGTTAGCGAAGATTACGGCTCACGAAAATAAGTAATTTTACAGTAGATTTTAACGTAGAAAAAAGTATCACGAATAATCGCTTACTAAAAATGTTTACATGGTAATATGTAAAGGGAAAATTAGTTTGAAATTCATAATGTATTTTTTAAATATGTGCCAGTAGTATATGCGTAATATTTAATTGAGAAAAATGATAAGACATGAAGTCTGAGATATACTGTAGAAGCACAAATTTTCGCGAAATGAAAGTTGTTGATTTTTTTTGTGAACTGAGAATTTAGCGAATTTCATATAAACACACAGAGAAAGTTGGAAGAAAAAAAAAATTTCTCGAGTTGAAGTGTTCGTGATTAAAACGGGCTCACAAAAATTGTGAAAATTAAAACCCTGAGAAAATAAGTGCTTTTACATTAATTCAACTTTAATCATTTCGAAATCTTCGTCGTTGATCAAAAATACATTCTTGGCTCAAAACTCAAACACGAAGAGAAAAATTCTAAAAAGACAACATGTATAAATTTTAGAAAAAAAAAGACTTCCACAAAAAATTTCTTAATTCTAGTTTCAAGTTATTTTAATAATTTAAGCCAGCTGTCCCATACGTTTAATGCAAAAAAAACAGGAAAAAAAATCAAAATTTTTCTGCATTTCAAATATAAAAGAAACAATATTTATGTAGAAATTTCATGTGGTGTTATAGGCTCACAGTTTTCTGAGTTAAAATATCGTGATTAAGAAATTAGATATAGCGTCAAAATTTTTCCGACTATCAGTATAAATAACAAAATAAAATTAATTTCCAGTCGAAAAATATTTATTTATAAGGCCCAGACTTTGATACCTATTTATTATTTATTTTTAATAAAAACGTTGTATCTTGTATTTTTTGGCTCCTTTTCTTTTGCGCTTTGTTTTTCAAAATGTTAAATGTTTTTCAAGTTTTTTCCTTTTCTATTCTTTTTTTGCCGACCTTGCTTCATGAAATGTATAATTTTTCCAGAGATTTTCAACTTTCTTTTTACTACTTCCATTAAAAAATTATCAATCATAAAATATAGCAGAGAAAAATTGACAAGTTAAGCAACGTGTGGGAATAAAAATTCGGTTTCTAAACATCAAAAAAAAAAAAAAAAAAAAATGCTATAGTTCATCATAAGAAAAGCGAATTTTAAAACTGAAAAACAGTTAATAAAGTTCCTCGGTCCTATTTAAATATGCACGAATTACATCTGCGCAAGCCGAAAAAAAACTTTTCCAATTTTAAAACATTTCCAACAAACAAGACACGTTGCAAAAATACGCTTGACCACATGAAAATACATTTATTGATCTCATGCAATTCGTTTTGCAATATCAGGAAAAGTAGTGTCTCAAAATTATGAAGAAAAAAGTCGACTCGTATCACCTTTTTCTTTTCTTTCTTTATTGTGGATTTGCGAATATTAAGTATCGGAAGTTGTAATTTTTTTCTCCATTGAAATAAAAAAAAATTCTTATAACTCCGGAACGCGTGTATACAAATTATTTTACAGGTTTTTTGGAATAATAAATTCGATTTGATCGTACAAGCTTTCCAAAATATTTTTTAACTGTTACTGGTTACTAAAAATCTGCATCTAAACAAAAAAAAAAACTAAATGAGTAATTTATTTTAAACTGGCAATTAGTTTTCAAATTTGAAATATAATAGTATTAAAATATTAAATATATAAGATAAGTTGAAAAAATGTCATATATGCTTCAAAAATCAGTTAAAACTGAAAATGTTCATCAATATCTAGTGTAGCCGCCATTTTGGATTAATGACGTCACACAGGCCGTCTGACACAAGTTCAAGCAAAACACCCGTTGAGGCATAGTTATATAGGCCATAAGGAATGTATTAGAATTGGTCTCACAATTTCATCACGAAATTTCCCACGGAGGGTCTTTTTCCTTAAGTATGCAACTGAACTATTATCTATTGCAGAACAAGTGCGATCCCTTGGTCTATCATCCATGTTTTCATTCAACTCCACCATCGGTGGATGCCATTACCACGATAAGTTTGACGTCCCGATTCCTCATCAGATGGAAGCACCTGGGCACTCTTCGATGAGAAACTGCAATTGGTATTTAACTTTTCCGAGAGCACTCCAAGCCTAACTATATGACAAGGACTCAAATGTCAATTTTCTGCATCGTAAAAAATACATCGACTGGACCTTTGGGCGTAAACTTCTAACCATTACACAACCCTGTCTGCGAAACGTGCCAAATACAGTCGAACTCGCTTTTAACGAGCCCTGATTTAACGAGAACCCGGATTTAGCGAGGAAATCAGAAATACTTGGTTAGTACAATGATAAGTCTATGAGAGCATAACTTACTTTTATCGAGCAAACTCCGCTTAAAGGCGAGCAATATTTTTGCGATTCATAACATTTCTATTGACTTCCTACTCAGCTAATCCTGTTTTGGAAAATTCTCTTTAACATTCCAAAGTTAACCAAAGTTAGTCACAAATCATAAATCCTGAGAGTAAGAAATGACAGCACTTGTTTTTCATTTTTTGAGTAAAGAAACTTTTGAAAATTATATACGTGTGAATATGTATATTCCTCAAAAACAAAGACAAGAGATATTCAGTCTGTTCAAAGCAAAGTAACCAACTTCTTTGGAACACAGTGATTAAAAAGAAGAAAAAAGGCAGCTATGATGGATTTTAATGACTTTTTACACGAAATCTTTTTTTATTAGCACTTCGTTATAGCGAGCAAATATAGCAGTCCCTTTACCCTCGCTATAAACAAGCTTAACTGCATAATTTTGCTTTTGTCCCTTGTATAATTCTATCAAATGAAAAAGCAAAAATTTAGTTTCGTGAGTTATATCTGCATTTTAACGAGTGGACCCATAAATAAATTTATTATCTTTATCTTTACTAATAATAAAGCTGAAAGTCTATGTCTGAATCTCTGTGACGCGCATAGCACCGATTTTCATGAAATTTGGCACAAAGTTAGTTTGTAGCATGGGGGTGTGCACATCGAAGCCATTTTTCGAAAATTCGATTTTGTTCTTTTTTAATTCCAATTTTAAGAACATTATCCCGAGCAAAATTATCATTAGGTGGACGAGCAAATTATCAAGTAATCACAACGTGGAACCGTAACATGGGCAAGCCGATTGGCGAGAAATTCACCATACATTATTTGTAAATATACAGACGAACCAAAAGACCTTTTAATTTTCTACTACGAGCAAAGCCGTGCGGGTACCACTAGTCTAAAATAAAAGAATACATTCTACTTTAATCTTTCAAATGTTCAGCATTCTGTACCCCCCCCCCCCCCCCTTCAGTTTTTCATCAAGATGGTGATACGTGTTTTCGAAGGCTGAAGAGTAAGAAAGAATTTTTAAGCATTGTTACAACCTAAGGAGAGGAGCATTTATTTCTTAACAACCATTTGAAGTTTCTCTAACAAGCGTCATCAATTAAAAAACGATCCATCATGCCACGACAAATAGGATCCCAAAATGCAAAAACCACTTAAGCTAAACACTTTTAGCGTTAAAAACAAAATACCCCATTGACGTGACTTACAAAAAAAATAATAATAATAAACAATCGCGAACTTTAGGAACATTCTTAAGACAGTACAGGAATGAAAAGAATTCTTTGTTGGAAAGTTTCAATGTTTTACGCCGTTGGCTAAAATTACGTTCAGTGATATGTTTCCATGATATTATCTGTCAGCGGATAATGTCGCTCAGATTGCAACACAGGAGTGGTTATAAGGTGTTTATTGTATCACAGAGATAAACATCTAAATCTAGGGCTATGGTATGGTTAAATGACTATTTTGTACGGTCTATGAAAAGAATTACTGTAAAGATTTCTCTTGTGGCTATGGCAAAAGATTTTTTTTTTCGGAAGAATACGCATCTGTTTAAAAATGAGAATAATTAAAACTAAATTTAAAAGTAAATAAAATAATAGTTTAAAAAACTAAAAAAACACGTTTTAGTAGCAAAATGAACTAAAAAGTTAAAAATAATCTTTGGATGACAAGTATATAAAGTAATTGAACAAACACACAATTTTGCTGTAATAAAAAAAAGCTTGGGGGGGGGGTGCATATTAACATTTTTGCATGGATAACAAGTGGAAAAAATTTAACACATCTGATAAGAAGCCCCCCACGCTTTTTTTTATTACAGTAAAATTAAGTGTTTGGTCAATTACTTTATATACTTGTCATCCAAAGATTTTTTTAAACTTTTTAGTTCATTTTGCTACTAAAGCGTGTTTTTTACTTTTTTAAACAATTATTTTATTTTTTACATTTTAGTTCATTTTGCTACAAAGGCGTTTTTTTAGCTTTTTAAACTATTACTTTATTTTTAAATAAGATTTAGATACTAAATATTGCTAACACTTGTAACTCTTAAATGAAATCTTTGTGTGTGTGTTCGGTTTTTATAATGGAATGTATCTTAGTATTCTATTGCATTATTTGCATCAGGAATTTTGAATGCTTTCTGGTAAATTCATGTGCATACATTGTTACACTCCGCCGCTCTGATTTCCACGTTGTAAGTAATTCTAATAAGCCACTGGCTATTTGTCCAAAGGAAAGTTAGACCCACAAACATACAAGTTAAGCTAATAAAAGCGTGTTAATTAGAATAAACAAATAACTTATTGTTAAAGAATTAATTTGATTATAGAATATTGCATTGTCATCGGGTCTGAGGTTGCACTCCAAATTTTAAAAGAATCCAATCACAAAAAAGGGCGAAAATTGAGTTGCAAAATTATAAATTTAATTTTGGTGTAGACGGGATTAGAACTCACGCCCAATGATTCCCGGAGGTTAACGTCAGCGAAGACCCGTGCCTTAGACCGCTCGGCTACGAACGCTCATAAAGTGGTGGAATGTACTAACAGTAATAAGCCACTAGCTCTTAGTCCAAAGGAGAGTTACTCACAAACATACAAATGAAGCTAATAAAAGCGTGTTAAAAAAACAGAAACTTACGCCTCAGATTAAGATAAATGTCGTGGGACAGAACATATATGGGACAGTGAGAAGTAAAGGGATGTAAGTGCCAAAATTAAAAATTTGAATATAACCAGTAAAAAAGATAGGTAAACCTCTCCTCTGTTTTGGGTCAGAGATAGAACTAGCAAATCCTTGGTATTCCTAGTAGGTGCTGCTATACAGAATGATTTATAAAAACTTTCCAATGAAACCCTACCTACGACCAGAACTTCAAACTCGAGTTACTTAAAACTTGAAAATGTCCACTTACATTCCTTGCTTCTCTCCACCATATATGAAATTCAAATATTCTTGTATGAATCTAGGGAAAACACGATAAATAAAAGATAATCACGACGACTAAATTTTGCTAATCGCAAAAGTAGAATAAAGAGAAAATACTTAAAATCCTCTTAAGAGCCTTGCTTATGTACTTACATCAATTACAAGTACTTTATGATACTTGTAATTCGGCATTCTATCTAATAATACTTGGCAGTATACCTCCAAGTCGTCACCAATTTATAAGCTTCTTTTCGTTTGCCTTCCGTTTTATTACTTCCGGGCCAACTGACGTATAACCAGTGGTGTTTTCATAGGGTATACTCCATATACGCCGTACACTCTCAAACATTTTTAAGACCCTCACGCTTCATAAATTTTCACATTATGACACACTACGTATATGATCACATACACAAATTGTGCGTAATGGATTCCTGGGAGTATACCCTCGGAAAAATTGATGGGAACATCACTGCGTATAACTTTCGAAACACATGACCCTAGAATATTTCATGCTGTTTGGATATTCAACCCCCCCCCCCCTTCCTAAAATTCAAGCAACCATAAGTGGTGAGCTTTAGTCATACATTCTGCCGTCGGCAGTTAAAACGGCAGTATCTGCAGAAATTAGTTTTCGAGAGATTTCAACAAACGCGTTTTTAGTTCAATGTTAACAATAGATTAAAATCTAGTACGACATTAGGAATGAAAACAAGAATTTGAATTTAGGCAAACCTAATCTGGCAGCATTGTGAAGGCTAAGCATATCCAAATCACAACATTGCGATGCTACCAGGTCAGGTTTGCCCCCAACTATGTACAAGTACAATGAAAATATTGAAGTACGTACGCTCTTGATATATTTTATGTCCCGAAGTTTCCTAAATATAATGCGGTGCCCACGGATTTTTAATTATTGTCTACTTGTTTCTTTCGCTTTGCATAATGAAAATAGTTTAGGGAAAGTGAATTGTAACTATTTCATTTTTTAAAAATATGTGACATGAACTTTGTACTGAATTTAAATAAGCTATATAGGGCAATTCAACGGGTAACTGACATTTTTAGAGCAAAACAATAAGTATTTTGTAATGTTCAACGCAAAAACTACGTTGTGAAAACGATATTTTCTCCTCGATTATTGTATTTTTACTTCCTTTTAAAAAAAAGGAAGTATTGCACTCACAAAAAAAGATTCACTCAAAAATCAGCCTTAATTTCCATTTTTCTCACCCACGAATGAATGTTGAGTTTTTTTTTCGACACGACCACATGTGGATATATGCCTAGGAACCTACAGACACCCGAAATATCTATTTTGACGACCCCCGAGTTAATTACAACGAATTTTTCTCGTGACGTCCGTATGTACGTATGTGTGTATGTATCTCGCATAACTCAAAAACGGTATGTCCTAGAAAGTTGAAATTTGGTACGTAGACTCCTAGTGGGGCCTAGTTGTACACCTTTTCTTTTGGTTGCATTCGGATGATCCTAAGGGGGTCTTTTGCCCCTTTTTGGGAGGGAATCATCATTAATTTCGTTGTAAACTCAAGTGGTGTTATAACTTGTCGGACACTTGGCGATACATCGCCAATCTTTTGGTCGCCAAGTTTTGTCGCTAACTTGGTAACAAATTTGTCGATTTTTTTTTTAATTTGGTTTCAATTTCGACACTTATTGATATTTCGAGAGGAAACAATTGAATCACATTAAAATTGCGAATACAGTAAAACCTGTAAAGTTGACCACCTTTGTAAGTTGACCACCTGTCTAAATTGACCGCTTTTGTCAGGAACGGAATTAGTCCTATCTTATATAATGAACCTCTGTAACTTGACCACCTGTCTATCTTGACCACTAATATACACCAGCTTTGGTTTGGAGTATTGTAAAAAACCCTTTGTAAGTTGACCACTTGGCAAAAGCATTAGATTGTACTAAAAGTGTAATCAGTTATGCATCAAATAAGCAACCAAACATTTTTAAAAACACCAATGAATATTTATGTTTCTATCTAAAAACATTGGGTTTATGTTAAGTCCCAGAAAATGCGCCAAACTTCATTAAGAAGTTATTTTGTTGAAAAGTAGATTACTATTGTTACAAATGTACAAGAAAAAAATCAAAGAATTTAAGTCACTTTTGACTTATTATGAATTTTTAGGAATTGTTCATGTCAAGTAAGTAGTTTTTCATAAGCAATGAGACATTTTTTTTCTTCGATCGGTTTACAGACATTTTGAATTTGTATGATAATTTACGCGTCATTCTGGTAAATAATCTCTAAAAATATTTTAAACCATTTTACTTATTGTCTTAAAGTAATGTTAAACAATGAAATGAAGTTTAAAGTATTCCAATTAGTTAAAAAATGAATGCATGGGGGAAGAAATGACAAAAAAAAAAGTTTTTGTTACTACCCTCTATAAGTTGACCACCTGTCGAAGTTGACCACCAAAGTACTGCACCGCAAGTGGTCAACTTACACAGGTTAATGGGGAAATGACATTAAATTGGAGTAAAAGGAAGTCATGTGATGCACACGTCAGCTCGTTTGAGCTGAATTTAATAATTTAATTGAATTCTTGGAATACATTTTGGATGATTTTTAAAAATTTGTTAAAGATACGGTAACTGACTGACATTTTAAAAAGTAGCATGTCAGTCAGTTACCATGCTCTTGATTTTTTTTTTTTTTTTAATCATCCCAAATGTATTTTGAGAACTCAATTAAACTATTAAATTCAGCTGGGAAAATACAACAATCCAGGAAAAAAATCTTTTATGCACTGTATATTTAGCGTTGAATATTGCAAAATACACAGTTTTGCTTTAAAAATGTCAGTCAGTTACACGTGGAATTGCCCTATAATTATTTCATCTTACAAAAAAATTATTTATATTATTGTTATATACAAAGTTTTTTCATTGTATTAAACATCTTTTAGCCCATTTGAAACAATTTCAATATTTTTTTTTTTTTTAATAGTTGCTAAAAGGAAAAAGTTATTCAAATGAAACGCAATAATCTTAAACTTAAAGAACATCAGTGATACATGTTAAAAAAGATTGTAGTTTAAAATATTTTTTGATTTAACTTTTTGTAGCCTTTTTTCCAAAACTTTTTATCTTTAAGTAAACGTAGACCTGGAAATCGAATCCCTTTGAAGATGAATTGAAATCGAAAAACGTCTCACGGGTGGTGAAATGTAAATTTAAAGTAAGCAGCATTTGTGAGTACAAAGAAATACCTGGAAATATACTGTCTGCATTTCCTTTAGTTCTGCTTTAGACTATTTTTGTAAAGAAATTATACTGTATAAAGTTGTTTGACATTTCAAAAAACTCTTCAATTTGCGTGTTATGTTGATGTCTCGTTTTTCTGCGTTTTACCAAGTAGGAAAAAGACGTTTTTCGTGGATCTATTTTACCCCCCCCCCCCCGCCCACACATACAGAAATACATTTGTAATTTTAATTCTCAAAAACCTGACATCAATATTGCATGAGTTGGACCATAGAAATTCTGTATTGAAGACATGTTGTATTGCAAACTAGTGGCACCCGCACGGCTTTGCAGGTAGTAGAAAAATCAAAAGGTCATTTGGTTTGCCTGTATATTAAAAAATAATGGATGATGAAGTTCTCGCCAATTGGCTATGTTAAATGGATCTCCCATGTTACGGATCAACGTTATGATGATTTCTTAATTTACTATTCCACGTTGTGATAATTTGCTCGGAAAATCTTTTCTTAAAATTGATATAGAAAAAGAACAGAATCGAATTTTCGAAAAATAGCTTCGAGGTGCACACCCCAATGCTACAAACTAACTTTGTGCCAAATTTCATGAAAATCGGCCGAACGGTCTAGGCGCTATGCGCGTCACAAACATCCTACAGACATCCAGACATCCTCCGGACAGCGAGACTTTCAGCTTTATTATTAGTAAAGATAAAGATTATATTATTCTTCACATAAATTTCTTTTAGAAAAAGTATTCCAATTACTTTTGGTAAGCAAGCATCAACGATTTATTCTTGAGCTCTAAAACATAGTACTTAGATTTAGAATCTGAATACTATAGAAGATTTGAAACGAAATATTACTATTTTTTTTCACTTTCCCCCCAGTCTTAAAGTCATGTATACAGGGTGTATCAGTACAGCGTTTATTTTAGGGCAGATAGAGTACACCTAGACGATAGGAAATCACCTAGCAATGCATGGTCGGAAACGCTTTCCTAACGAGATAGTGACGGCATAAAGCACAAGCAAGACAAGACACAAATAAGAGGAGAAAACGTGCTTATTGTTTTTAATACAGCGAAAATGCTGGTAAGTTTTTGCCTGGTGTACACGATAGATGTCGTTACGAAAACCGAAGCATCAGATAACGGTGCATGCGCACACGCGGTTTTTATTGCCGCGCTCGCTTTGACGTTCGATCTTCAATGCGCCGCCGGAGATGTGAGGCAAGTATCACGGCCCGGGGTCGTAATTTCGAACACCTATTTTGATGACGATCGTTGGCTCCTTCGTGTTCTTAGTTTTTTGCTGTACTAATGATAGTAAACATGTTTTCTCCTCTTATTCGTGTCGTCTTTTCGGTGATTTCTATCGTCACTACCGCGTCAGGAAGAGTTTCCGACCATGCATTGCTATGTGTTTTCCCATCGTCTAGGTGTACTCTATCTGCCCTGAAAGTCTGTAAACGCTGTACTGATACACTCTGTACATACGGTTTGTTATTGTTCCCAATAAAATGTAGTGAGTACATAATATACCCTTTGCTCCCTCCTTCTGGAACGTCTGAAATGATGGGCCAGCGGAAAGAATATTAATAATTTAAAATTCTGGATGGGGAATGGTGGTCTGTTATCGCACACGTTTGAGAAAGAAAAGAAACTTTTTTTGGGTGTTGGTTGAAAAGGGAGGTGTTTTGGCAGTCTATTATCTTATGTTCTCTTCTTATGGCAGTATTCGATACTTATTCAACTAAAAACCAATAACTTTTACTTTTCAATACGCTTCTAAAGAAATGCATACTTTCACAATCAGGCGCTAAAACACTATAGCTATTAATCATTTTTGTTTTTAAATTTCCTTCTTTTCGGTTTTACTTTAAATAATGTATTTTTTGAAAGGTAGGCAGCCACCCCACCTTCTCCCTCTCTGGATAATGCGTTCAGAAGTGAGAAACTTTTTTTTTTTAAATGAAGGCCATATTTAAATTTCGAAGCGATAATTGGGGTTGGGGGAGGGGAGCACACGCATAAGTTGACAAACCAATAATGGAACTGTTATAGATTGGTCATCGTTTTATTACTTTATTGCATTATACATAAAGAAGTAATGAAATAAAAACATTTAGTAAATTACACTGATAAACAAGAATTTTTTTCTTTAGAATTTTAAACAAATTTAAGTAAAAAAAATGTGAAGGTTATAAAATGGCGGAGATGGTTCTCTTTTCAGAGGTATCCGTACTAAAATACATCAAAAAAAAAAAATTAAGTACTTTTTAGATGGTTTTCGTCTCACACTATGTCACGAAGTAAATTTTATCGTAGGCTCGAAATAAATAATTGATTTAATACCAAATCCTAAGATTTTTACAAGCACAAAATGAATTCTCTTCGAAGTTAGTATTAAAAATTAAGAGTGCGGCTAGAATTGTTTTTTTTTTTTTTCAAATGTTCAAAAAATTTTATTACAAGGATTACCTTAATAATAAGCTTCTAAAATTGTATTCGGTTTAATTAATGAATAACTGAAGTGTTTTAATACATTTTCGGTTTACAAAAATTGTCATAACTACTAGTAAGTTTAACGTCTTAGTAATTCAACCACTCATGATTCCAGGGCTGTCACTAATCTCCGTTATTAATAAAAGTAGTTTTAGTAGCCTGAAACAGGGCAGTCGAAAGAGACGATAGCTCTCAGGGGAAATCTTTGCAGCCAACCCCCCCCCCCCCCACACGCATAAATTAAACTGATTAGCAAAAGATGTTTACGGTGAGGTTTAGTTATGCACATCCCTTTATGGTTACATTCGGATGATCCAAAAGAGGTCTTTTACACTTTTTGGGAGAAAAATCAGCTTCAATACCAATGCAAACTAGTGCGATGCTATAATTTGCCGAACATTTGGCTTACATCGGAAAGCTTTTTGACGGAAAAAAAAAATTCGAATTTTGTTTCTATTTGATGTTGATATTTAAAGAGTTATACGAGGCGTATTTTTAAAGTAAGTTCCGTTTTGATACAAAAAAAGAACGAGTACAGATAGAGCAAAGAAATTTATTGCACAAGAATCTACCATCCTTACGCTATTTTTCGACATTGCTCCCGTGATTTTCCAAACATTTGTCATAGCGTGGTACAGGTTTTTGTATACCTATTCATAGAAAATTGCCGCCTGCGTAGTCAGCCATGGGATAACATGTTCTCTGAGCTCATTATTGCTGTTGTGCCACAGACCACCTTGGAAAGACTTTAGATGCCGAAACAAATGAAAGATGCTGCGAGCGAGGTGAGGGCAGACCAGAGGATGTTCAAAAACGCCCCAGCCTAAGCCCTGTAAGAGTCCTCATGGTTGACTAAACGGGCGGTAACTTTGTACGAATGGGTATACAAAAACCTGTACCACGCTATGACAAATGCTTGGAAAATCACGGGAGCAATGTCGAAAAATAGCGTAAGGGTGGTAGATTTTTGTGCACTAAATTACTTAGCTCTATCTGTACTCGTTCCTTTTTTATATAAAAACGGAACTTACTTTAAAAACACGCCTCGTACATTGCTTCACGTGAAAATTGCCGAGATTGGAAAAATTAACCTCTGTATAAAACATTTTGCATCTTTTCGTGACGAACTAGAGGTAAAAATATTTGAAGCATTTCCTTGCTTACTCCAAGGCACTATTGACATTAAAGTGATGTAAAAGGAAGTCAGGTGAGGCACACATCAGCTAGTTTTTTCATGGGGCAAAGTGAAAAATAAAATATTTCTCAAATAAAATACAGTGAAACCTGTGTAAGTTGACCACTTGCGGTGCAGTACTTTGGTGGTCAACTTAGACAGGTGGTCAACTTATAAAGGGGGTAATGATTTTTTTTTTTTGGTCATTTCTGGCCCCATGTGTTAATTTTTTGACTAATTGACACTTACTCTTTCCTTTCAACTTACTTTCATTGTTTAATATTACTTTGAAACAAAAATTTAGAATGTTATTCAAATATTTTTAGGGTTATTTTCTTAGAATGACGTATAATGTGTCATGTAAATTTAAAATTTCAGTAAATTGATCAAAAAAACAAAAACCATTGTTTATAAAAAGTTATTTGATATTAATAGTTCCTAAAAATTCATAGTTAATCAAAAATAACAAATTTTTACTTCTTTTTTTTCTCATATACATTTAATACATTTATAACCATGATGATCTACTTTTCAACAAAATAAATCCTTATTGAAGTTTCGCGCACTTATTAGACACTAGTTTTGGAAATCCCATATGTGTTAGCTAATTTTCTCTGGATTCTTCACTTTTCAATTGATTTTAATATTTCATACTTTTTGTCAATCTTAAGTTCAACTAACTTTCTTTTTGAAGCCATTTTATGTAAAACTATAACACAAAGAGCAACAAGCTGGACTCTAATAGTTCTAAAAGGCAGTTGAAAATGAAAATGTCCTAGTTCTTAATCCCTTGCACCAGAAATACTGCAATGCAAGTAACTTTTACTCTAGCACAATTCCAGTGCTGCCACAAAATATTGCGACTGGAAAAAAATACTTTGTACTTTTCTACTGACACATGTTTTCATTGAACAGAGAGTACAAAAGGTAATCTCAAATAGAACAACAAAAGAAAAACAAGTTTGGAGAATAAAAGGGTTCTTAGTAGTTTTCCAATGTGGTTAAACTTACAAGGAGGTTTTTATGCTGCTGTTTTATTTAGTTGGTAAAATGCTGGTCTGGAATCAAAAATATTCTTGGAAAGCTATTAAAAAAATAATAATAAAATAAAATAATTTGCTAAATTAATTTTTAAAAAATAAACCAAGTGGTCAACTTACAAAGGGTTTTTTGCAATACTCCAAACCAAATTTGGGGTACATTAGTGGTCAAGATAGACAGGTGGTCAAGATAGAAAGGTGGTCAAGTTACAGAGGTTTTCCTTCATTATATAAGATAGTACTAATTCCGTTCCTGACAAAAGTGGTCAACATAGACAGGTGGTCAACTTACAAAGGTGGTCAACTTTACAGGTTTTACTGTATCTTATTTTGAAGATGTTTTTGATGAAATAAATAGTAAATAAAAGAATGATTGAATAAAGGAAAAGGAAATTTAACAATAAACGAATACATAAATAAATAATAAGTTAATATATGAGCAAAATAAATGAGTGACTAAATAATTGAATGAAAGAATAAATAACGGAAGTATTAAATGTATGAATGTAAAGAGATAATAAATAAATGAATAGGCAAGGGATTTGATATAAGAATAAATAGGCAAATGAAATGGACATTTTCACTTTGCCCCGCATGCACTTGAATAACCATGTAAAGCATTTAAAATGCAAATAAGCTTAATATTAATTTTTAAAAATGCTGCACAGAATATTAGTAGGTCTCAATTAATATTTCAAATGTTGGAAACAATAGTGTTTCATTTAATACAACCAAAAACAATTTTTGACTCAAAACAAAATATTACATTATGATTATCGAATTTTGAAAATTGCTTAAATAAATGTATATTCTTTGATTTTCAGATGTGATGTTGCCAGATAGGTGGCGCTAAAAGCAGAGTAAATATCGCGCCACTATACTTTGTAACAAGTGTTGTGGCGCGCTATAAGGCTAATATTTTAGAAAGTGACTGAAGCTATAAGGCTAATATTTTAGAAAAATGTGTTTCATTATCCACACGCCGATATGTTCCAAGCAAAGTTCAACAGAAACTGCAAAAATCTGTATAATAATTCAGATTTATATTCGTTTGCATATTTACCTGTTTACCTTTATGGACAATAAAATTAATGAATGGAAATTCTTACTTACCATGGTTCCATATATTTATTCAGTGTGGCGACAGGAACTGTGAAAAAAATTCCCTGATTTTTCCCTGATTAAGTTCACCAAATTTCCCTGATTTGCGTTACCAATGCTAATGGTTTCCTTTCTTTGCTCTACTTGAAATCCATTGTATGTTTGTATAAAATGCAGTATTTCAAACGTTTTATGTTGTGTAAAGTGGATGAACAAAAGATGTATTTTAAAAAGATGCTACTTTTCTAACAAAATGGTAAAAAAAACACATCAAGTCAATTTTTTTGGAGGGGGGAAAAAACTACAAAACAGTATATTAAATTTTTCTACAATGGAAAGATTATAGAAATTTTTTAAAAAATACTTTACTTCCAGAAACCACTTAGCATAAGAATTTTAAGAAATTGTCAAAATCACTCTTACTTAAAAACATTTGTGTATTTATGGTAGAACTAAAAAGTAATTGAAATTATTTTGAACTAAATTTTAAAACAATATAATAATTGTTGCAAGAATAACAAGTAATAGTGAAAGAATAGAAGTAATGTAGTTACTCTTATATAACTAATTGACATATTTATGCAAAACAGATGAAACCTTTTCACATCCATTCATAGGGATCTTTTCTCTACTCAAGAACATAAGTTTTAATGAATGAATACAGCATTTTAACAATAAAAAAATAAAGATATTTACTTAAGTACACAAGTTAATTCTATTTCAAATAATTTAAGTATGTAACAAAAAAATCTTAGATTGCTTTTGTAGCAAACAACTTTGAAATGCAAGAAAAAAAAACAGAAAAAAAAACAATTAGTTAATTTTAAAATATATAAAAGAACAATACAACTTGGTTATAAAATAAAAGAATCGTTTAAGTCTGAAGAAAAGAAAACCTTTATAATCTGCGGGTACAGCAAATAGTATAACTGCAAAAAACAAAGTTGTTTTGATTGAAAGTTCAATTTCAGGGCTTAAATTAAAAACGTGAAGAAGTAATAATAACTTTTAAGCTTTTATCAGTATTAATTCAAAAACCAAAGATTTCTTCCTGAAATCTTAATTACAGTACACTAATCACTTCGAGACAATGGAATAAAGGCAAAGGAGCTAAGGAATTAATGAAAGCTTCCTCTTTGCCTGTATGGTTGTTTATTTTACGTCGCATTGAAAGCATGAAAGGAAATTTTAAGCTAGTAAAATAAACAACCTAACAGACAAAGAAGCAATCTTAGGAAGTTCATCCTGTGGTTAATAAGTAAGATTCAATACTTAGACGTTGAGGAAAAAAGATGCACAAATATGCGGCAGTGTATAATCACACCTCATTAATTTTACTTTTTTTAAACAGATAATTGGCGGAAAATGCGTAGGGAATTAAGATACTTAATTTTGTAAAGCAAAATAATTTTTTTTTTCTTCATAAAATCAATTTTCCCCGAGTTTTTGTTATTTTTTCGAAATTCCCTGATATTTCCCCGACTTTTCACTGATTAATAAAGTTCCCTGATTTTTCCCTGATCTGTCGCCACCCTGTTATTCTATTTGAACCATTTAGCAGAAAGTGGTAAATCAAAGTTATACTACTACTTATAGTGAACATTCAAAACACTTTAAAAACAATAGACACATTAAAAACATAAAAAAGAGACTTTTAACTACATTTTTATTTTTCCTTTGAAAATTAAGATCCTGAGATTACAATAGACATTTTGAATAAATGAAGAAGACATTTTCCATTCTCAACGACGCAGCTCTACTTTCTCGGCTGGTATCTTGGATTGTTTGGATTCATCTGGTTGGAATGATTATTCAGGTCGGCCTTGCCTCCCTGACCTCCATAACTGGCGTTGTGCCCGGGCCCACTCGGAGTATGAGTTGGGTTGCACTGATTGGGGCGGTTCTTATCATTAGCACGATCCATTGTAAACTGAAAATAATAGAAGAAATAAACTGAAAATAATAGAAGAAATAAACTGAAAATAATAGAAGAAATAAACTGAAAATAATAGAAGAAAGTTCGTAAGCTCCCTATACAAAGTTACATTAAGGGGTCACAGTACCTTCAAGACACTTTTGTTCAGTTTAAGTAAATTTTGATTTTCTGCACACTTACTTCAAAATCAATAATTTACTTTCAAATTTTTAAAAAATTGGCCACTTAAAAAAAAAATCAATCCTTAAGGCTTTCTTTGTTTTTGGACTTTTTCAAAAAAAAAGTTCTTTGCTAAACGATTACAATAATCATCTCTAAAAATCGGTGCATTCATTTGCTTATATATTAGAAAACTTTCTGTGATTAATTATGTAAAAAATCGTAATTAAAAAAAATTGTTTACGCTCTAAACACTTTAGTTTTTTTGTAAAATGCTTATCCAACGCACAGTTTTTTTTAATATATTATTACGACTACAAAAAGTATTACTTAAAAGCTATATCTTTAATAGAAAAAAAAACCTTAGGGATTCTAATGATATGAAATCACAAAAAAAGGATCATCGAGAAAAAGCAATTTAAAGATTTTTTTTTTTTTTTTTTTGCATTAGCAGCACGTAGCGAGCATGACCTAAAACCACACATAACTTTTTAAATATTTGAACAAAAGGGTTGAACTTTTTCCTCTATGTTTGAAATAATTTTAAGTTTTGAAATAAGCAATTTTTTTTTTTTTTTTATAGTTTGATCATTTTTGAGGCACTGTAACCCTATTAGTCAGATAAACACTATGTCTCACACGGAAGGGCTACTTAGGTCCGCGTGTGTATTAGGAGTTTCTGGAGGTTTAATTATGCTCCAAACGGTTCAAATTTTAATTTTTATAGCCCATTTAACAAAAACTTATTTTATCAAGGTGCCTTTATCAATTGTTCTCTGACTTTTTCAAAGTTATCAAACATTTTTTTATTCCCTATCATTATGTCAGTTTTCCCCCAAACGATCGAATACATTACATACGCCATGTGTGACAAACTTAATAAAATTGTGTCAAAAAAAGAAAAAAAAATTACCCCAGTGTTCATCATTCAACCTAATAGTATCTGAAAACTAACACTAAAAACATACACATTGTTTAAGAAACCTCATCAGAAAAACAATCATTTTTTTAGCTTTGGGATGCATTCTTCATTACGATTATCTGGCAAAACTAACGATTTATTAACGTTTACAAAATGAAATCGACAATTAAAAAAAAAAAATTAAAGAAGTATGCAGGAAATTATACACAGGAAAATACATTAAAAAGGTATGCATGGAAGTTTATGAAAGTGTACCACTCTTCATAGCACTCGTTGAACTAGATTAATACAAAAAGAATTTAGAAGTTTTTTAAAACTTTTTTTTTTATGTGTGAGCGAGAAGTATCGTAAACTTGGGCTACTTGGACCCGAATTTGAATTATTTTTGTTAGTTTTACACTGATATTTTGTTTAAACCCATAAGTGCAATGTTAACCTTGTTTTTACTACTTTTCAGATGTTCTGCTAACATTTTAAGTCTTTTTTAAACAATAATTTTAACTCTTTATCTTTTTTTTTTTTAATTGTTTCAAGTAGCCCCGCGCTGAGGCTACTTGTTCCCACTCAGCGAAAAAGCTGTAAAACAGGTGGTGGTATCAAGAGGGACCAATAATTTTGAAAGAAAACTCAAAACATACAATATAGTGAGCAAACTATTTATATAAATTGCAAATTATTTGTATAAATTAATATAAAATCAACGTACATTCATAAAAACACATTTTTAGGCAAACATAATTTCTCAAATAGAAATATAATCTGACTACAGTTAAAACCAATTGAAATGCTCATTATTTAAACAGTAGAAAGAATGAAGACGCCTTTCTTTAATGGCTTGGGTGGATTTATTTTCTTTGATATTATTCAATACCTGCTTTTCATCGCTACAAATACTACAGGATTCCCAGGCTTATTTGTGAACGATCTTTTAATTTCCTTTTTTGAGTTGATATGCTTAAGTCAAAATGTGCTGAAGCCACTCTCTGAGACATTTCTCCGGAACTAATTGAATCTGGACACGATTGTAATTTTTCCTCTTAATAATTCGCATATTTCCTACTTCAAAGGGTTTTCTTTTACTTTCGGATCCTTTTTATCCCCAGATCTGCAAGTTATCGGGTATAAATAGTAGCTAACATCTTTATTTTAAAAGATTACAAACTTTACTTAACATAATTTAGTAATGAAATGTGGTCTGGGGCTGCTTAAATGCTGGATTCAAGTAGCCCCATTTTAAGGCAACCAGTGCACGTTTACTAACGTATATTAATTACTGTGTTAGTTATATAGCTATAACTTTAAAACACTTATTTTATTAAGAAATAGAATGCAAACATAAAACTATCTTTACCTTGAGGATATCAGATGTTTCCATGAACTTACATGTGAAAGTTTGCAGAAACCAAAAAACAACTGTTTAGACAACTTGCAATCATAACTTCAATCAGAAAAAGGCGGGAACAGCAGAAACTTTGTTACATGCTCCAGCCTCTGCCTAGTACTGATACGTGTCATGCAGAAGGTTTTTAAAGTCTATACATTGAGTTTTATAGGGCCAGGACGGATTTTAAACATTTTTTTATCATGGGTTCAAGTAACCCTTGGAGGCTCATGTAGCCCCAGTTTACAGTACTTCAATAGACTAACATTTGCTTCATAATTCGTTATATAAAATGTATTGGTCAGTATCTATTTGCCGATAAAATAGTACACTTCACTTCAACATACTAATTACAGTTCTACAGTGTTAGAACTAATAGCGACTATATATAATTATTATAACCTTCGACATTGTAAAATAATAAGTATGAGAAAATTCTCAATGGGGAAAACATTTGTCCTAAAATATTCAAAATAATTTGGCAAGCCTTCTTATTTTTTCTTAATTCAGTTATGTATAAATATTTTGTGATTATTCTTGATTTGAAACAAAAAACTTTTTAATTAAAAACACAATAAAATAGCAGAATAGAATTCTTAAAATGCAACAGCATTTTTTTTTTTTTTTTTTTTTTTTTTTTGCGAATTCAAATAAACAGCATATGTGTCAATTTAAACATTTTTGAAAAATAAGAATTATACCTAAGATCAAAAAAAATTTCGTACTTTGTATAAATAAATTTAAAGTAGTTATGTATAAAAAATCAAATGAATTCTTTTGCAATGCATTGTAAATTTGAGTTTGTATTTTATTTCTTACTAGCCGCCTTCGGCGACCAGCTGGTCCGCCTTTTTACGCAATTCACCTTTTGTGCCAGGGTTACCGCCTTCGGCGGCTGCTTACACAATTTAGAGACGTTATTAATCAATGTTTTTCTCTATATATCAATATTATCATTCGCCTTTTTACGCCAATGTTGACTTCTTCGGCGGCTGCTTAAAAAAATTGTCGATGGTATATATCAATCTTTTTCTCTATACATCAATATTATCATTCGCCTGTTTACGCCAAGGTTGCAGATATCGGCGGCTGCTTAAATAAATTTTGTGTTGAATAAAGTATTTTCTAGATCTATCTCCCGTTATGTCCTTTAGAATATTTCTAAGGGGAGGGGGCGAAGGGAGGCACAAAGGCACCCTTCATGCAAATTTTGTCGGAAAATAACGAAAAGCATTTCCACTTTTATGTGAAAGCATTGTTTTTCAAAGTCATGGTGTGTGAGGGTGAGGGGGGGCACAATTGATCCCCCGTTGAAGTTCCTCTATTTCTTACTGTCCATCTACTGTATCCACCTCTATATTTGTCCACCTTTCTATCTATTTATCTATACGACCCATGCATATCTACCTCTTATAGTAATTAACAACCCTTTCTATGTAAAAGAAAAAAAAAAAAATTTTTGCCCACTTAATACCATTTCTCTATCTACCAAACATAACCACCAATCCCTACAAAAATCATGCAAAAAACCACGGAATTTATTTATTTACTTAAAATCAGGGGCGGCATTTCAACATTTCATTTGGGGGGTCGAGTTTTTTAAACATGAATTTTCTCAATATAGAATAAAATACCAGTACATTTTTTTAAGTAAGGTCATTAAAGAAATTCAAATTTTAATTTCCACGCTTTTAATTTATTTTATAGTAAACTGTAAGGAAAAGATCTTGATACTGCCGTTTCTAAAGTAAATTTTTAATGTTCGATTTTTGGAATCCAGAAAAAAAAAGGAAATCTTGGTACTATATTCCGTCAATGTCCAGTGGCATGCTCTTGGCAGTATAGCTGAAGATGAAAGTCTTGCTTGTCCCATCATGCACAAAAAAAAAAAATCTCTCACCTTCTGAGACACGAAAATGATCTTTCACAGTTAGCTGAGTTGATTGGAATTGGTGAAAAATAATTGAAGCTACAAAGTTATGTTAAAAAATGCATCTTTAAAATTTTTCTCTTAAAAAAAACCACGCAAGATTAAAATTTGTGCTCTAGTCTTCATTTTTCATCATTGAAGTACACTGACTCTTCACAAAACAATTCTTTTTGCTTCGTTCAACAACTTTTACATGTAACTGAAATATTTTATTTATCTTGTTCAATAACCTGCACTTATAATATTGAACTTAGATTTATCACTAAATCTTGTGTTAATTTCATTAGAAACTGAATGAATCTATTATTTGATACAAAATATTGAGCCAAACATAGGACTTTGCATCATCATGTGAATTTTTGTCACTTTTTTAAATATTTTTTTAAATGGGTCTAATAATTCCAAATTAACAAGAAACTCTTAATAGGAGCTCAATCAAGAGTTCTAGCTTTAACTTTTGAATACCATTTTGTACCTCTCAGTTAAAGAAATACAAAAGTAAACCCGACAAAAGTATCTGTTGATGCACGAATTTTTTTAAAAAATAGCGTGTCTTTTGTAAGAAGTTTCCATGAAAGTATACAATGTTTTGAATTGCTCAAATATGCCTCTTAACAGAAGGAATCAATGTTCACTCACTAACTGAACGTACATTTTAAATATAATCGCAACAATGAACTCAAAATACCAAGGAACTTCTCGTAAAAATCGGGCCAGTCACACCTGTGCACTGCCCTTTCACATTAGAAGCAGAAGCATCATCTTAATTCTGAACTTAAAAGTATGAGGCATTTAACCCATATGAGGAAATTTCTTCTTCAGTTGAAACAAACTTATTCTCCATCTGTTTTTTATTCTGGAAGTTCTGAAAATGATTCATGAATTTCTAAGTTATTACCCTAAATAGCGAAAAACATTTGCTCGTGTCTGGACAGGTCTCGAATTTCATCAACTTTTACTAAAGATCGTCTGCAGATTATTTTTTTTTAAGTATTGCATATGATCACTGATTCGCGCGTTATGTGAATTGAATTTCCCGATTTCTTAATATTTTGCGCAAAATATTTGGGGGTGCAAACCGCCCCCTCTTGCTCCCCCTATTTGCCGCCCCTGCTTAAAATTACACGCAAAAAAAAAGGCTCTATGTTCCCTTTAGTGTGCAAAAAGCAGCGCTTGCAAAAGATTTAAAAAATCACCGCTTTTACTGAATTAAAATGCGCAAAAATATTTGAACCAAAATAAATATATCAAACAGTCCAGAAAAAAAAAAGTCGGAAAAATAAAGATATGAAATTCTCTGAACGTTAAAAAATAATAATAAAGAGAAAGCAAACGATTTCAGTTAGGTCACGTGATGAGGAAGTGCGGAACTCAGCCGGCAATGCTTACAGGTCGCGTCGTGTTCTGCATTTAAAAAATTGTAAAAAAAAAAAACTTTTGCGCATTTTTAAAAACTTTTTTCTTCTGAAGGGGGCGGAATGTTTTTACTATTACCGACTAAAATTTTGGAATTGAGGGCTCAATACTTTTTGCAGGATGGGTTTCGAAAAAAACTAAACCCAGAAAAAAAATGCGAAATAAAGGTTTTTTAAAAAAATTATAAAAAATACAAAAATTGCTCTATCTTCAAATTTTTTTCATTCATCATATTTAAAATTAAATTTCCTACACTGTAGTACAAATAATATTTGTGTGGTGCGATTGGTTCGGGGTCAGTGAGGTAAAAAGTATTAAAAAGTGCAAAAAAAACGCATAAAACATTAAATAACTTTTTTTCTATTAAAAATATCAAAAATCGAAGCCCGAGGTGCACATCTTCAGCAAAAATTGCACCAGTATACCAAATTTCATCTTTCTAGGCCTTACAGTTTTCCCGGGAAGCGCGCCACACACACACACACACACACACACACAAACATCTTATTTTATTATATGTATAGAAAGAAGCAAGTACACATTTTAACAACTGGTTATAAATAAACATTTCCTTTTTTTAAGAACAACAAACTGTTAAAAAATATAAATTTCGCCTGGGAATCAGGTACTCATTTTAGATTAGTGTGCAAATAGAAACAACTGCGATACTTCGGGAACAAATATTTTAAACATTAGTTAAGTACATCGATTATATCATTGGAATGGAAAGAAATTTTCTTATTAAATTTGTCAGTGAAAAATTTTATTCAGCTAATTTGCGTATAACTTCGATATGTGCAAATGATACACAAAATATTTTGTTTTACAATTATTATATGCTTTACAATCTCATTTAAATTCAATTTTTTTATTAGCATGGACTTTCTGGTTCTCCATGACAATGACACATTGCTCATGAAAATCTTTTTTTATAGCGAAAATTCAAAATTTTAGTTCCGTTGTCAATAAGATTAGTGCACAGGACACTTCTGCCGTGGGTAGATAAACGGCAGTATCTGCGGAAATGAATTTTCGAGATATTTGAAGAAAACGCGTTTCGGATTCCAACATTAGAGAAATGTTAGAACTAAGACGGATTTTTTTTTATTAATTTTTTTTATTTAACCAGTGCAAGCCAAATAAGCAAGCTTGTTCAATAAAGTCAACGTACAATGGCTGAAAAAATGTTTTTAAAAAATGAAAAATGTACAATAACTGCCCTTAATCTGCCCAACAGCAGTCTTTATCAGCTAAAACCCGATTTTTTTTAAACAACTTTACTATGATACATAATTCTCTTTTTTGAGAATCATCCAAAAATGATTTCTTTTCAAATTATTCACAGGCTGAAGCACAATCTCACAGGCTGCAGCGATTAGACAAAACGAGCGCTTTTCATTTAAACTAAAATAGATATCTAAATTATTTTTATTTCATAGAGTCATAGACCTATTCATTTTCACTGAAAAAAAAATCTTGACACTTCAAAATACGAGCGTGCAATTTTCTCTGAATTTCTGAACTAAAATAGGATTTCTTTCACCGTGGTTCTTTTTTTTTTTTTTTTTCTCTCTCTCTCTCTCTTTTTTTAACCCTAGAGACAACATTCTAGGGATTTTCCAGTCGCTGGTCATCTTGAATCGTAGGTCGATGTACTAAAGTTCGTTTCACTTGCAAACTAAAAATGAAATTAATGTAAATGACTTGAAACTTCCTTTCATGGTTTGAAATTATTACAATTGATTCCGGTTGTGCATCATCTTTGCCAATCAAGGTCGGAGGAGTTCAATTTTATTACTTGTTTCGAGTCCCTAATTTGATTTCTTTCGAAACACAAACTATAGGAAATCTTACTTATATTTCAGGCCCTCAGAGCTTTCGAATAAATCATTTCAATATTTTTTCAGATACTAGGCAAAGTACACCGCCAGGCAAAGTATCTAATAGTTTAATACAGCATTTCTTAAATTGTGTTCCGCGGAACCCCAGGGTTCCATGGAGGCCTCTCAAGGGTTCCACGAAACTTCTCTTCTCTTTTTTTCAAAACGTTCAAATTAGTTACGTAAAAAAAAAAGGATTTGAGTGAATGACCCCAAAACTAATCAAAAAAGAGTCTTTTCCGAATGAATGGCTGAGGAAATATCAATAGTAGATGAAAAAGCCAATTAGTGTCTATGCATGGCCGACAATCATGTCATCGGCAGAATACTACTCTTTTATTGAAATGGTACTTGATCCTTACGTGCACTAGAAACTTTAAATGATTCCCTTCAGTGAAATTTAGGGGAAGTTTAAAACATGAATGTTCTCACCTGTCACAAAATTCCTTGTTGGCGCTTTTACTATTTGCAACAAAATTTATGATCTCAACTTATCTGTCGACAGAAACTAAATATCACCACAGACTCGATGCTGAACCTGATCTGAGAATGAAAATTTCATCCGCAGAACCTAATATTGAGAATGTATCTGCCATAATAAAAATAGGTACCACTCATATCATTAAAATTAAAACTTTAAAATTTTGTTTAAAACAAGTTCTAGATGTTTAGAGAAATTTGCTGTTAAATTTGAAATAACTTTTTTTTTTTTTTTTTTTGAAAAACATTTTTTTAAACAAAAAAGTCTTTTATCGATAATAAAACATTCTAAAATGTACGAGTAGTATGCAAGCTTGAGTTAAAACCAGGGGTTCCACGAAAAAAGTCGACAATCAAAAGGATTCCAAATATGAAACAAATTAAGAAACGCTGACAATACCGCACCTATTTGTATAAATGTAAAATTCATTTCAAAATGATACAGTGAAAAAAAAAACATTGCTTCACAAATTTTCGATATCTAACAAATTACAAGTTAAAGCATTATCAACTTCAAGTCGTTTCATTGAAGACCAGTGGAATTAAGGAGCAAAAATTACATTTAAGGGCTTTTGTTAAAATAAATTGTATTCATATGAGTAAAACATTTTAAAAAATAATATGTAATAATATTTTGTAATTATTATCCACAGAGGTGCCTATCCACGCAAAGAGTAAGAGTGTTTCCCCCCTCCCCAGATACTGCGAACCCCCTCCCCCCCTCCCCAAAAAAGACCATAACCCTCAAAACCAGGGCTGCGGAGTCGGAAGGAAAATGGCCGACTCCGACCCCGACTCCGACTCCTGGATTTTGAAACGCCCGACTCCGACTCCGGATTTTTTTTTAATTTTTTTAATTGTATTTTTTAAACTCCCTCTCTCCATTCAAGGGAAGGGGGAAAACCTCTTAACAGAGATTGAAATATTAATTCCTTTTTATGAAAATTTAGCATTTTGTTTTTTATTGTAAACCCAAGATGTCATACAACGTTAGAAATTCAATTTAAAAATCAAACTTTCCAATAGTTACGAGTTAAAAAGTGAGATGACTTAAAAATCCCTTTTAAAAATTTTGAAAATGATTATCTGTAATTTGCCCCCCTTTAATGTTTAACAAATATATATTGATCAAATCGTGTGCTTTCAATTTTTGAAAGCTGTAACTTGAGAGAGAAAAAACTTTTTTTCTAAATCCAAGTTCTTGAGAGGGAGTGGTTTGCCCCTGGTGACATCCATCTAGTAGATGACACCCAAAGTTAATTTCAGAGTTTATAAAAAATATAAATACTTTAATTCTGAAAATTTTCATGAATATATTTTAAATTATATTTCATCAATAAAATTTCAACGAAAATAGGGCACATATGCGTCAGGAGCTAATTTTACACAAAACGCGGCGGTATACAATTTTGTACGAATAGCTTTTACTATACCTATATTTCTTCTTCGCTAAATTTTTAATTTAAATTTTATTGGCTGCTTTAGAATTAACCTAAATATGAAGATTTTAAGATTAACTGCAATTATTGAGTGTTGTAATCAAGAAATTTTTTACACTTATTTTGTTCCATACTTTTTAGTGAGAACCAAGCTTACAGAAATAGTCTTAATAAAGAAAAAAACATTAGATTATTTCATCGAATCTTTTGGATTCGTGCTTTCGAGCCAGAACTTCTTTGAATTTGCCGATCACACTTAAACGTTTCAACCTTAGCTACAGGCGTCGACTTACTAATTTGTTACGTTTCTTTTACTATTTTAAACTGAGATAGAACAAAACACTATATTTCTATTTTTATTTGAAAGTGATTACTTGAAAATGTTATTCAACAAAACCGTTTGCTGACAGTTGCTATTAGTTAAGTTAAAAAGCAAGCAAACTAGGGGACGGCTACAGAAAGTTCGGTAAGCATTCAAGCTAGCTGATTGCCATAATGGCAGTTATTTTCTCATTAGTATCTTTTCATACATGTAATCGAACCAATAGGTAATCAATTTTTAAAAAATGCAAGGAGAGTCAGTGAAAAGGAAAGAAAAAAAAAAGCCCGGAGTCGGAGTCGGCATGTTTTCCAACGACTCCGACTCCGACTCCTTTATTCCAAAATCAGTCCGACTCCGACTCTTCGACTCCGACTCCACAGCCCTGCTCAAAACAACCTCCTTAAAAACCTCAATGACGTAGTCTGCACCATGACCCCCCCCCCCAGGTGGGCACTAATGTTATTCAAGTGCATGTAAGTTTTTTAAAATTCCCAAAACCTAATTTACATTCTTCACACTTATAAAATTACTACAAAAATCTCCAATACTCAAAAACCATTTTTGTGTTTCGCTTAAAGTTACACATTTGCAAAAAAAATCGAAAAAGACAACTAAAAAACAGGAACAAAGTTTTAACTTACATTAAGCTTCAGAACTCCAAATACAATTCAGCAGAAGAATAATTCAATTCTAGTCTCTAAAAATAATGCAGAACAAATTAATCATTGAAAATCAGGTGAAAAACGAATGCTCCTCACTGTTTAACAGGGCACAACGATGTGTATCAGTCGATATTTTTTTTTTACCATGATATCGATTCACGATATGTATCCGATATTTTTTTTTAAATATCGTAAAAAAAATTTAATCTATTCTTCGAACTACGATAGTTTAGTTTTAAGATAAAAATTATATGTATTAATCATATTAATTGTATTCATTTGTTATTGAAAAAAACCAAAACTTATTATTCTAGTTATATGATACATTAGTATATATATTTGATATAATGAACATTATAATATTTAATTTTAAATTCATTAATAGTAAAATTACTAGCAATTGAACAATTTTTGTACGGATAAAAAAGTCTAGGTAAAAAGCAAAATTTGGTCAGAAGAAGTTAAAACTTTCTATAGCTGTGCTGAGCATTGACAAATGTATATGTTTTATTTCGGAGTTATATAATTATGTAAAAGAAGCTAAAAAAAAATGAGTGCTGCAGCTAAAGCTTCAGTAACTAAATTGAAACTAATAAAAAAATTTTAATAAAATTTTTATTCTAAAATACATTACACATTGTAATAAACAATGAACATTTATACTGATATAACATTAGGGTTTAAAACACATTTTTCATGTTTTAATTTTACATTATATTTTATATTTATGAAAATGATTTAAAGTGATGTTTTCTGTGATTTTTACAGCGAAGACGAGTTTATGAAAACCAGTATTAACACAAAGCAAATAAATATGATTGATCCAATAAAATAGCCAGTATCAGTAATGTTATATATATTTTAAAAAAACACTAAATTATTACATTTCAAGATTGTTAAAATCATTCGTTATAAAAACCATTTAAAGTAAGTAAAGTTTTGCATGAAATGAATATTTATGTATAAATAATAGTATAAACATTAGTTTTAAATATACAACATAATAATAATGTATAAGAATATAAGAAAATAAAGGACAATGATTTGATGATGCGCTTACTGTTTTAAGATTTACGTTTGCGCTGATTGAAAAGTTTGGATATTTTTGAAAATGTTATATTTTCGAACCCTGTTGTTGAATTTACACATTCAGCCTCATGACAAATAAGAAAGCCTTCCCCCCCCCCCATCCCAAGGACGATGGTGCACCCTTTAAAATGCTACAAGGCATCTGTCGGACTAGAACCCCCCCCCCCCCCTCTCGTAAAAGTGAGATCAAAAACCCTCTTAAATTAACTCCACGAAAAATTTTAATGGCGCAGTCTGCGCAGTGAACCTCCCTCTTAGGCATCCCTACATAAACTAAAACATAACATTAGAAAAATCCCATTAATTATGTATTGTTACTGTTTCTATTAAAATCACAATTCCTTTACTGCAATCAAAAAATGTTTTCATTCTGAATGAGTGTCACTAAGAAAAATAAATAATAAAAAAAAAGCAGCCAAGTTGGCAAATCGCGCATTGTCATCACTTTTTGTTCCACAACGTTTCACAATTATCGATTGTTTTTATCCAAGGTGTACATTAGCTGAATTTTTTCAGAAATTATTACACATGCATAGAAAGTTTAATACCATTGCAATGAAAATAAAAAACACCATTGACTAAGCATTTGTATTTATGGAATTAGAAAATCCGAACTCAAAATGTCCCAAAATTTCGTTTAAATACTTCCACATTAACGAAGTTCAATCATGACAACGGGAGAAAAAAAGGTCGCTAATTTTTCGCCACACGAAAACGGAAATATAATATAAAATTATTAAAAATAATCAAAAGTAATATAGCATATTTATGCGACATATTAATGTATCATTAATATAGTGTATTTAATATATTCTTTCTTTATTTTTTATTCATATAATTATTAGTAATGTAACAATTTTAATTGGTCAGAAAAAGTCTTTTGGGATGTGTACCGACTAATGCATATTTTTTATTTCTGAAATATGCAACATTATTAAAAGTAGTTAACCAAGCAAAATGAGCAAAGCACCTAATGCTCAAACAATTTAATTAAAATTAATAGAAATGTATCGGTTACGCTATATATTATTCCTAATAGATTAAATTATCACATTTAACAAATGATTGTAATTAGCACTTATACTTAAATGCCATTCATAGTACGTAAATTTTTTATGTAAAATGTACATTTATGTAAATAATGAAAGAAACATTAATTTTTAAATTGATAATATAAAACAGTGATTTGCGGAAGCAGTTACTATTTAATGACTTAAGTTTGCTCTGATTGAAAATATCGGATATATATATATCAAAATGTCCGATATATATCAAAATATCGGATCTTTTCGAAAATATATTTTCAAAATCTGGTTGCCTTGAACTTGGTGGACAAAAGTAAAAAAAGTAGTTTTTTGCGGATTTATTACAATATGATTAAACTACACTCAGTATGTTTCTACTAAATGACTAAATTAAGAAAATTTAATTGTTAATTAATTATGCAATCAAATTACATAATAATTATGTTACATCATCCCAATAATTGTATGTACAAACCATTTGGGAAAATCGGTTAGTCATTCATTTTGTCCAGTTCGTAAAATTTCTTCCGCCGCCCCGGATTTCTTCCGAATAAGTGGACATTATAGCAAAACTAATTCACTAAACGTCTTCTTCGCGAATAAAATCCAAACCCCAAGAATTTCAATCAAAATTCTAGGAACCCAAATTCGTTTCGGAAAACCCCAAGATCTTGGCAGACCAAGAAAAAAGTGGGAAGATCCCGCGAAAAACTGTCGATTTGGCAGATTTGTCAATATTTTAGGTAGCAGTTTTAAAACAAAATAAAAAGGCTAATTTTGAAAAGTTATGACATTTAAAATTTTGCAGTTAGCAGATAAAATGAATACTTGCAACATCTTAAATCAAACACTTACGTAAAGCCTTGGCAGCGATGAAAGAACAGGTTTGAAGGAATAGAGACAATCGATCGGTGGATCTCACCTTTAAGCGGTTCCAAATGTGAACCGAAACTTTCACTGGCGCATGCGCAAACATAAACGTGAACTGAAACTTTTTGAAGGAATCGATTTTTTATTATTTGATGACTAATAAACTGAACTCAGTTTTACTGAAGATAAGGATTGCTTCAAGAGAAGCAACTTTTCATTCATTATATATTCCGTTTGTTTTAAAAATTGCTGTGTAAATACTACTTCTCGGATAAAATACTTTGCTTTGAAGGGTTTTAATATTTGTAGAACTTAGATAAAACGGATTTGTAATGATTTTTAATGACATAGAGGTCACCGATTAGCATATTCTCTAGTTAAATTAGTCTCATATTCATTTAAAAAATACAACAATAAAATATGAGAGAAACCATTAGGATCTCATCCGTTAAAAAAAAACATTTAATAATAAAAATTAAAATCAAACAATAATTTTAGCGAACATCTTTTTGTCACAGCTACCGTTTTTTCGGCTTTTGTTGAAAAATGTCCGGTAAATCTAGGAATTTCGATTACTGGTCCGGGGATCGGGCAAGGGGCTAGGAGTTCAGTACCGGTCTGCGTTAAAAAATTTCTTTGTTCAAAAAATGATATTTTTCCGATTTGTTACGTTTATTTTTTTTTCTTTTATTATGTTCTAGAATTTTGCGCACAGATTTATTTACTTGTGATCTTGTGAACAATAGTTGCTGCAATGAGTAATGTTGACATATTATTGCAAGATAATCGTAATAGAATTTCATGACTAAAACTTATTATGTAGCATTTTTTAGTGCCTAGTAAAGTATTCTCTCGTTGTCTCTCTTTCTCCCTCTTGCGAAAGATAGGGAGGGAGGAGGGGGACCTGACCGAAAACGAAACTTTTCCCCAAATCTTTATATTTTACCAGTTTGGAGGTAAAAAAATTGAATATCTCAGCAACAAACTGTACAACCAAGTGGTGTCTTCCCTTGGCTCTCATAGACGATTTTTTTTCCTTTTTTAAACGGACTCTGGCTCAAAATTTACGAAATTTGAAATTAAATATCACCGTACTTCCTACAATTAGAATAAGAATAAAACCCCTATTTTTTAAGGTACATTTTTGTTCTGTAATTTTTCAATTATTAATTTTACTTTTAAGTAAATAGTTTTTGAAATATTAAACGAAAACTGAAAGCATGCACATTAACTTTAAGACGGCGATGCAACTTGATCCTACTTTTGGATATATTTTGACAGACCAGCAGGCAGAAAAATATTCATCTTATAATTATTATGTATAAAAATTGTGTGTTATATTAAAAAAAACAAAAAAAAAAGTGGAGTGGGGAATTTGCATTGGGATCTTAGTAAAAGCAGCAGTTTAAATCAAGAGAAAGTTTTGTCATAATGCCCCTTATTTTCTTTTTCCTTCGATATTTCTCTGAAATATAGAACTGTCAAATATATGCTTTTCGTGAAATAGCCCTGTATAGCAACGGTTTTCGTTCCAAATCGCACATAACCTCCATTTCATTAACAGCAAGCTATTTTTTACTAGCCTACTTTCCTAGTAAAAGTCAGAGAAAGAAGAAGAAAGCATTAAAGAAGGCATAATGCATCTGACAAATATCGCGAAAAACACAAAAAAGTCAAAAATAAATTAATTAAATAAATATCGAAATATTAAAAATTGGAAAGTAGGATATTGAGATGGGGGGGGGGGATTGTGTGTCTATCTGTGCCCCCCCCCTAATAACTTTTGAGTGAATAGTCAGATTTGAACAAACTTTTCTGTGTTCAAAAGATCTGGACGAGGACACCCCATTCCTGTAATTCATTTTTTGATTTGAACAATTTTTCGTTTAATTTTGAGCAGTTCAAAAGAACCTAACACTTACGTTCACGGGGAAATTCAAGAGAAATATAAATCCTGAACTTGGAGGCTAATTTGCTTCAAACGAACATTGTAGGGAAAAGCTTTTGATAAAGGACATGCATGAAGAAAATCTTTTGATTTGAACACTCTTGTTCAGTTTTGAACGGTTCAAATCTTTTAACATTAGCGCCTACGGAGAAACTGAAAGTCCATATAGATTCCGAACTTATAGGCGGATTTACTTCAAACAACTTTTGTTGGAAACAGCTCTTGACGGCCGACTTTCGACTCCGACATTTTTGGGGCACCTGACTCCGACTCCGATTCCTCTGCCCGGAAATTAGTCGAACTCCGACCCCTGCCTGCAACTCTCGGCCTTGCTCTGACTCGAGCTTTGGCAAAAAAAATTATGCACGGAGTAAAAATGACCTACTGACAATTGGAAAATCGACTCCGACTCCTTCATCTCAAAATAAGTCTGACTCCGAGTCAGCAAACATTGGTAGAGTTGCAGACTTTAAGAGAAAATAACCGATTCCAACTCCGAGTCGTTAAATTAACCTTCGGCTTCCTTTTGTCCCAAATGAGATTGACTCCGACTCCGCAGTCATGGTTTTACTGTGAAATAATTATTGTTAATAGAATTTGTTTTTATTTTCACTCTAAAGTTTTAATTTATGTATTTAGTTTTTGGCGGAGAAATTAGGAGTCCTTTATATTTCCACATAAAGATATGCGCAGACGATTTTTTTTCTACAATGAATTAAAGTTGAATTCTTTTATTTTTAATTATTTTTGAAAGCACATTAATTTATTTTTAAAACTATTTTTTGGCAACAGGGGAAAAACAAACTTTTTTTTTCTTTGATTAAACTTGTTAGTTTTAATTCTTTTTCTTTCTTTTTGAAAGCGGTTAAAGATTTTTTAAGGAAAAAAGGCATTAGCTGTTAAAAGGTGCAGCTACTTTATTTGTTCGTTTATCTATTTTTTACGCATTAAATTCTTTAAATGAGCCAAGCATATTTTATTTCTAGAAATCAGCTTAAAATATTGAAAAAATTATGTATGAAATAATTTGCGATTTTACCTAATTTTGAGAATATTGATCAGATACTAAAAAGTCGATATTAGTGTATGGGAAAGTAGGCTAGTTTAGTTCTGGACGGAACTGCTTGTTTTCCTACAATCCCTCCTTTGTCTTCGTGTGCGTGTGTATGAGTTTTTTTTTAATTTCAAAATGAATAAAATTAAGTAACCGTGTATACTTCCTTTCAGAAAAAATAGTATTTCTCGGAAAATTCTGCTGCGATTGTTATAATAACAGTCACTCGATTTGAAGTAGTATCTCTCTCACCGTCATTCTTTCATTCTATTCAAACCCATCCCATTGATAGGTATTTACTTTGGAAACTTGAAGCATTCGAGTCTTCTACAGTGTTTACTTAAGAGAAAGTAGTCTGTATTTTTGCCGTAACAGTTCTCCCGTACAGTTTCTTCTGTTGAAAAGGACAGTCTTTGTTTACAATGTAATGGGCCTTTTCAGTTCCGAGGGAAGAAAGGACTCATACTAAAAGTGATCCTAAGTGCGTCTTTATTGCTATATCTGGCTGAAAGAAAAAGCAAAGGCCCCCTTATAAACAATTACTCACCTGAGTAAAGAAAAGTTAAACCACGTTAACTCGGAAGAACATATTAAAAATATTTTCCTTTGAAAGATATTAAGTAATATTGATACGAAATAGTAAGGGATCATGGTGCAGGTTTCAGAAAAAAAATAAGGAAAAGGGAGATTCTTCTCAATGCGTCCTTGAACGATACATACCCTATGTTATGCATTTTTTCCTAATCACTGCTTAAATTCCAACAAAAAAAGATGCAGGATTTCTATGACAGCCGTGATTTAGGAAATCGGGACTGGTCAAGTGTCCCCCTCCCCATTGATTTAACAAAAATGAGGTAGATAAGGTTTTAGATGAAGTCGGTTATTCTTTAGAACACTAGCCATACATAAAGATTCTGAAAAAAAAAAATACTGCCATCAAAAGCCATTGAGTGTAGTGACTTTTTTTAATTTTCGAATTCTTCATATGTATGTATTGTGAGGCTCTGAGAAGTTGAGCTCCGACCCTGACAATGTTTACTTCTGTTTCGGAAAATAGGGAGGGGTAATTGGCGCTAAGTTGAGCTGAGAAATTTTTTTAGTAGTTTATCAAAAATATTCAAACTAAAATCTGAGCCAATAACACGTACATTTTTTACTAAACTCCCCTAAAACAGGTAAACATAGTCAAGGTCACAGCTCAACTAACCAGAGCTGCACTGTATGTTATTTTCTTTCTTTTTTTTTCCATTTGCATTAGCTTGAAATTGAGCTACACGATGTCCTTGAAAGTTTAGCTCGGAAGTGATGACCACCATCACTTCTCAGGATTTGTGATTCATCACTAACTTTTGATTTACTTCAGAATGTTAAAGTTTTTTTTTTTTTTTTTCAAAAATAATAATAAGTGGAGCTGGAAGTGAATTTAAGTGTTATGAATCACAAAAATGTTGCTACCCTTTTAGCGGCTTTTCCTCGTTAAAAGCGAGTTATAATGTCATAGACTTAACATAAAAAAAAACAACCCAGTGGTGCTGCAGCTCATGAGGGCCAGGGCCTGCTGTGCCCATCCCAGTTTTCTTGATCAAGGGCTCTGGGGTGCAAGGCAGGTGTTCCGGTTAGGTGATCAGCCGAGCGCGGAACCCCCAGGGTTTAGTTCCCAAGTACTCTTGGTACACATTTTATCTCCCCACTGAAGGGATGAACGGGTAAGTCGACCATGTCTATTGTCCAACCCGAGAATCGAACTCGGGCCTGCGGGGTGGAAGCGCGATGCGCTACCACTGAGCTTCAGACTTAACATGAACCAACCAAATATTTATCTTTTCTTCGCTAAATCCAGGTTCTGATAAAATCACCGATCGTTTCAAACGCGTTCGACTGCACTGTGCACTTTCTTCCATAGATTAGAAATAGGGGAAAGCAAAACGAGTTACATTGTTTTCGCTTGATCACGGAGAGATGGCTAATGACCTTGCAGTAAAAACATCATTTGTATCAATTGTAATCGGTTGTTTGTTATTATTTTATAATAAATAGGATCAGCGAGAATGCCTCTTACTACTCGGCGCTTTCTGGCTGATTCTATTTATTACAAATGATACAAAACTATGTTTTTTTCTCTTCAAGGTCATCCACCACCTCTTCGTGGTAAAGCGTTGCTCATTATTTACTTTGTCCTGAAACAAAGTCTATATTAAACTTACAAATTACATTGGTTTCAACTGGTTTCCAGACAAGATTCTTTTGTTCTATATTGCCATTTCTTTTTCGCTGTTCGTATGATAACATTGTTTTAGTTTTACCTCAGTATTATTGTCTGTTGCTGATAGTGTAACAACGAACGTGTTGTGCAATAGATGATTGATAGAATATTTGCAAGGAGAAAACTGTTCATCTTTTCAAACAGCTTAACTTTTTTCACCAGAGAAAAATCCTACAAGATTCCTTTCATTTAACGAAAAATAGAGTAATAAATAGTTTTTTCTAAGTTAGGCTTGACAGCTATCAAAGGATAAAATTAAAAGCTCCTCCGTCTTTATTTCTTACTCAATACTGTTACTGAAACGATATGTGAGCCCTATCTCTGTGATTTATTTTGATTTATAGAGAGATTAATTTTTCAATGATTCAGGTATTCTCATCATTCGAGCTGCCTAAGCTAGGCAGCTTCCATTTGGTTTATAGCCAAAGATCTGGTGATTAGAGGTAAAAAAAGGATTTAATGACTGTGTTGGGTGCATATTTCAAGTATATTTTTATAACATTTGCATTTCACGTCAAATCGTTTTTTTTTAAAATTATTTTTATAAGTTTTTCTTCTCCCTCTCTCTATTTTTCCAGCGGAAGCATGTTCTGTATAAGAAACGAAGGAGAATTAATTCAATTTCGATTCACTGAAGCTCGAACAATAGTTCTCAACTTGTGGTACACGTACCCGTTGTTGGATGTACGCGAAAATATGCAAGAGGATAGCGTCAACTACCAAAAGGCTTATAAAATTGTATTAATGAAGCTAATCTGCTAATTGTTGCGCAACATTTAGTGTAACAGAACGAAACACTGAGAGAGTGCGCAGTGGGAAAAAAACTCAACAGTAAAACAACTCGAAATTGATAATGAGGTTGTTCCCTTCAGTCAAAAGTAGTACTTTTTGTCACTGAAATTAATAGAATAAGCAAAAAATAACATGGAGCCAAAAAATACTTTCATTTTCCCAACAGTTATTTTTTTAATTAATTTTTTTAAATGTCCGATTTTCAAACAAGGCATGGTCTTTATGACGTCACAAATGATGCACTTTGGCGCATCTTTCTACCGCGCTTCCGCGTTATGATAATCAAAAAGCGAATTCCGAATTAAATATTGCGCTCTACGCTTGTTATCAACCATATCGCTGCCAATACACGTGAGTAAAGATGCGAAATAAATATTTTGCTAAGTGAATGGCATTTCATCATTTGTGATGTCATGTGCAGAAGCGTAATCAATGAAAGTGCACCCATAAAAGTAATTTTTTTTAAATATTAAACTTAAACAAATTATTTAAAAAACGGTCAGGCATTATGATTTTAAGCATGCTGTTTCAAAAAAAAAAAATTAAAAGTTTCGAAACGACCCCATTGCATGTAGTACATTGCAAGAACAAGATTGCATTGCAAGTACAAGAAGAAAAAACGTATTTTTTAACATGAATGTTTAAAAAATATGTAGTGAAGAGAGTACCAAAATATGTTTTCTTTAAAAGATATTGTTTCTCTTTTAATTTTAATTTATTCATTCATTCATTCATTCATTTCCCCTGAGAAGTGAAATTATTATTATCGAAGAACTCTACAAACTCAGTGCTTCTAAAAACTACAGTGTTTAGTTTTATTGCACTAGTTATAGCAAATATTCTTTCTTACAGAACTATACAGAGTTTTTCTTTACATTTTTAATACCTGATGCTCACAAAAGCTTCAAAGCATTTTTTTTAATTTGAAAGTGCCGAACTATAATATTCTGTGTTATTCTACAGCTATATAGTTTAAAACTGCCAAAAAATATCAATTTAAGAAGTATCACTTCGAATTCGCATAAAATGAGTACACAGGCAGCTGTTCGTTTGAGCTGTTAAAAACACATTGAATATTTAACAGGGGTGCAGTTGTGTAGTGTGTGTGTTGATAGATACGTTAATTTTACATTTGTTAAGTTCACCCTCTTAAAGCAGCACCCCTTTATTTAAATAACTTATTGTTACAAAAATCAGTAGAATATATAAAAATTAAATTTTTCTGATCATTTAGATTTCACTAGAACTGTGTTTGGTCAAATCCTCCTCAAAAACAAAGTCTGGTTACGGCCTTGCTTCCTTTGAATGTTTATAATGGATACAATATTTGTCCGTTTTTCAAGTGTGACGGTTTAAAATAAGGCCGTCAACTGAAAGTCAAGTCAATCAACTTAAGTCAGACTTAATGTCAAGTGAAGAAAATTCACTCTTAACTGCTACTGGAAAACTGAGAACATGAGGGAAGTTCAAAAACAGTTTAGAAAGGAATTTCATCAATATCTACCTACGAAATACCAACTATTCGTTTGTTGAATAACTTTAAAAAAGAAAGAACTGTTAGGAGTGCCGATCAGAACCGTTTTGGTTGACTGCGATCATCCACAGCTCTCGCGCAAGAAAGAAAAGTCATTGAAATGTGCCTTCAATCTCCTAGAAAAAAAAATCAGCAAGTGGCTTCTGAGACGGTTGAGTGTCTATCGGATTTTGAACTGTGCTTAATGGAGAAGTTTTATTCCCGGATTTGTACATACTCTTAATGAAGAGCATTCTGATAGGAGAATAACTCTTAATGAAGAGGATTCTGTTTGAAGAGTAACTCTTAATGAAGAAGATTCTGATAGTATAACTCTTAATGAAGAGGATTCTGATAGGAGAATAGCGATTAATGAAGAGGATTCTGTTTGAAGAGTAACTCTTAATGAAGAAGATTCTGATAGTATAACTCTTAATGAAGAGGATTCTGATAGGAGAATAGCGATTAATGAAAAGAATTCTGATAGGAGAATAGTGATTAATGAAGAGGATTCTGATATTAGAATAGCTCTTAATGAAGGGGATTCTGGTAGGAGAATAACTCTTAATGAAAAGGATTTTGATTGAAGAATAACTCTTAATGAAGAGGATTCTGATAGGAGAATAGCGATTAATGAAAAGAATTCTGATAGGAGAATAGTGATTAATGAAGAGGATTCTGATATTAGAATAGCTCTTAATGAAGGGGATTCTGGTAGGAGAATAACTCTTAATGAAGAGGATTCTGATTGAAGAATAACTCTTAATGAAGTGGATTCTGGTAGGAGAATAACTCTTAATGAAAAGGATTTTGATTGAAGAATAACTCTTAATGAAGAGGATTCTGATAGGAGAATAGTGATTAATGAAGAGGATTCTGATAGGAGAATAGCTCTTAATGAAGGGGATTCTGGTAGGAGAATAACTCTTAATGAAAAGGATTTTGATTGAAGAATAACTCTTAATGAAGAGGATTCTGATAGGAGAATAGTGATTAATGAAGAGGATTCTGATAGGAGAATAGCTCTTAATGAAGGGATTCTGGTAGGAGAATAACTCTTGATGAAGAGGATTCTGATTGAAGAATAACTCTTAATGAGGAGGATTCTGATTTAAGAATAACTCTTAATGAAGAGGATTCTGATAGGAGAATAGCGATTAATGAAGAGATTCTGATAGGAGATATAACTCTTAATAAAGAGGATTCTGATAGGCGAATTTAATTTGGCGAGTTGTACCACGTAAAATTTGCATAAGACGATCCACTCCCCCTACTGTCTTAGTGAGAAATTTATTATTGGAGGGGGGATGAATTTTTTTTTTAAATTAAAGGCCGAAAATCCCAATTTGAGACCTTTGCATGTGCGTTCATAACGTATAATTTTGGTGCTTTATGGGAGGTTATGAGCCAGCCTATCACATCCCCTCTTGGCTACGCCCCTGGTTGGGTTTGACCCCGATGAGCTTCCGTCCGATGACATCACAAATGATGAAATGCCATTCAGTGTTGCCATTCACACAGCATAGTATTTAATTCAAATCTTTACTCACGTGTTTTGGCAACGATATGGTTGATAGCAAGCGAAGAGCGCAATTTTAATTTGCTTCTTGATTATCATGACGTGGAAACAAGGTACAAAGACGCGCCAAAGAGCATCATTTGTGACGTCATCAAGACCACGCCTTGTTTGAAAAATCGGATATTTTAAAAAATTAATTTAAAAGTAACTGTTGGAAAAATGAAAGTATTTTCTGGGTCCATGTTTTTTTTTTTTTTTGATTTGCTTATTTTATCAATTTTAGTGAGAAAAAGTACTACACTTGACTGAAGGAAACAACCCCATTACTAGTCTAAGGAATTTGATAAGCTGTATTTTTCATTGGTCACTGCCATCAGTTGCGGCTGAACCACAGTGGTAAGCAATTTGAGCACTTTCCTTAAATGACTGGTTTCCGCATTTGTTCACTTATTTTGTTTTTTTGTTTTTTTTTTGAAACTTTTCTGTGTCATAATAATTGTTCATCTTATTATCATTCAAAGAGGGTACACATTTTTTTTTTTGGACACTCTGTATATGAAGCGCGTGACTCCAATTTTTATGCATTTTTTTTTTCAGTTTTTTTCATTGCAACACTTAGGTAGACCAACACCTGAGACAGCGAGAGAGTTTCAAAATGGTCCATAAAATAATTAAAACAAAACAGGAAAAGTTATTCTAACACATATATTATCGTAGTGACAGTTAATCTCTCTTTTTTTAGTTTACCTTACCTCTGGCATATTAGGGAGGGCCGAAAATTTTATATTTTCAAGCGTCAACTTCTAATAGTAAAAATGAGCTGTGTGTTGACATCCTAAACATTGGGAAAAAATTACAAAAATTAACAATGCTTAGATTGCTCATAAGATTCTAAGTTTGAAAAAAGGGTGAAAAAGTGAAATTTTAAAATATATTTTTGTCATTCAATCATTTAAAATTTTTGTTTCAATAAGTATTATTTACATTTCTTTATAATTTTTAGTTTACGAACAAACCGTAAAACTTCGTGCTATTGCAGCCATAACCAAAGTCCGACAAAGCTTGGGCGCTACGTTGTTCGGGCAACCATAAAAATACCTGGGCGACTGGTTTTTTAGCCATATGCATGTGCAAAATAGTTCGTGTCGCGCTTCAAAATTTCTTCTGGCCCCTAAGCGTTAACAGATTTTGACGAAGTCTGTATATAAAGTACTAGCAGTACCCGCCAGCCATTTAATGGAAGTCCGTTGAATAAAAAACAAATTGATTCTCCTCTGATGTAAAACAATCATTTTTCTTGTATAAAATGAGTACACACCTTTTCAAAGAAAAAAAAACTATTAAAGTTTCTATTGAATTTAAAACTTTTCGTCAAATCATTATATTAGATTTACAGTTGCTTTAAAACTCTATTTAGCGTGTAAAGAGGTTTTTACTGCAATTTAAAATATTTCGCCAAATAAACAAAAAAAAAAAAAAAAATCAAATAATATCTTTCAAATGTAAAAATACGTCCGCAACTCTATTGTTTATCGCCAAACTCGCCCAGCAACCACGCTATCATAATCCATCCCTCTAACGGAAAAAAAATCCAGTGGAACTTTCAAAAATCATCGTCAGAAAAAAAAGAAGAAAATATCGCACATTTCACTCGGATAAAAACAAATCAAAAGTTTATTTTCTTTTAAAACAAATCGCCAAAACAATGAATTACATTTACAGTTGCTTTAAAACAATAATCCTAGACTGAACTGCTCAGCGCCTAACGCCAAGCGACCACGCTACCGGAACCCAGCCTTTTTGCGAATAAAGCGGGTGTTTTTTCTTTGGCAATATTAAATGTTTCGCCAAACAAAAAAAAAAGGACAAAATTACATTAACAGTAGCTTTCAAATCTTTATATATTAAGAGCTATGTTGTCCGGCTTTTCCCGGTCTATCTTGAGAATAAAAATTGTGGCAAGTGGCGTATATTCAACAATCTGATTTAAATAAAAGAAAAAAAAACACCATGCAGATATTAAAACACTTTCAAGAAATTAAAATGCGAAAGATGGATTTTAAAAGCGTAACTATGGAAACACGAAATGATATAAGTTTAAGAAATGAAATGCAAAATAAAGAAAGAAACAATGGATTCAAAAAGCGTAACCATGGAAACGCGAAAATAAAGTAGTTAATAACCTGAATCAAAATGATATTTATCGAAATTGATTTAAAAACACTAGTAACTTTTTTTTTTCCTTTGAAGATAGAAGCTAAGTTTTTCGACCAAAGGTCGAGAGAGATCAGGAGTAAAAAATGTCGCTTTTTCACTAAGTGATGTCAAAAAGAAAACTGTGGGACAATTCTTCACTTTTTATTGATATATTTAATGAAGAAAGTAGTGCCTAAGTTCCAGCAAAGCCTAAAAAAGTTCGAGCTAAAAACGCAAATTACTCCCGCCGTAATTAAGTTAGAGCATTGAAACAAACTGTTTAGAACGCCGAATTCTACCCTTTTCAATGATATATAATATTAATATGTGTAAGTAATTTTTCACTCCCATATTCGAGAATTTGTGAAATTTGGGCCTACATTGGAATAAAAAAAAAGACCTATTTATCGAATTTTTTCGAATTATACCCTATGTCACTCAGTAAGAAAGCACTTTTCATATAGCGAAGGAATTTTTAAAATAGGTGCAGCGGTTCCGGAGATTACCTCAATTATATAAACGCATAAATCCGCCCTCTCTCTTTATAATATTAGTATAGATTAATAAGTATGCAAAATAACTGTTGAAATGTAAAATCTTTCACTGCAACTTTCACTAGTTATGAGTATAGGACTTTCACAAATTCACTAACAACATGAAAAAAAAAAAAAAAAAAAATTCTGCAACCGTCACAATTTCCTAGAAATCATTTTGCAAGAACTTTAGTTTAGTCTTTATTTCATTCATGAAATTACTTCAATTGTGTGTGTTTGTATGTAGCGGTTGCCCCTGTTATCAAAGATCGTGAATTATTGATGTCTAAGTTCCGTAATCAACATACAGCTTCGGGAATTATCCTCCTAATGCTAGATATTCTGCCTAATAATATATGTACTTCCACAATCTCAAATGCCAATATTAATCCCACGAACCGAGTGCTATTCATGCATAGCGAGATCAATAGCTCTTAAGCTTCTGTCTAGAAGGTTTATCCATTAGCTCCAGGAATGTGGCGAGTGTACAATCCTTCTTTAATATTCCTTTCTAGGGGAGAGAGTTAATTATTGAATACAACTCGTTGCTTTTGCAAATCTCAATTGATTCAGTCTTGTTCTTGAAGATGGTGAAAATATTCTGTTCTCTTGCGATTAGTATGAAACGAGAAGTTATTTGTAGCTTTCGAGACGTATTCTAATGTTTCAAATGCTTATAACAGAATCGGTGTCCCATATTGTACCCTTGTATAAAAAAAACCGCATGCCAGTGAACTATATTTAGTAAAATGACACCGTTTTTATCGCTCGGTGTTCTTTCTTTTTGTTTAAAGTCATACAAACTGTAGTAAAATAATTAATCATTTGCATTCATCATTGTTGAAATCTACAGAGAAATATTGGGGAAAGAGTGCGAATTCTCTACAAGAGGGTAATTCGACGCTCATGTGCTCCCGTGCTAACATAATTTACACGGTCGCATGTACATTAGTGCTATTTGCAGGGGAACTTGCAAGCTCACTATAAAGAAAATAGAATTACGCTTTTTTTTAGCAATCACATTGCTTATTGTTCTCATTTGACTGTCCTTGACGTTACGCTGATTTTATTTTCCCCCCACCTCCCTC